>NC_045748.1:15084111-15087634 GCF_008692095.1 Etheostoma spectabile | reverse complement strand
AAATGGCACATACTAAGGAAAGCTCATTGTGGGACTGGTTCTAGTGGTTGTAATTCAGGAAAGAGACTTCAGATACAGTATCAGGGTCCCACGAAGGCCTATATGAAAGCATCCAAAAGCAGCATGTCATGGGACCTTTAATTGCACTTTTTCTTACATTGTCCATTAAATCACAATCTTAGACCCAGGCTTTTCTTAAAATGTCTGCAGGATGTCCTGATTTGTTTTCTTTGCCTGATGAATGTAGACTTCATTACCTGTTTGCAGACAGTGTTTCATCTAGCTCAGTTTGTGTCTGTCTGCCAACAGCATAAGAAGGTGCTTTCTGTTTGATGTGTTCAGGCGCAGTCTGGGCCTCAGATGCACTTAGGTTATGTTGTGTAGCTGCAATGTCTAATGAGTAAGATGTGTTTGTATTTGCTTTGACTTTTTTTGAGGTTATATTGGTTCTTTTGCCCGATACTTTGACAAATTTAATTGCTTGGCCTACTATAGGATGAAGGAGAATCTTTGTTGTGATAAACCTACTGTTTACCCATCACAAGGAATATTAGCTACACAGTCTGTGAAAACATTTTTATGATGGTGATGTCATCAGCGTAATCTCAGATTGGGCTTGAAATTTAACATAAATCCCGTGTTACGATATGGAGAATAGAGTTTGAAAGATAGGCCTATTTGCAATTAACCGGCAGTGTAAATGTAAGACGCTAGACTTGCATGATGGGAAATGTAGTATCAAGCGTTTTTTGATCTATAGCCATAATATGGATTTAAAGTCATTAGGTTCTATCTTACCTTCTTAAACTTTAATTTTGACCACTTTTTTTATTTTTTCATTACTCGTGTGACTTCACCAACGTTATGTTAGTACAATAATAAATTACCCCTTTAATTTAATTTGTATGTATTGGTCCACGAATGGTGACATTAGCTTTTTGGTGTAGATTAAACACATATAGCCCTAAACAGAGATGTCGGTATATTGTACCTGGCTGTTCTCTATTATGTATTCTTTTCTGAACTCTTGTTACCCTTTCACATTATGGGAAAAGAGTTTCAAATTCAGCGGTCCATGAGAGTATGGACCTGTAAGCAGAGACACACGCACACGCACGCACACGCACACGAACAAACACACACACACACTGCCCGCCCACCGCCTGCCTCCCTAGGAATGTGGAATGCACCTGAACTGGATCCTGCACGAGGAAGAATGACTGATCAAAGTCGCCAAGCCACCTGTTCCGGGACAGGTCCGAGAGAACAATCTTTCCCCATTCGTTTTAATAATCTTTGTAAGCTGGGGCGCAGTTTCACTAAAAGCGACTCGTACAACAATGGATTGCTGCCTGCCTGCTGAGAAAGTGGAGAGTCTCAAGATACACAAAGAAATAGAGAAACAACTTCGTCGTGATAAAAGAGTCTCCCGCCGGGAGTTGAAGTTGCTGCTTCTAGGTGAGTGTCCGAATAGTTTAGTAATTAACTTCCACACGTTCACACTGCGGCTGAAAATGTTTGGAAATAACCACATAACCACATATTCACCTTCTGAGAAACTAAAAAATTCAAATGGACATTGAAAATATTCCTTTAAAAATTGGTTAATAGGCTGTTGTTTAGCTGTAGTTGACAAAGTGACTTTAAACTGTTACACCTTTTGTTGTCCTTTTTTATTTTTTAGTCTTTGTTGTTTAAGATTTAAAATATGTCATGTAATGGCCAATATACATTATATTTTTAAAAGTACCATACATTGTTTTTTTTTATATTGAGTTGTGACCACACAGTGAAGCCAACCTTGCTTTGAGTTAACATTTTATTTTATGTTTAATTGAGCATTGACATCAGAAGTTACAAGTTGCTGAAGTAGCACATAACAAACCTGAAGCACTGAGCTCAAACATTTTACTCAAACCCACGAATTTCAACCTCATGTTGGTGCTAGAGGAAAATTCAGGGGATCACCAATGTCGTCATGCATCATCCTCTGGGCACCGTGAATGCCTGTAGAAATTTCATGATAATCTGTAATATATCAAGTTGTTGTTGTTAGTTCACACAGAAAAAAAAGGATCCTCTGGGGAACATGATCTATCCAAAAGGTTTGGAAATATCTGTAATAAGGTATCTTGATGGATATATATAGCAAGGCTTTGATGTTGTGTTTTTAAAGTAGTTACAGTTTACATTCTTCAAATATGTCCTGCTTTATGTGCTGCTGCTTGGTTAGGACATCTTTGCGTTAGGTTAGTACAACACATGCAAGCTTGTTTTGTTGCTTTTATTTGAATTGACAATGTGCATATGCAAGTGAAATATCTAACTAGCTAACTTTAAAAGTGCAGAGCAAAATAAGAGAATAAATGTGTCCTGCAGTGCAGCGCTACATGTTGACGACTATGATGATACGTAAACACCGGTTGCATAAAATATATGGCATCTACACGAGGCCTGTTTTTACCCCCACAACTATCAAAACAGCCACTGTTCGATATGTTGGCAACAATGCATGGGACATAAAGGACTTTATTTAAATGACAGCGCTACTTTAAACTTCATCTTGAGTTTGGAGATTGGAATATCGTCCTGTAAAGGTCAGCCTAATGGTTAACATTTTTAGTCATTTTAGATGCTTAGCTCACATTCTTATACAGAGTAATTTACAACCAGACTGCAGGAAGCTGTTTCACTCAAGGGCACATGGCTGTTGATTGACTTCCACGAATCGAACACAAACCTTTAGTGTAACTTGTTTATTCATTTATATTGGGTATCTTTTTCTCTCAATTTTAATTTCTTTTGGTCCACTGTTTTTATCATTATTATTTGTTCTTTATCTGTTTTTATGCTGTTTTTGTAAGTGCAAATACATGCAAAAGGAAAGTAAAAACAAGGTAATGAGCGTGTATACCTAGCTGCATTCCTTTGTTAATTACTTTTATTTCTAAAGTGCCTTTCATGAAACCCAAGGACACTTTACAAAATGACTGTGGCTAAGATAATGGAGGTTGTAGGTTTTATGCTGGAATATCTGTATCTATATGTTTTATAGAAATGAAAGTTGGCAGATTGCATACACTTAAAGAAACCAAGTATATATTCACCCACTTACGTACGCATAACACACATCTATACCTTTTGGAAAACTATAAAAACCTGTGAAACAACTTCTGAAAATGTCTTGCATTCTTAAGAATACTTCCTTTTTTGGTGTTTTGTTGCCAACGTCCTGTTTAGCTGTGACTGATTGATGTTCAGATTATTTGTTGGTGCTTGTCCTATTTCTGGCTTTGCTTTGATTTGCCTAGGGACTGGTGAAAGTGGGAAGAGCACTTTCATCAAACAGATGAGGATCATCCATGGCAGTGGATACAGTGAAGATGACAGGAAAGGTTTCACTCGGCTAGTGTTTCAGAACATTGTCACAGCCATCCAGTCGCTGATCCACGCCATGGGGACTCTACGGATTGACTACATCGATGACCAGAACATTGTGAGAAACTGTGCAGGTTTAAAAAAA
>NC_045748.1:15080337-15084101 GCF_008692095.1 Etheostoma spectabile | reverse complement strand
AAAAAAAAGACTGGATGTTTTTATGTAGCAGCCAATAAAGCTCAATGTAGGCTGTGTTTTTCTATGGTCACCATCTTAGTTTGTCATGTTAGCATTGCTATCATTTGATAATTGTCACTAAACATAATGTACAGCTAAAGCTTATGGGAATGTCTTTAGTTTTAAAGGTCATAAAAAGTATTTGACAAATACAAATATTGAGACATTTCATTCAAATCTACAAATGTCTTCATGGTTGTGCTTAAGGAAAAACCAGGGGATCACCAGTGTCATTAGAATGTATAGTATGGGGACCACAAACGCCTGTATTAAATTGCATGGCAATCAATCCATAAGTTGTTGAGATATTTCAGTCTGGACCAAAGTGGTGGACTGACTAACTAACCAACCAACCGACTGACATTGCCACCCATAGAGCCTCACTGCTAAAATGAGCTTCTGTAACCCACTCTTACCACAGCAGACAAACTCCACCTGGTTCTGTTGTCATTTTCATTGTTCTAATGGTCTATTAATTGGTCATTCAGAGATTGAAAGTTTGTATTTGGACAAATCCCGTGTGTGTTTCTGTGTGTGTCTGTCTGTCAGAGTCACGCACAGAAGCTGAGCCAAATTGCGGCAGACCAGGTGTCCACTTTGGAGGCTTGGCAGGTGGACGCCATTATGCGAGTGTGGAATGACCATGGTGTTCAAAGGTGCTACGACCGCAGGAGGGAATTCCAGTTATCGGACTCTGCCAAATAGTAAGACTTTTATATATCGTATATCAATTACCCAAGGCTCCTCCAGAGAACCAAAGCTTTTGCAGTGCTTCCTTTTGCATTGATCTACTCAAATGTTTAAGAATGTGGATTCATACTGATAAACCATAGTGTGCATACAAGTGCACATTTCTGTATGATGATCCCTTTTATCCAGTCAACATATTAAATGTGGCTGCATTGTTAACTTTTCAGTTACCTGAGTGACTTGGACAGAATCTCAGGCCAGTCATACATCCCCACCCTGCAGGACATCTTGAGGGTCAGGGTTCCCACCACAGGCATCATAGAGTACCCCTTTGACCTGTCAAAAGTTATCTTCAGGTAGGGTATTGTACTCTTATTATCTGCCACACCACTAATATAAGGAAAAATGTAGTGAATGTTTGACAGGTTTTCCAACTAAAACAACACATAAAAAGAACAGCATCCCAGATTTATATCTCTGATGCTTTAAGACTTCAGTGGGGAAATTTGGTTAAATGATGTGGGCCTACAAAAAATTCAGAGAGTGCATCTATTTAAAAAATAGTTTAAGATTTTGACCTCTTGCCAAGAGTTTGATGAGAAGATTGAGACCACTCATGTCTGTACACTAAATATGAAACGATTCACATTAATAAGTATTGTTGTTCTCAAATTGGCAAACTATTTCTTTAAAACAATCATGAGTTTTCTTTTAAGCAATTTTGGTGTTTCTAGGATGGTGGATGTGGGCGGTCAGCGTTCAGAGAGGAGGAAATGGATCCACTGTTTTGAGAATGTCACCTCCATCATATTTCTAGCGGCCCTCAGCGAGTATGATCAAGTCCTTTACGAGAATGAGCAAGATGTAAGTATTAATTATTGATTTCTTGTACTATGGTGGCAATTGCTCTCAGTAGTTCCCATTCATTAGTTTTTTTGTTTTTTTTTCTCACCTCCTTCTTTCAGAATCGACTGCGAGAGAGCGTTGCCTTGTTCAAGACCATCATCTCATACTCTTGGTTCCAGGAGTCCTCCATCATCCTCTTTTTGAACAAAACGGACTTGCTAGAGGAGAAAATCACACATTCACATTTGGCAACCTACTTCCCGGCCTTTACTGGTAAATGATGTGTTCTTGGTTTGTTCTGCTCTGTGTGAAAACAGCAGAGAATGAGAATGAATTGAATTTCTTTTTTTTAATAATCTTGAAGTTTTCTCACTATTTTCTGAAGTTTTTACAAACAGAACAATTGATTAATCCATAATGAAAATAATGATTAGTTGTAGTCAAACTTCTAATGCATGAATAATATTAATCTAATGATGCAATATATAATAGTGTAACTGTCACCTGGGTCATTTTTCTGCATTTTGTTTTCAATGTTTTAAGTACATGTTCCTGATTTTTGGCTACTTTTGCCTCCACAGGGCCTAAGTGTGATGCTGAATCAGTGAAAAAGTTTATCAAACAAATGTACATGGACGAGCACCGAGGACATCCTAAATCCTTTTATCCACACTACACCTGTGCCACGGACACAGGGAACATCCGGGTTGTCTTCAAAGCCGTTGAAGATACAATCCGCCAAGAGAACTTTGACTTGTTCAACCTCCAATAAGGAGGTTGTAGGACCTTTAGGAGTCGGGTTATACAGTGACTTGTAACTTTTATGGACATTTTATCTGTTGTGCTGTCGGTTGCAGCTTGTTCAAAAACCTCAAAGGGAGCCAATCAGACAGCAATGACAGGTAAGAGATATTTCTCATTGCAATTTAAAATACAGGCAGTATATGGCATTTATTAATATAAATGGTAAAAAAAGCATTATTTCTATTGCAACGGGAGAGAAAGGAACAACTGCAATGTCAGTTAATTGTCATACTGGACTTTTACAGATAATTCCTTGTATAACATTGCTGTTAGATGGATAGTAAATGGTATGGTAACTCTAGTCTACTAAGAATGCAACACACCTTGCCTTACAACTCTGTGAGGAGGAAGTAAAAGAATACCGTGCTAGGACCAACAATGCTTAAATTTGTAATTATGCTAATGTTTTTCTGTGCGCAACAAACATGTAGCCTATAAAATGATACGTCTTTGTTTTCACTAGATATTAAAGGCCCGATATTGTAAAAAGTAAGATTTCCATGTCCTTTTTGGTTATAAAGCAGGTCGAGACGCCATATAAATACTGTAAAAGAATCAAAGACACTTCATCTACAGAAATGTGCACAGCCTGTATTTAGAAACTGTTCCTTTTTAAACGAGTCATCCGTACGGCTGTGATGTCACAACTTTACTGTATATACTGTAGGTAGAATGTGATGCTACAGAGACAAGGGAGCAGATTGAAAGACCCAGGAAACGCTGACCATTCAGAGCAGACTGCCGTTTTTGCGGAGGCGGGTGTTTAAAGCTGTGGTAGGCATTTGTTTTTGCATTGTTGGGCAAAATTCCATAATATTTCAGGTGAATGTAATTCAACTTGTCCTGAGGGAAAATTAAGACTTCTGCACCTCCTTTGCTCTGGTTTCAGGCTTTAGAAAATGTAGCCCGTGTGTCAGAGAGGGGTAAGAGAGAGCTGCAGGAAAGAGGTCTCACTCTGCTTCAAATCCTGGCATGTTTTTGCTTTCTCATTACTGCAGGTTTAAAGTGACAGGTTCTAAAACAAAGCTTTTCAGAGGGTGAATACAGAAATATTCAGACAAACTATATAAGAAAAATGTTTTTTTTTTAACATTAGCATTTAAAACTGTTCTAGTAGAAACCTCAATTACAAATAGGGGTGGTAGTAGCTCAGTCCATAGGGAGTTGGGTTGGGAACCGGAGGGTTACTGGTTCAAGTCCCCGTACGGACCTGCGCTGCGCACTGCCAAGGTGCTCTTGAGCAAGGCACCGAACCCCCAACCGCTCGGGGCGCCTTTCCATGGGCAGCCCCCCTCACTCTGACATCTCTCCATTGTGTAGGTATGTGTAGGTCCTGAGCATGTGTGTGTAATTAGGCCTGTGTGTAATGTGTGTAATAACAACAG
>NC_045748.1:15078746-15080327 GCF_008692095.1 Etheostoma spectabile | reverse complement strand
AGTGTAGTTTCCCCTTGTGGGATTAATAATAATAAAGTATAATAAATATGAAAATGAGCACAATATAGGATTTTAAAACCATGTGTAATTTGTGTTTAAGTTTACCTGGATTCTGCCTTATTTTCTTGTCACTTTGCACAGAATGTTTTATTGACATTATTGAATATGTGGGGGAAAAAAACAAATGTAGGATCTGTCTCATGATATGACAGCAGCTGCATGGCATTTATTAACCAAAAGCTGTTTATTTTATTTAATTTTTTATGCCTGCCATTTACTGGAGCTCCAGGCGTGGTCACACATGCTGTGGTAACAACCTTTGTACTGAACAATGTGCACAGGTTTGACAGGCTGGCCTGTCTTCCTGTTGGGATTGAACAGTGATAAGTCATTCAGCGGGATCAGACCTGAGAGAACAAAGCCTGTTTCCACATGGAAGAAGAGACTGTTTAGGTACTGTCAGTGGCGCCGGCAGTCTCCCGTACTCCGTGTCCATTTTTAAAATGATTTTTGTACAGTTGGGAGTTCTATCGTCTATTACCTCTGCCAATTACGGGAATGCATGGTACTTGCTTGGTCAGTGTGTTTGGAGCGGGGGGGGGGGGCAGGTCTGGCCCGCTCATAACGGAAGCTCTGGTGTTATTGGGGCTGTTGAGTGAGAGCGTCGTTATCTGTGAGACACTGTGACACGTATGATTGTGTAAACCCGGCCTGTTGGCTGGTATTTGAAATGTGTGTGGTAGGCTAATCAGAGTTCTATGGTGGTGTTGTATCAGTAACATTACTGCAAAAAAACAAAACATGAATCACTCTGTCAGAATTGCTTGCTTGCTTGCTGGTGTGTTCCAGTTAAACTAGCAAGTCCGGATTTTTGAGTTCCCATTTTGAAATGTGAACTGGAACGCCTTGAAGCTGGATTTACTACAGTCCTAGGAAAGTCTGGAGAACCTCACCAACCCTGATGTCACAATCCAACATGGCTGTTCCAAGCACCAACGGTAGTGGCTGTGTGAACATTGTTTATTCTCACTTCTGTCATCCGCAAAATGCCACATAATGCATTGTAATTAACTGGTATTGCTAACCTGGCAAGAGTTCCCCTACCCAACCCCTCTTTTCCAACTTGTAACTGGAACACGGTCAACTCAGGTGTGATGTCATTCTCAGTTCCGACTTCTGAGCTAAATGGAAAGAAACGTGTGTACACGTGGAAACCACAAGCAAACGGGTGCTTCTAAAAACTGCTTTGTCACGTTCATCAATGATGGTAAATGATCTGAAGTCTATAATTTTAGAACGTTTAGAGTCAATGGTGATGTTTTATCAGACTCTAGAGCAGTAGCGTTTCCTGGCTGCAATTCTTGACAGAGATGCAAAATCCTGGTGCCAATGGCTACGACTGCATCAGCTTTGTGGCTGTACAGTAGTTTTCTTAAGGGTTGAGAAGTTCAGGGCAAATTCAGAAAATCAAGGACACATTTAAAGTTGCGTGCAGTCTTTATATTCTCGCCAGCAAAGCATGTGAATATTATCAGCACAAGAAGCTTACAATGTTCTTGTTTCTGATTATTGCTTCATTTT
>NC_045748.1:15044937-15078736 GCF_008692095.1 Etheostoma spectabile | reverse complement strand
TTTTTTTTTTTTTTTTTACTAACCCTAAGGGCTAATACAATATTGTATGTAGCTGCACAGTCAGGCTCATAAATCTACTGTGAGGCATTAATAACAGCCCAACACTCCTCACTGGTTGTAATAAAACAGTGTCTACACATACACACACATACAGTTAACCCCCTCCAAATGAGGATTATAATCACACACACAATTACAACTCCTCCTATATCTCCATTCACTTGCATTGCCTGAAGCTGCTGCTGTGCTGAGAGCTGTGAGAGCAGGTGATCGCCCTTATTTGGTAGTGGCCCACATCATGTGACCACAAAATGGTGGAAGCTGTGAGCTCTTTGTAAGCTGAGCATCTCCACCGAGAGGCTGGGAGAAAAGGAAATAGGCAGGGAACTTGGAAGTACATCCATGCTCTGAGACGATAAAGGACAAGAGATTCCCGAGCCCCAGCAGTGGTGAGTAGATGGATTTTATTCCGTGAAGATAAAAAGAGGGATATGTTTTGTATTTTTTCCCCCCCCCTCACAGCCAGCAGACAGGAAGCGAGAATGAGGGAGGGGCTGCTGTCATCAGCACTGTGGTCCTGTGCTGTGAAAGATGATCTAAAGCAGCTCAGCATCCTCCATGGAAGATGCACATAACAGCTGCTGCTGATTTTGTTATTCCACAATGTAGGAGTGTATGTCACTGGGTTTTTTTTTGTTTGTTTTTTATCTGTGTGTGTGTATTAGTGCGTGTGCACATATATACATGTTCCTTTTGAATCGTCAGCATGTCAGCTGTACTGGAGTCACCATTCAGCTTTTTTTCCATTGCCCCTGTTAATACAATCACATCTTCCTTGTTCCAGGCAGAGTCTCCCGAGGAGGAACAAGGATGTTTTTTTGTTTGTTTTTTCATGCGAATGAGCACACGTGACTCACTGTGAATTTGCATCTCTGCCCAATCTGTGCTCACGCGAGCGTGCAGTCATTCGATTTGAATCGGCACTAAAAAAAGACTGTGAGGAGAGGGAATGAGCTTGTCATGATGTAACATGCCTGGTTTCTTTCCCCTCCTCCCACCTCTCAGCAACACACCCCCTCCTCCAGTTTGGATGGAAGGATTATTAACGGTGGAAGTTGACCTTTAACCTCAATCTTTCTTTCCCTCATCCCTCCCCCTCTTTTGTCTCCTTACCACTCTTGTACCCCTGTTCTCTGATAACTGTGGAAATCCATTTGTAAAATATCTGATTAAGATATATTGGCCAATGTTAATCATTCAACACACTACACTTTAAGGTGACTCTATTTCTCAATTACCTCAACTTATATAACAGTATCTACAAAAAAATTTTATTGGCCGATTTATGGTCTATTTCTACTTTGTGGTCCAAACACCATTTAAGAATGTTTTCAGTAGTGGCTTATTCAGATCCTTGACTAAAGTGAAAGTAGAAATACTTCTATATAAACATACTAAAATTAAAAAAACATAAGTAAAAGTCATGCATTGAAAATGTCACTTAAGCAAAAAGTATGTGACTGGTAATTGCAAAATGTACTGGCTGTTATACTATGATATATTATTACTACTGATACTGTTGTAGATGGTTGAGGGTGGAAGTATTTCAAACTATTTTACAGCTGAGAAGTTCAATCTATAACAATGCATCATAATTTACAAGTTTATCATGTATTTTATGTGTAAAATCTTACTGTGTCACTTGACTAAACAATAACTGTGTGATAAAATAATTCCCTTTTGAAATGTAGTGTAAAAGTATAAAGAAATAAGTACAGTACTGTTTTCAAATTTCCTTAGTTACGTTCCACTACTGGTCTTTTTAAAATTTGGCACAAGTTGCGATTTTAATTAACTGGCCTTCCCCACTCAATAAACCATATCAAGATTCAGATCAGAGGAACCCCAGACGATGCATTACTCAATAGTCTGGATACTCTCCAGGTTTGTTGTATCATAAGAGTCAACTTAATAACTGTAATCATCTTCTAATAGGTCCTCCTTGGGATGGACCTGGCATCAGAGAATAAAATGAACTCTGACGGGGGCGAAGGTAGACCCGGTGAGTAGGAGTCAACCAATGCTCCGATTCAAAGCAAACTGTCATTCAAAAGAATTGTAAAGAAAATTATTTCTGATATCTAAAACACAGCCATGAGGCAAATGAATCACTGTTTTAAATGTTTTTTTTCTGTAGTCCCTCCTACCTCTCTACCCCTGCAAGGAGGTCCCACCCAAAGAAAAAAGCTATCAGCCCCTCGAATCAGCCTGTCACTGGACCAGAGCGAGGATGACTTGGGGGAGACGCCAGATGATCTCGACATTAACGTTGACGACCTCGACACTCCCGATGAGGGGGATTACCTTGACTACACGGACCATGAAATGGACTGGGAAGGTGGGTCATTCAGAATAGAAACCACCTTGAATCATCATGATGCTGAAGGAGGCGAGATGTGCCAACATGTTGATGTATAGAATTTAAAACCAAAAAGACTCTAGCTAGTCTCATTTTGTATATGAGACTAGCTAGCTATACAACTCCCAAAAAAGTCTTTTGTTTGAGCTTTCACGATTTTTTCTTTTTTTCTTTTCTTTTCTATCACACTTTATAACTTTTAAATTTTATAATTCTCCAAAACCACCAAGGTTAACTATGGATTTGTCTCTTTTCCCATTTTGACATGTCACAGTAGGAAAAGGATGGGTGTGAATAATCCAATTTTTGATGGCTGAAATCCATTTAGCTACTTTAGTTTCAGGTGCCTGGTATTGTGCATGTTGGTTAAATGTCACACTGTCATAGCTTACTGAGACATCCCTAATGATGTTAGTAACACCTGTGCATATC
This sequence comes from Etheostoma spectabile, assembly GCF_008692095.1. Lineage (NCBI taxonomy): Eukaryota > Metazoa > Chordata > Actinopteri > Perciformes > Percidae > Etheostoma > Etheostoma spectabile. The sequence goes on along the minus strand of NC_045748.1, from coordinate 15,075,885 downwards.
ACACAGTAATAGGTCCTTTCTCATATCAGACCCCAATGCAACCAATAGGAGCGGAACAAGTGAGCCTTACAATCCAATCCCGACATATAGCGCTGAAGAGGAGCGCCAGGACGGCAAACTATGGAGGACGGTCGTCATTGGGGAGCAGGAGCACCGCATCAACATGAAGATCATTGAGTCCTACATGAGAGTCATCTCCCATGGAGGTGACTATTAGAACTATTTTTTACCATTGTAAATATGGATGTTATGTCCATCTACCTGTACTTGCAGAAGCAAATATTTTTCAAATATACTCAATACTGGATAAGAAAATGTAATGGTTCACATCTTGCAACACTTGCATACCTATTGGGTATATGGGGGGAACATGTCCGCCTCACTTTTTAGAATCACATTTGACTTATTCACTAAACTCTCTCTAAACATTGTCTAAAGGTTGCTGGGGTTCTACACATCCTGAGAGGAAGACCTGAGACCTCCTACTCTTTTGCATTTTTGGTTAAAAAAGATTTAATCAGTTTTTATTCACGGCTTATTTTCCAGTCCAAGCTCATGCAGTCAAGGACAATGCTCTTTGAAGTAAAGGTGGAACAAATTGTTACACATGTACACGTTATACATTAAACAAGAAATATTTTTTTAGAAGAACACAAGAGAAGTATAAGGTTAGTGGGGCTAGTGCATTAATAATGCAGGTATTTACATAGCACATTACATATTCTTGGTATACTGCCATTATTAGGGAAAGCTTTTAGACCAATTTCATACCACCAATTTCATTGCACATTTTGCAATAAATTAATCACAAGTCACTGAACTGACAGCATCTATTTAGCAGATTTAATATGGGGATCCTTATTGTTGTTAGCACAGTAAACATTTTCTGTTTCAGTTTACAGCTGACCTGAATATCTGATTACAGAAGTAACAGCATATTAATAAAAAGTCTTCCCTGGTCTACCGTATTACAATCAGCTATTGTTTTCAATCTGGCAACTGTCACTTCTCAGCTAACAAGATGGCAGAATGTCTCATTTTGGAAATGCTTCATCTTAATTTTGGAGGTGGGCCAACCCAAAAAAAAAGATGGAATACTGACTGTAATTGAAGCCAGATGAGTATATCTTCGTTCAGCGGCCATCAGGGAGGGAACTCTCCACAAACAGAATTTTTCACACGTCCTCTGCACATTACAGCAATTAGGATTCAACTTGAAAATTGTCAAAGTGGCCACATACATAGACAATTATTACCCTGTAATGTGACTGCTGCTGTCCCATACAACACTCTTGTGTGTATAGACAAGTGACAAATTAAAGGGAAAACAATAAGTGAAGAAACGGGTGCAGTTACTTCAATACATGACATTAGGTGTCACTGAATGGTATGAAAATGATGTGTGGTAATGTAAGCACTCTCCACAACCATAGTTTAAACACTAACAATTATTTTCATTATCATAATCTGTCAGTAATCTTTCTCTATGTATCAGTCTGTGAAATGTTAAGGAAGAAAAGTCATTGTAGAAACTAAAACCAAAACATTTCTGGCATTTTCCAACTTATTGATTGAGCTCTACAAAACACAGAATGAGGGAACGTCTATTAAAAGAATAGTGATATCTCTATAGTAGAGTTCCAGAGTCTTTGCCAGCAAGCATTTAAGCTTTTCTCATGGTCGCCCAACCTGTACTCATACAGCTTAAGTTGTTTTTTCCCCCTTTAGTCAGTTACCATCTATGCAGCTTCATTAAGACTGCTGGGGGACCTGGGTCTTAAATTGAGGTTGGACACAGAGTCATGCGATATTACTTTCACAGGCAGGGGCCCCATTTCTCTCTTTCCTCTCTGGGGGGCCCTTGAAAACCCCAGGGCCATCCCGGTAAGCCTGTGCCTTTTAGTAATCACTGGCCATATTACAATTATTGGTGGAAATCTGATCCCTAACCATAGCAGTGAGTGCATTTTCTTCCCACTGTGCTGCAGGCTTAAGAGAAACACAGACGGCCCATGGAAACAGAGATGTCTGTCACTGAAAATATCACAAGCTCTGTCATTTAGATAAAAGGCCCTCTGTCTGAGTGACACCAAATCTGGTGATGAATGGGTTGGTGAATAGAAGGAAATTACATTAATCTGAAAAGTAGTGAGAGGAAACAGGACAGATAGACACTCAGACAAAAGACACATTGGGAGATAAATTGAACAAAAAAAGAGGAAAATAAGGGAACAATCAAATTATAACTATGCTTATTAAGGCTAAGCTCTCACCAACAATGGAACAAGGTCAAGTTAACTGTTATTTGTATGTGTTTTTATCAAGGCTACTATGGCAACGGGGCGAATGCCATTATAGTGTTTGCTGCCTGTTTCCTGCCAGACAGCGACAGAGAGGACTACCATGAAATAATGGAGAACCTTTTCCTGTGAGTTTTACACACACACACACACACAAACGCACACCTAGAGCCATGCAGCTAGCATGGCTAAAACCTGTTTGTTGTATTTCAGTGAAATGCTGTAGTCATTCATGGTTCCCAGAGGACAGAGCCATGACAGTGACCAAGACACTTCCATCAACCTCAGCTGAAAATGTTATAATTGTAAATTGGCAAATGTTTACATGCTAAGCTGTGATGGTGGCTCTCACAGAGCTGATAGCATTGCTAAAGACTCTATCAATGACATCTCTCTTGTTCTATTATTTATATGATGCCGTCCTTTTTGAATTTCAACAAAAAGACCTCACTCAAAAGATACATTTTATTTTCTATAAATAGTATTTAGCATGTTTAGGATGCTATTTAATTCTTTAAATCAACCAAAGTCCTTCTGCACAAGGAAAAAACTCCTAAAGTTTGTTTGTGGAGACCTCCGATGTTGATGTCTTCTCTTGTGGTTTTGGCACTGTTGCATTTCATGTTTGGACAGTGATTGGGATCCCACAGGCTGTTTTGTGAAAGATATTGGGTAAGCTGGCATATCGGAGAGTTTTGGATAGCAATGAAAGGGGGTAAACCGCAGTGTGTGTACTTTCTGATGCCAGATGGCTTGAGGTCTGAATCCTTGCAATGTAGTTAGTTAACTATAACTGGGACGTGAATGGTATGCAGCTTGATGTCAGTGGGAGATGATCACATAGTCACGATGCACGAAACGAAGTGGATCAGCAGGGTTGAATTGTAAGCTGGAGAATGACATTGGATCTGAAGGGGAGGAGAGTCAGAGTGCCCAAATTCATTGAAGTTAGAGGAGTTATTGAGGAAACTAGAGAGGACTGTCAGCTGAGGATATTGCCAACCATTTTCAAGGGAGATGACAAAAGGTCCCTGCTGACTGAGAAGAAGTAGAGAAGGTAGGGTGGATTGAGGAGAGAAATGAGAAAGAGCTTGGTTTTATTTGGTTTCAGAGTATTGGGTGTAATAAAGGTAGAAGTCTGATTTAAGCTGCTGAGGTGGATGCAGCAGATGGAAAAAAGAAATTCAAAGCAAAACAGCTCATCCATGAAGCAACATTTATACCAATTTCTCATAGCTGACATCATAGGATCATAGCAAGATGGTATATGTCTCCTGTTACTTTATATGAGAGATACTTGGACTAACAAAACATGGTTCTGCAGTTCTTGCATTTCGCCTTTTTGACATATGTGATAAAGACTTAAGTGATGTTATTTTTCTTTTGGTATCTGGAATTTTGCTGATTGGAATACACGACTGACACAGTGTGGCAAATGGGATAGTTTTTGTAAAAGGCATGAGGGCATAAAGGATTGGGTAATACTTGAAGGTATCTACATAGGAGTGACATGACACTGTCATGAACACGACATTCATGACACATAAACCCTAACCATAACTTGTCATGATAAAATCAAATGACACTTATGTGTAACAGTGTTATGTCATAAACCTTTATGACAGTGTCATGTCACTCGTATGTAGATTCCTTCCAGTAAAGTGTAACGAATTACTGTAACATTATAATTTTGATGTCATGTTTGCTTTGGCTAATTATTTTAATCTACATTATAATAACTTAAGTATAATATACTCCTAATGGTTTTGCCTTATTTGTCAGAATTGTCACTGTACTTCCACAGTCGAATACCATATTTAAACAATGAAAATGAAATTAGTGTTTTTTTTCTCTCCAATTTTTAAGCATGCTAGTAGATCTGCGCTAGGGATAGCAATGCCGCTCTATTGCGTGATCCACCACTTTGATCCAGACTGAAATATTTCCACAACTAGTAGTCTATATCCACGGCGTTGATTTATGAGGACTATGGCAACTGCTCCTCAGATCTCTGCAAGGTGAATCCAGATAGCTAACTAGACTATTTGTCCAATCAGAGTTCTCTTGCACAACTAAAACAACTTTTAAATGTAGACATTTTCAACCAAAACAAGTTCCTTCCCTAGGCTATTTTTCAGTGGCACCGTGGCTCTCTCCACCCAGGACGATAGTGATTGGTTTAAAAAAATGCCAATAAACCAGAGCACGTCTTTCTCCCGTACCGGAATGCTGTGTGGACTAGTCAGACCCTCCTTTGGAGCACTGTGGAGGAAGGTCTGGCAAAGCAAGACAATACTACAACTATTGGATGGATTGCCATGCAATTTTGTACAGACATTCATGTCTCCCTTATGATGAATTCTTAGTACTAATCAGCTAATTGTTAACATGGTCAAAATTATATACAATTGTTATATGGGCATGTTAGCATGCTGGTGTTAGTAATTAGCTCAATGCACTATGCTAATGTAAAGTGCTAGCATGGTACTTTACACTATATTGTTGAATTTTGGCTTATAAAGGGTAAGTGGAGAGTAGTACAGTGTACAATTTTTGGGTCAATTATATTTTTCTTACTTCAGGGAAAAAAAAATTATCTTTTAGAAATCAAGTTCATCAAGCATTTAAGTCTCTGTGTGCTTTCAGCTATGTGATCAGCACACTGGAGCTCATGGTGGCAGAGGACTACATGATTGTGTACCTGAATGGAGCCACACCCCACAGAAGAATGCCTGGCCTTGGTTGGCTAAAGAAATGCTATCACATGATTGACAGAAGGTCTGTTCCATTCACTTACACCATTATGCGATAATGACTTTGTGAGAGATAACAGTAGCATGACTTGTGATGATTTATAACTCCCCTGAATAAATGTGAAATGCAACATGGACATTAACACACGTAACATGTGACTCATTGTGTTGTCTTCAGACTCAGGAAGAATTTGAAATCCTTCATTATTCTCCATCCGTCATGGTTTATTAGGACCATTCTAGCCATCACCAAGCCCTTCATCAGGTACAAATTATCCTTTTTTATTTTTAGGGATTGTCAATTCAGTCCACCACTGAAATAGCTAAAAGTATTGGACTCGTATAGACAATATTGGTTACCAGATGATGAATTTGAACAATTTTGCTAATGTGTAATAAGTACTAATTAGCAAAAGTTAGAATGCTAAAACGCTAAATAAAGTTTTTGTATACCTGCTAAACACTAGTATGTCAGCAGTCATTCTGACCATGTTAGCATGCTGGGATAAATTGAAATTTAGCTCAAAGCATTGCTGTTGCCAGGTAAAGCCTCACCGAAGCACTAGCATGGCAGCAGAATTGTACTCTTATTTGCATGTGGATTGGCCTAATGTAAAGTTTTGTTTACATTAGTCTGTTTTTACAAAGAAAAACAGACTATAATTGCATTCCTCTGATGCCAAACCGGTTACTTTCACTGTGCTTTTCATGTCCCTATCATTGTGTGTGTGTGTGTGTGTGTGTGTGTGTGTGTGTGTGTGTGTGTGTGTGTGTGTGTGTGTGTGTGTGTGTGTGTGTGTGTGTGTGTGTGTGTGTGTGTGTGTGTGTGTGTGTGTGTGTGTGTGTGTGTGTGTGTGTGTGTGTGTGTCCTGTCACAGCACCAAGTTTAGCAGTAAGATTAAGTATGTGAACAGTTTGGACGAACTACAGGAATTCATCCCAATGGATTGCATCCAGATCCCAGAGTGCATCATTAAGTGAGTCCCTCCAAACGCTGCACCACCCCCACCATGCCTGAGTTGTCTTATTAAATGATTTTATATTCATCTTGTCATTTGAACGCTCACCTCTAGACTTGACAAGGAACTGAAGGAAGCAGCGGAGAACTCAAAGTAAGCATTGATTCTAGTGCCTCTTACTTCCCTCTGCAGAGGCCCCTACCTAAGTTTTATACTTGGCTGTAGCGCTCATTTATCAGATGGGCTCACTTTTTATATCACAGGGATCTTCTGCTGGATGAGGACCAATTGGATTTGACTATGGTTGCAATTACAGGAAGAACACAGGGGAAAAGATGCTAAATGCATCACTTCCATCTCATTTATTACAGTAAAATAAATGAGCCAGTCCTTATTGCAGAGTGATCTATTACCCTGTAAATAAATGTTGGAACAACACTGTAGAATTCACTCTCTAATCTCTGGCTGATTAATTGTACATGGAATCATAATTTGCATGTGTCCTCAAATTTGCAAAATACCAGTGCATTACAACACCGTACAACAATAAATTCTGCTCTAACGACCACTCTATTTGTTTCTTTCATTCAAGAATGAATAGTTTTCTGCTGGGACCGGAGCCAGCAGCAGCAGGCGGAACAGAGTAAGTCCTAAGACGTTTTAGTTCACACATGGAAGAGAAATGGCCTTGTGTCAGCAGTCTGTCACCCATACATAAACATACCCGTCTTTAATGGCTGTTTTTTTTCTTTCGGCTTCCCAGCAGACCAGATGTAGCCGGTGCCAGCAGCTCTTAAACCCAAACATCCTAAATGGATGGGTCATCTCAATGTTCTGAAGTCACGTATTGTACGGGTGAAGCTGGAAAACAAAGTCAAAGGCTTGTAAAGCCTGTGTGTGTATGTTTGTGTCTTAGTGTTTGTCAATTAGACACAGGAGTTTAATATGAAAACACAACTTGCAATAGTTCCTGTTAACACTCAAGAGTTAGTTCTCATACTTTATGGCTGCTATAGCGTCTCCTGTACCTTTTTTTTTAAACCTGCAATCCAGAGAACTATAGTCAGGGGTGATGCTTGGCAGCACTTGGAGTAGCACTGTCGTTCCCAGAGGGGTAGAAAATGCAATTACGACAGTGCACTGCGCAAATCTATTTGTAGAGTATATTGTGTTGTAGTTGTGTGCATGAGAAGCCGTTAAGCAATAATAACCCCTTTATTGGTCACACACTCAGTATTTCAGATAAATAAGGGACTTGTGTGACAGCAATCTACAATACAAGCACATGGTGTGGCCAATAAACCCTTGTGCCATAGATGAACTACTGCATTTAAGCAATCCAAAAATATTTGAACTTTAAGGAGTCTGACACCAAGTTATCCGTGCAATTTGAGAGCATGTCCTTTTAGCTCTGCAATGTGTTTGTTTTCAATCAATTTATCAGATACATGAACTGGAAATCATCTCTTCAGCCTCTCCTGGATCATCAGGGAGAAACCTCAGAGAAATAAGGATGGCATTTTTGTAAAGCACAATGTCCTTGGTTTGTGCATCAGTGCATGTCCCCTCATAGATACTAATGGTTGTCCTCTTACCCATGAGTCTTCTATGGTGTATTGAGGATGTTTGAAGGAATAATGGATCACTGTCTAGTAATTCAATAAATATAGACTGCTGTCTGAATGTTGTTTTCTATCTTGATTTGTAAAGACTTTGATTCAACATTTAGCAGGAAAGTATTGGTTGACGTACTCTGCGTCTTTTCAAGACTTTATTTAACCAGACTACATGAAATTCAATCGGGATACATAAAACTCAATGACACCGGAATACTATAGAAAAGCGTGATAAATCAAATTTAAAATGCTAATCCACACCACAACAAATGATTAATGAAACTGTCAAAACTAGCAAATGCCCATGACAAATGTATATGTGGGAAATCATCTTACTCCAAACAAACTCCAGAAAACAAAGTGTAATTATGTAAAAAGTCATAAGTATGTGTAGTATGTATCTTTTCTACTGCACATTTTGTGAATGGAAAGCAGTTGTAAAATGCTCCTTATTATAAATAGCTTCTCATGTCTCAATTGGTTCAACTCTTACTCCGTGAAGGATAAATAGGTCTGTCCCTCAGGGCAAGAGGAGATAAACAGCACAGAAGAGAGAGAGAGAGTTGTTCTTTAGAGAAATTCTTATACTTCACCGGAACGTGTAGCTCTCATCATCATACTCCAACTCATCCTCGTTCTCTCCCAGCTGTCCGTACCGAAACTTCCGGTACACGGTTCCATCCTGGCCCATGTAAACAATGTCATCATCTTCATCATCCTCCTCCTCCTCCTCCTCCTCCTTACGCCCAGAGCGCCTTTCAGTCATGTCAACCAACTGAGCCTCCTGGAAACGACCGCCAGAGGAGCTGGCGCGACTTCTGTAAGCTGCAGAGCTGTAGCTGCCGAGTCTGCTGCTGGAGCCCAGCTTCTCGTAGCCGCGGGGAGTGATGTCTGGGGGCGCTCTCTTGGAGCGGGAGTGCCTGATGAGGAAGACGACAGCCACCAGTCCCAGCACCAACAGGATGCAGGAGATAACGAAGATTGCCAGGTTACCTCTGGCTTCCTCATTCCTAAAGGCCAAGTTGGTGCTCAGGACGCACTCTCCTAGAAACCCACAAAGACAAGAAGTCTAGACACATTGAAACATTTCTCTGAGCCACATAAAGACTGCCAGCCGAGAGTCCGATCTACAGACTCAATGCCGATTTAAACAAAAAAGCGATCAATATTATTTTCAGTAAACATTCTCCCTAAAAAGGATGCTAGAATTGAACATTAATAAAATGAACACTACTCATTGCAGTAAAAATGCAAATATGACATCATCCAAGTATCAGGTCTGTTACTGATACTTGATTTTAAAGTCCTTAAAAGTTAAATATTCATTACTCATGTTAAATATTCATGACTAAGTTAAGCAACAATCAGTTAAGAATACAAACGTATCATTTTCAATGTATCAAGCATATCTAATTATGTTTTGTCATACTACCTGTAATTTAATCACAATTTATTTGTCAGGTTAATATAATTGTATGCAAATACTTCTGAAACCATTACTGGAAGTAGAAAAGTTTTTGCTGGTTTGGGACTGGGACTGTTGGTCAGAAAAAACATGCAACTTCAAGATATCAAAGTAAGCTTTGGGAAATTATCCAGTCGTGCCTCTCCATCCTCCTTCATTTTCTTACAATAAAAGCAAGACTGACCTACAGCCTACCTCGAGTCTCGGTGCAGTTACAACAGTCCTGCTGCTGTGTTGTGGCAGCCGCCTCATCATCATCATCATCCTCATGGCGGCAACAGAGCAAACAGCGCCCTCCAGCTTCTAAGATGGCTGGAGTAGGACACATGGTGCAATTGGCTGGACCGGGCCCCGAACACTCCATACAGGAGCTGTCACAGCCTTCACAAATGTGGCCTGAACCCTGATGAATGGCAAGAGAAAGGACAGACTGAAAAGACTACGGCATGCATTTTCCATCACAACTACTGATTCTTTACCTACAAAGATATGATTTCCACTGGTGCAGTATTAAAAGAATTGTCGGCCTTACATTATATGATACCTGGGTCCAAAACATTCACCATTATTTGGATGAAGCAGATTTTGGATGAAGCAGGGTAAGGTTTTTTTAATTTTTAATTTTTTTATTAAATAAAGAAGTTAATATTTGTCAAATAAAACATAAAAAAACAGTGTGGTTACCTTTATTACAGGATACAGGCCTATGTTGCACATGGACTCACACATGCCATCTGAGAGCAGGTATCCAGGGTAGCATGATTCACAGGACTGGGAATCTCTTCCTGCAGATACACAACGTAAAGGGTAAGTCAGGGGATGTTCTGCATTTTTCCTATTGTCAACAATGCCCAAGAAAATATAAGAAACAACAATGAATTGATCCTTTGAACAAGTATTATCTGTGTAGCCAAAGCCTAAGCAATATAGTTCATTTTCTGTCAATCCCACATACACTGTATGCTGGAAATATATATATTTGGCGCTCAAACCTGAGCATGTTCTGCAGCTGGCATGGCAGGGCTCGCAGGTCCTGTGCACCGCGTCGTGGTAGTAGCCCTGAGGGCAAAAGGGAAGGCAACGGCCTTCTTTCCGCAAGTAGATAAGACCCAGAGCGCAGCTCAGGCAGCTGTCCTCCCCACCCCCGATACACTCACCGCAACTCGGGTCACACTTCTCACATACCCTTGAGCCTGTGTTTCCATAGTGACTGATCGGATAGATGGTGAGAAAAGTTATGATAGATTAGATTCAATTAAAAGGAGATGAGATTAGAGTCTTGTTTGTCCTCAAAGGAAATTCCTTTCCACAGCCACTAAGTCACATACAGCTATACACAATCTTAACTACTCAGACATGACATTGACCAAGACACCATGACAGGAACAAAGTCGATACAACAAAACACATAAGCGAGACATTGGTTCTGCATTATAAACTCAAGAGTAATATACGTTTGTTTGTTTTTTTGCTATATGCTGCATTGCTTCCATAAAGGTCTGATAGTATGTATGGTGGCCGAGGAATAAATAGGCTTTATATCCCTTTTGTTTTCTCTCAATTGCATATATTGCATATTGACTATTGCCCATAATGCACATCAATTTAATGGCACATTAATTTAACTCTCTCAATCACCGCACCCCAAATAAAATCAAGTCTAATTAGCATTTTACGGGCCACATGAAGGGCTATTTGTATCTCAGGCTAAATGAGCTTCCATCTCTAAACTGCAGCCCTATTCAGCTAACTAAAGAAATGCAATGGTTTAGTGTCCACAATCACATCATGGGACTAGGCCGATCTTTTATTATTTAACACTGTGTGACCACACTTAATGTGATGAATGAGCAACGCAGTTGGATGGTGAACTGGTTAAACTACCTGTGCTGGCAGGTCTCCACACACTCTTTGCCCTCTCGAAATAGATGGGTTTTACAGGCGAGACACTCGTGGCTGTGCTTTCCAACGCAGGACTGACAGGAAGGATGGCATGGTTCACATTTCTGCCCCAACTCATCCTCATAGTAGCCTGTGGGACATTCATCCACACAGGTGCCATCTGTGCCAACAAACACACATTATCATGTAGCTGTACAAGCAAATCACAGTTGATTGAAGAGCTTTTTAGCAGATTGCAGAGAATTCATGAGCAAAGACCAAACTCACTGAGCAGGAGATGTCTCTGGTGGCAGCTTAGGCACTGACTTTTGCTGGGACCTGAACACCGGTGGCAGTATTTGTGACACGGACGGCATTTCCCCTCCTGGTCTGCGTACTGCTGAGGCGAGCAGTTGCTGCTTGATGACACACAATGGCTGTATCCCTCTAGCCTCTGACCATCTCTGCAGCTAGTGCAGGAGCCAGCGTGGGGCCCAAAGCAGGTTAGACAAGATGCATCACATTCTGGAAATATATGTGAAAAAGTAAATTAATGAAGCACATTTTTATGCAGCAACACACTTTATCTGATCTGGTTTTCACCTATTGGGTTCTCAAAGAATGATCTGTGAAAACAGCAGCCTGCAGACTTCTTTTTTTTTATTGTATAAACCTTAAAACTTTAAACCTCACCATCTGTCCATTGTGCAGTGCCTTACTGTTGGCAACTACTGTATGGAGCAAAAAAAGTGGGCCTCGCATACAACATTTTCCTAGGATAAACTAACCATCCTCTCTGTTTTAAAACAAAAACCTGAGTGCCTCTTTCTCTAGGGAACTGTTTTTGACATCACTGTTCTGTTTTCAAGTTTGACAGCTGCCTGTTGTCTGAAAAGCTTTGCTATTTTAGTCTGAGCTAAAGTCAGGAAACACACTGAGGCATAGAAGAGAATATAATTAACAAAATACATGAAGGAAGCTCTACACGGCAGAAAATGTTGAATCAGTAAGGAGAAAAAGAAGATTCAGGAGAAATGGAGAATCTCTGACTTTGTCATACCTAATAAGGACAGGAGTACTGAATGTATAATACAAAATAAGTAAAGTAATATTAAAATAAATGGATTTTGATCAGAGGAGTGCATGTTTTTGCTTGTGCTCTATGCAACTCAGCATTTTAGTTACCAAAACTCTGTGTTCTGTTGTACCTTTACATTCTTCTGTTATAGCGTCTCTATAGGAATGGGAAGGGCAGGCTTCCAGACATGCCCCATCGTGCAGAGTGGCCTCTGGGTCCATACAGACATCACAGTCATTGTTGTTAGGGCCGTCACACAAGGCGCAGTCAGGGTGGCATTGCAGACACTCCCTTTGCTCTTTGTCCTCAAAGAACCTCTCAGGACACTCTGGCACACACAGGCCCTCGTGGAGAAAGTGATACTCTTCACAGTCTGCACAAAGAACAGCTTTTAGCACTACATGTAAGAACAGTTTAATACAACTCAGTAAATCTATACTAAGTAACCTAAAGTCTTAGAGAGGATTGCAGGAGGAAAAAAGTCACTACTGAAAAACATACTGATATTCATCTAAGCAGAGAACAAGACCACGGGCCCTATTTTAATGATCTAAGCGCACGACGTGAAGCGCATGGCGCAGGTGCATTTAGGGCTTGTCCAAATCCACTTTTGCTAGTTTGACGGCGGAAAAAAGGGTCTGTGCGCCAAGGGCACATGGTTAAAATGGTTGTATTTAGTGTCTTCATTAATTCCTAGGTTTGTTTTGGTGTAACATGCAATAAATCAATCATGTGTGACATCATGAGTGTCATCTCCCATTCCCTTTAAAAACCAGGTGCGTTTGTACCTTAGCGTATTGCTATTATGATGGCGGATTTGCACAGTAATATTTAATTTTTAATCCTTTGCGCTTCCCTGTGTATAACAAGCATAGTGTGCACGCGCTGTGCACGAGCCCAGACGCATTTTACCAATGCGCTGTGATATGTAACAATGAATTGCTGACTTTAGACCAGGTTTTTGTTGGTGCGATCACTTTCTGCTGCCTCAAGATAGTAATACGCCAAGAATTCACCTGAACACACCTCTCTGTAAGACCAGCACGCCCATGGGCGCAAAGATGGGTGCAGGTGCATTTGCTATTTAAACAACATAGGTGCAGAATGGGAAATTAACAACTGCACCTGTCTTAAAATAGCAAGACACTTGCGTCAGTCTTTGTGTTGCGCCGGGTGCAAGAAAGGGCCCTATGAGTTACAGCAAGATGTCAGCCTGTTCAGATTTACAAAGCGAATGCTGGTGATGATTAGCAGGTATAATATTTATCGTTCACTATCTCAGTTTAGTGTGTTAGCATGAGGCGGATGGGAAAGTCATTAGTTTGCAGGTATTTGGTTGCAATCCAAGGTAGCTGAAAAGTTTTGATAGGCTTACAGGAAAAGTGAAGGGATCACCAGTTATTACAGTTATAATAAGCTGTGAGTTATTTCACAAAAAAACAAACATGTCAACCTAATGGTGGTGCTAAAGGAAAAGTCAGAGGATTATACAGCAATTATGATACACTGTCCGGAAACCATGAATACATGCACAAAATGGCATGGCAATCCATCTGACAATGTTGAGATATTTTTGTTTGGATCAAAGTGGTGGACCGTCTGGCACACTGACCGACAATAACCGCTTTCTGGTAACGATAACACCATCCAAAGTCGACTAAGGTGAGGTTAAAGCACATTCTGGATTTGTCCAAACGAGTTGTAACAGCTAGATCTGTCCCTATTTGCATTGTGTTTCAGTACCTGTGCACTGCCCGAGCGGGTTGCACTCTTGGCAGGCTGAGGGGCAGTGTTGGCACTCCCTGTCTCGGACAGCGTGCGCCAGAGGACACTCCTCCACACACTGGTGCTTGTGTAGGAGGAGAGGTTCATCACAGCCCAGGCAGTGGGTGGCGTTCTTCCCACAGGACGCACAGCCCGCTGCACAACTACGACACACCTGTCCGGCAGGATAACCTCTGACAGTAGCCAAGCAGACAGTAAACAGACATGACTTTTGCATGTATAATTTTCCATTTGCATCCTCATTTCATAAATTAGATGTATCACTAACCAATGCACTACTTTCACTATTGTTGCGTTAAGAGCCTCTTAATTGACTGGCTTTCCTTGTAATATGTGTCAAGCTTGATTGTATATACATAGATATATATTATTATTATTTTTTATTTTTTACTATGTGAAAAAAATAATGAAATATGCTGTGATGAATGTGTGTGTGTGCGGTTGGGGTAAACAAGATGAGTGACAAATTAGCCAGACAATCATGTAACACTTACTTATGAGTATTGCTAAAAAGCTGCATTAAAGTAAAATAAAAATAAAGCCCTCATAGTCGAAATGCTAAATGGTCATCTCAGGGCTAATGGAGCTTCAAGGACCTCTTCAGCAAGGACGAGATATTCTTTCAAACTCAAGGATGTCACAATATAAAGCCACATTAACATCAAGTAGGATACATCAAAACCATGGCCAGCAAATGCGTCTCCTGACATTTTATGTTGGCTCTTCGGTGATTTTGCCTTAAACACATGGCCTGATGTTAACAAAAAATTAGATTTACCATGATTTGCCAGCAGGGTTGAATCCCCACAGTATTTCCCAATGAAGAATAACCAATTTACAGATGCTGGAGCACACTTGTGTCCCAGTGTGGAAAAACATATTTGATAGGATTGACCCCTACCTGACACACTGTTGGACACACTGTCCAGCCTGCAGGAATAACTGAGCTTTACGAGTGTTCTGACAGCGGGTGCAGTGCTGAGCATCCACACACTGCAAACAGCCTGGAGGGCAGACTTCGCACACACCGCTTAGCCGACTTGCAAAGAAGCCTCCAGGGCACTTTGACACACATGTGTGCTGTGTGGTCAGAAACCGCCCTGTAAGAGGAAGAAAGCGTAATCCTCATCACTGCGTTGCAAGATAGCTGGATATGCTGTGGTGTAACCACATCTGAAAATATTCAAACCATTAATCTGTGCAAGTGACTGACAGACCTTTTGCACATGTTGTACACTGATTCTTCTCTTCTCCAGAGCAGGACTCACAGGATGTGTGGCAGTCTTCACACGCTCCGTCATCTGAAGGGGGGGAAACAATACAGTGAACATAATAGAGCAAGAGAAGGAAACCAATCCTTGATCCAGCACCGCTAGGATAAGAATCATTGTCTAGCTACCAGATGGAGCTGGAACGATTTAGTCAGATAGTGGAAGGCTATCTGCTAGGGGAGTCAATCTTCACAGGTCTTACAATTCGATCACGATTATCCTGTCAACGATTAGAAATCACAACCCGTCACTTCCTCAATATTACTATATATAGCTACACAAATTCAAGCATTCCAATATGTATGAACTCCTCTTTTTATTGTATCTGCTCTTTAAAAAAAGACACTTAATGTAGTGGGGTCTGAACAAAGCAGACAATAGACATAAGGCAAAAACCAGCCGCTGGAAAATAAACGAGTAGCATCTGTAGGAAACAATCGATTATGGTTTGTCACTGCATCACTGCAGAATCATCCAGGTCCACATCGCGACGCATCGATGCAGTGATTAATTTAGCCACCCTCCTATCTGCTTAGCGACTTGTATATAGGTGGAAAACAACAATTGCTGCAAGATATATAGCAACAGTACTGCTAGCAGTCTGATTTATATAGGCTATCATTTGACATTTTGGGAAATACATTTATCTGCTATCATTTCAAGAATTACATGAAAAGATTGACACCACTTTGTCAGTACGCTAAACATGAAGCTAGAGCCAGCTAGCTTAACATAACGACTGGAAGCAGGGCTTAACATCTAGACTGGTTCTGTCCAAAGTTTTTAAAGTCTACCAACACGTTTTGTCTCATTTGTTCAATTCTTCCAGTTTTATTTTAAAAAGCATGTTTCCCAAAATGTCTTCCAACAACAGCGTTAAGAAAAAAAAAAACTAAGATAAGTACTTAAACCCACTCCTAAATCAACAGGCAATTTCACAATATCCAATTGCATCCTGCAACATTGTGCTATTCCAAATTTTGTGTGAAGGGTTGGTGGTTTAATTTGTGGTTTTGTAGCTGCTAAGATTAAAAGTTTAAGAATAACTTCACTTCTGTGTGCTCATTTTCAACCTTTGTATACACCTATGTACTTTTCCCAGAGTTACTTTAGTTCCTATAATTAAAATGTCTTGGCTAGCACTAATTACCACATGTTGTTTTAAGGTCTGCCCGACTAATTCTTAGAGGGAACTAAATGTTCAGCATATACAATCAATTATTTTAAAGTCCGTATCCGGCCGACGTTTTGTAGTTCTGCCTGTTTCCAGTACTTGAGTTGGTTCGGGGTTCAGAGACGGTGGCACACAGACCAATTACCCTCCAAGATTTCTTTTCTGCCCCTGTGAAACTGTCCAAATCCCTGATTCATTATTATTAGCAGACAGTTGGATTAGTGGAATACATAAGTATAAGTCTCACCGCTGCGAAAGGTCTTAATGGGACAGACCTCATGGTCAGACACACACTCTCCATTTTCCAGCATCTTTCCCTCCTCACACGACAGACAGTCATCATCCTCTGGGCCGCCACATGTCTCACAGGCTGAGTGACACTCCTCGCAGTCATTGGTGTCTTCGTCGCCGTAGAAACCATCAGGGCACACTGAAACACAACTCCCCTCTGGGAAATGTTTTTTTTTTTCAATCTACATTGTATGAAGCCCACAACTCACTATTTTAGGTACTTGTACTTTAATTAAAGACAACACGGATTCAAGTCTTTTTACAGATCTTGAGTCAAAATCAAGTTTTAGTACTTTTAGTAGATCGGTTGAGATCACTCATGGTGCAAAAATGGTGTGTAATCAAAACATCTCTAACTTGGGTTGGTAGACCACAGCCATTTTGCTGGTGAGTTAATCTAGCCCTGGCTTTATTTATTAGTCACTTTGAGAGATTAAAAAAAAATTGAAATGAATGATCATCTTGTAAAATATGATGCATTAAATTGGTCAACAAAAAGTAATTAGAATTTGTTTGACCTGCTTACAGTTCTCATAAAATATCGTAAACATGATAATATAGCTGTGTGTAAGGGGCCTTTTGGCATGTTCATCACTTTTGATACTGGATAATGCATCTTCTTCAGAAAATAATATTGTACTTTTTGACTCCATTACATTTATCTGACTATAATTACTATTAAATTTACATATTAAAAGTTTACCTGCAAAAGGTTTGATTATCTCATGAAATATGATGTATTGTACTGTAATCCAACATATTATAAAACTTTCAATACAAGATGTTTACTTGTAATAGAATATTTTTTATATTGCAGGATTGATGTTTTCAGTAAAGGGTCTGAATACTGCTACATGCCTTGGCCAAGTGGGGGCAGTTCTACCTGATAAGAAGAGGTCGGTCTCACACCAGTAGCACTCGTGTTCATCACAGCTCATGCAGTTGTCATCACATGGAACACAGGTCATCTCTTCCGCCACGCTGTACGTCTTAGCCGGGCAGTTTCTGTGGCAGCCATCCTGAAAACTGTTAACAAAAGCAGCAGTCTATACCTGTCGCACACACGCATGTGTACACGCATATGTATGCACACACACACACACACAAATACACACACACACACTCACACACAGCAAAAAGGGCTCTTTTCATTCTAGTGTAGCAGTAAGCTGAAAGGCAGAGCAAGTGCGGAGAGGCGAGATCACACATGGCGACAGTGAGGCACACAGCCTTACTTGTAAAAGCCCTCAGTGCAGGAAAGGCAATGATTGGGGTTATCTGTTGAAAGCAGACAAAAAAGTCAGCTCTCCTTTAAAACAGGAACTACCTGGAGAGACCCTTGAATGTGGTCGGCAACACACTGAACAGGAAAGCTCGGTCTTTTGCAGGCAACGTTCATTTAGGGGAAACTTTATTACGGCTACTGAGCTGTGACTTACACAAGACACACTTCTTACATCCCTTCTCACAGGACATGCACCCGTCGTAATCTGGATGCTCCACCTCCCCTGAGAAAAAAAGGAAAAGAGAGAATGAAAGAAAGATATAGGGAAAGAAAAGAGGGTGAGAGAGTGAAGGGACAGATTCAAAACTAAGCTTTATAAGGTCCTCTTTAATACTATGTAGCACGACATAAGAACACCAGCTCATACAAAATGCTGTTACCTTCTCCACACTCCAGTTTAGCACACACTCCATCTGAGATGTAGTAGGAAGAGTCACAACTGAGGCAGTGGGTGGAGCTCGAACAGAGCTGGCAGTGTTCCGAGCAGGGCTCACAGCTCTTCTCCTCGGTGTGGTAAAAGGCCTCAGGGCAGGCGTCCACACACAGGCCTTTATACAGGTAACGCTCCAGTCCAAACTTATCTGGAGGGAAACAATCATGGTTAAAAAAAGGATGATGTTGAACTTCCTGGTCATGCATACATTTGGTTTTCCCTAGCCAGTTCCATTTGGATTTTAGTGTAACGCTGGTAAAATACATAGACTTGTTAAGTGCAGAATATACGTTATTCTATGGAGCAATGCCCGCACATTAGCCACATTTTAGAACACGTCTTCAAACAAAAAGCAATTCATTAATATAGTCCTGCTACTTATTTTTACAAAAGGGTAAACTGTCTGTTCATTTGCATAATTAGGTAAAAATGCATTTCAATGTACATGTTTTAGGAGGATCTGCTTTACGTGCATGTACCAAGTGATTTTGGGAAGATTACAGTGGCTGGAAAGTGAGAAAAACCGTACCATTTTCTGTTTCGCATGGTAGCAACAGATAAAAATGATCAACAATATGTGGCATTATGGACAGGAGACTATGATATATTTATCTGTTCATTGTTTGTCACTCTCTCACACACAAACAGCGTGATTTTTGTGTTCAGTCCTTACCAGTGTCACAGCTGGTACAGTTAGCAGGCCCTGCATCAACACAGGTGGCACAGGTGTGGTCGCACAGGTGACACTGGCCACCTGACTGGTACTTGCCCTTGGCACACTCCGCCACACAGCGGCCTGCATCTAGAGCCCTGCAGTCGACAACAACACCAGAACCACTTTTTTTCAGCTGCAACGCCACAAAATCAACAGCTTTGAATGATGTCTATGCAAATGAGCTGAACTCATTTTTATCCCAGCATGTCACATATTGCAGAGTTACACAGATAAAGCTGAGTGTGTTGACACAGCGAGAAGAGAGGGAAGGGTGGGGAGGGTTATTCAAACATGAAGGTAATGAGGGATTATTTTTAGACAACAGCACTGATTATTTGAAATTGTTGATAACCAATTGATCTGATTAGCAATATATCAAAAACACTAATCTATTCTCAACGTTCCATACAGTAAATTCTTGTCAAGTCTTGTCATAGTGTTTACATTTTTTCTGACCATAAGTACAATAATACAGCCTGTAAACGGTAAATAAAATGCCTTAAAACAAACTGATCTAATCAATGAATCTGTTTTTCAATTAATTAACAAACTGTTTAGTCTATAAAATGACAAAAAAGCGAAAATATTAACATTGCAACTTCCCAGAGTCCAATGTGACGTCTTCAAATGTGTTGTTTTGTTCATAAACCCAAATATAATCAGTTTACAATTGTGTATGACAAAGAAAAGCGGATTTCCTTTTATTATTTTTGCTTGAAAAATAACTAAAATTATCAATTATTACAATATTTGCCATTTATTTTTCTTTGAATCGACTCATCAATAAAGTGCCTGATCACGTTAGCTCTGTATGAGTTTCGGTGGCTGAGTGGTTAGCCTGGTTCCAACAAGCACTCTGGGCCTTTTTGTACGGGATTTGCATGTTCATTCCAGACTTACTGTACTATGACTTTCACTTTTTTCAGCATACTATACTGTGACTTTTTTTCCATATACTATAACTTTTTTCAACAAGTATACTTTGACTAATTTATCACTTTTATTGACATACTATTCTGTGACTTTTAACTAATTTTAACATACTATAACTTTTTGACAATTTATGCTATTACTTTTTCAGCATACTATACTATGACTTTTTTCATCACTTTTGACATACTACACTGACTTTTTTTGACATACTATACTATGACTTTACTCAGAGTTTCTGTTTTACCAAGTCAAATTTAAGACTTTTTAAAGACCTTTGTGAATATAATTTAAGACCCACTGTACTGTATATCCTGACATAAAAGTAAAGAAATGCAGAGTCACAAATGTACTTGCAAAGTAAATAAATGTATTGAAATTACTGAAAAGCGACAGAGAAATATTAATCCGTACTTACACAGCAAATTATATTTGAACAAGCAAAAGAAAGAACTACAATACTGCAGAATTAAAAAATATATTTCTAACTCACTTGTTGACATTCTATGACTTTTTTTTACATACTAGCATTACTTTTTTTACCACTTTTTCGACATCCTATACTATGACATTTTTGACATACTATAAAGTTTCAACTTTTTTTGAAAAACATAATATAACTTTTTTCCAGTTTTTCTATGTACTATACTATTACTTTTTCACTTTTTTTTAACAAACTATGCTATGACTTTTTGACATCCTGTACATAAAGATTTTTTTTTGACATACTATACTATGACTTTTTTGACATACAATTCTATGACGGTTTGATGAATTTGCTACGGTTGCATGGCTCAGTGGTTAGCACGATTACCGGTAAGTGGACAGTGCAGACATTGACCCCTGGTTCAAGCTGTACCTTCTTGCGTGGAATTTGCATGTTCTTCCAGACTTTTCTTTAACATATGTATGGTGAGATCATCACTTTTTTCATCACTTTTTTTTACATACTTTACTATGACTTTTTTCGACATACTATACTATAACATTGTTTACATACTATACTCTGACTTTTTATAATGCTAATAATTTTTTTAAATACTATACTATGACTTTTCATTGTTTTGTTGACATACTATACTATTACTTTTTTTGACATACTCTAGCATTACTTTATTCATCACTTTTTTGACATACTATACTATGATTTTTTTTGACATACTCTAGCATTACTTTATTCATCACTTTTTTGACATCTATGACTTTTTTTGACATACTCTAGCATTACTTTATTCATCACTTTTTTGACATCTATGACTTTTTTTGACATACTCTAGCATTACTTTATTCATCACTTTTTTAACATACTATACAATGACTTTTTTTGACATACTCTAGCATTACTTTATTCATCACTTTTTTGACAAACTATGCTGTGACTGTTTAACATATTCTATTTGGCTGCATGGTGGCTGGGTGGTTGCACCGCTGTACCAAGAACTATTAAGTAGCCAGTGCAGACATTGACTCCTGGTTTGATCTGGTCCACAGTTAAAGCTGGGAACTTTTGTTTGTAATTTGCATGTTCTTCCAGACTATGCTATGACTTTTTTCAACATAAAATACTATAATTTTTTTCAGCTTAATATACAATGACTTTTATAATCACTTTTTTGACATACTTTGATTTTTTCGACATACTACAGTGACTTTTGTCATCACTTTTTTTTCTCGAAATACTAATGACTTTTTTTGCATTTTCAACATACTATACTATTGATTTTTTCATTTTTTTGACATACTAATGCATAACTTTTTTTCACAAACTCTAGCATTTCTTTCTTCATCACTTTTTTTGACATGTACAATGATATTTTCTTTTGCTTTTTTTTGACATACTATACTTAGCAACATACTCTATTATGACGGTTTTTAACATATTTGATTTGGTTATATGGTGGCTCAGTGGTTAGCACAGTTAAATAAGAAAGTGGGCATTGCAGTTGTTGACCCATGGTTCAATCTTGTGTGGAATTTGCATGTTCTTCCAGACTTTCTTTGACATGCCATGATGTTTTTCATCACTTTTTTTGACATACTTTACTATGACTTTTTTTGACATACTACACTATGACATTTTTTACAAACTAAGCTATGACTTTTCATACATATGATTATTCAAAATACTCCGTTTCATTTGGCTGCATGGTGGCTGAGTGGTTAACACGTATGCACCAAGAACTTTTAAGCAGCCGGTGCAGATGTTGACCCCTGGTTCGATCCACAGTCAAAGCTGTACTGTTTTGTTTGTAATTTACAAACTATGCTATGACATTTTTTATAACTTTTTCAAAATACTATACTTTTTGGACATACTATACTATACTATGATCATTTCCGCTTTTTTCAACATACTATGCTATGATTTTTTTTGACATACTATGCTATGACATTTATGACACCATTTATACATATGATTTTTCAAAATACTCCATCTTTTTTGCTATACATAATATGTATTTTTTGCTTTTTTTACATGCTATACTATGACGTTTTTGAAATACTATGACTTTTTAACTTTTTTTGACATACTATACTATGACTTTCATCATCACTTTTTTGACATACTGTACTATGACTTTTTTCAACTAACTATGCAATGACTTTTTTTGACATACTATGCTATGACATTTTTTACAAGTTAAACTATGACTTTTTATACATATGATTTTTCAAAATACTCCATCTTTCAGACTTTCTTTGACATACTATAACTTTTTTTGACATACTATACTATTACATTTTTGACATACTATACTATGACTATTTTGCTATGCATAATATTTTTTTTTTGCTTTTTTTGATATACTATTCTATGACAGTTTTCAACATATTCTTTTGGGTTGTATGGTGGCTCAGTGGTTAGCATAGTTATAATGAGAAAGTAGGCAGTGCAGTCGTTTACCACAGGTTTGATCCTCAGTCCTTTTTGTGTGGAATTTGATGTTCTTCCAGACTTTGACATACTATGCAATGACTTTTTTTGACAAACATACTATGACTTTTTCGGGGAGTTTTCTAACATACTACACTGTGAAGTTTTTGAAATACTATGACCTTTTAACCTTTTTTGACAAACTATACTATGATTTTCATCATCACGTTTTTGACATACTGTACTATGACTTTTGTCAACAAACTATGCTATGACATTTTTTTTCAAAATACTATGACTTTTTTTACACTATACTATGACTTTTTCACTTACTCACGTACTATGACTTTGACATACTATAATATGACTTTTTTCATTGTTTATTCAACATACTTTACCACAACTGTTTTCCACTTTTTTCGACATACTATACTATGACTTTATTTATCACTTTTTTCAACAAACTATGCCATGACATTTTTTGTCAACTTTTTCGAAATACTTTACTTTTTGGACATACTAGGATTATTTCCGACATACTTAACTATGACTTTTTTTGAGATACTGTAGTATGACGTTTTTCATCACTTTTTTTGACGTACTATTATGACTTTTTCCGCTTTTTAAACATACTATGCTATGACTTTTTTTGACATACTCTAGCAGTACTTTTATCCCTTTTTTGACAAACTACCATGACCTTTTTTGACGTACTCTAGCATTACTTTTTTCATCCGTTTTTTTTTTTACATACTATGACTTTTTTCAACATACCATGACATTTTTGACGTGGGAAAAACTTTTTTTCCACATACTATGCTATGACTTTTTTGACATACATGATTTTTTTTCAACATACTATACTATGCCTTTTTTGACATTCAATTCTACAACACTTTTCAACAAATTCTATTTGGTTGCATGGTGTCTCAGTAGTTAGCACGGTTTGTTGACCCTTGGTTCGATCCACAGTCAAAGCTGTTCCTTTTTGTTTGAAATTGGCATGTTCTTCCAGACTTTCTTTGACATATTATGCTATGACTTTTTTTGACATAAGATACTATGACTTTCAGCACTTTTTTTTCTAAATACTACTATGACTTTTTCCGCTTTTTGACATACTGTACTATGATTTTTTTCAACGTACTATACTATGACATTTTTGACATACTATACTATGACGTTTTAACTTTTTTTGACATACTATAATATGACTTTTTTTTGGACCAACATACTGTTTTCAACATATTTTTTTGGGTTGCATGGTGGCTCAGTGGTTAGCACGGTTAGACCAAGAACTATTAAGTAGGCAGTGTAGATGTTGACCCCTTGACTTACTAAAGCGTACTATGACTCTCTCTGCCACAATTCTTGCTTCTAATACACTATTTATACTTCAAATTGTAGATACTTGTCTACTTTCAGCCAATGTGCTCATTAAAGCACTAGGACTCATCCAAATGAAAAGAGCCACAAGCATTCCTTCATTGACAGCCCTTGTTAAACATCCTCCACATTTCTGGACGAAAGCACAGAGTACCAGTTTTTTAAATCATTGTTATGCCCACATTTTTTAACTTTATCCGCCAAAATGATATACCAATACGTCCACAAATCCTTTTTGGTGCTTACGGTGAGGTCATGATATTGATACCACTTATTGTTTAGGCTTTTTTGAGGCGTCTTCGATCGTAGGTTTACCAGGGCTCTTTGAATTAATCTGAGCAGCAAGCATTTCTAAACAAAAAGCTGTTATAATTAAACATCAAAGCCGGACAAAGCGTGATTACAGCTTGAAGGACCAGCCACTGTTCTCCTCTTTTCTCCAGACAGAAAAATGACAATTGACGACATTAATATGAACAAAACCACATTTTGATTTGACTTATTGACTTATATTGATTAGTTATACAGTAGGTCATGTGTATTTGTGTGTGTGTATTTAGAAGATAATATTACCCTATATTTTGCATTCTTAATCCCTTTTCCACTTAAAACTATACTGCTTTAGCTGCTTTCCCTGCTTAATCAAGTCTTATTTACAAATTCCTATTATTGCCAGCATAAAAATGTTTCACATCTTTCA
Source organism: Etheostoma spectabile (assembly GCF_008692095.1). NCBI lineage: Eukaryota > Metazoa > Chordata > Actinopteri > Perciformes > Percidae > Etheostoma > Etheostoma spectabile. The sequence goes on along the minus strand of NC_045748.1, from coordinate 15,050,988 downwards.
TCCAATTTTTTCTCTCGATATTATTATTATTATTATTATTATTATTACAAATAATCATTTCAGTGAAATTCATTCCAATTAAACCTTTTCCACTGTTCCAACTATTCTCACTTCTTCACCTTCTTCTTCTTCTTCTTATGCAGTTATGTCAGCAATCCAGTTTAACTGTAGCAATTTAGCTTTTCAGTATTAACAAACCTATTCTACTGGAAATGCCTTTTCTAGCATTATCTGATCATTCACATCATGGTGAAGTGCCATTTTTTACTCAAGAAACAGTGACATGTATCAATTTCGCCTCTGACCCAGAATTTAAAGACCAACTCACCGTGAAAAAGCACAGCTGATGCAGTCTTCTTTTTGTGGCCCTGTGCACTTCAGACACGTTGCATCACACGTGTGGCACTTTCCGTTACTGTCCTGGTACTCTCCTGATAGACATGCACCAAAAGAACAATGTGGACTCATGACTCAGAATGAAGAGTAATCATACATGTATACATTTAACATACTGTAAATACATACTTATAGATATAAAATGTCCATAAAACAGCCTTTATACTCTCATTAAACATTAGCAGCAGTTGAGAACATATGATATAAATTTAGTTAAAGGAAAAAGTTGTATTTGAGGAGTTAAAGAAGTAAGAACTAAATATGGTAGGGTTGCTTTCTATGTATCTAGCAGCAGTAAATAGCCAACACGTAATAGAGGAAGAAGATGGTTGACTGACCGTCTGTGCACTCAGTGTCAACTACACACGCTCCCTCCTGCAGGCTGTGACCGCTGGAACAGCTGCTGCAGTTCCCCCGGCTCGGCCCCACACAGGTGAGACAGCTGGCGTCACACCTGAGGAGGAAAGCACAGAGACTGAACACATGCACACACCGACACACATACTGACCACACAAAAACAAGGAACAAAAACCCACACAACTACAAATCGCATGAGAACAAGCACAAACACACAGAAGCTAGCCACCAGAATAAGGCCTGCAATCAGCAGATAAACAAACCACCCACACCTGAACACACACCAGTGAGCTCACCTCCTACAAATCCTGTACCCATCAGCTATCTCTGGGTTTGGCTCTGTGGAGTAGAAGCCAGCACTGCAGGACGGCACGCACCTCCACTCCTCCATCAAGTAGCCTTCTGCACATTGGTTGCATTTTGCAACACCTGCACCTGATATTGCAGAAACAAAAATGTTTTAGAATGATAGAAAGACACAGAAGAGTACTGCAAACAATTCCATGCCATGCATTTTAATTATGTTTAAAATGTTATGCAGTTGATCACTCTTGAACTGTGCTCTCACCTGCACAGGTAGTGCAGGCCTTATGACAGGGCTTGCATGTGCCTTCCTGCTTGTCGAGGTAGAATCCTGCCACGCAGCTCTGCTGGCACCGATTCCCCTGCAGACTGGAGAGGGTGGATAGAGCATGTGGCACGGTGACACACACAACCAATCATGAGACACCATGAAGATGACTCATTGCCTTTAGACTGTAGACTCAGTTTTCCAACCCACAGCACATCACCACAAGTACTCAAAGAACTGAGTCAGTGAACACAGTATTCTGCAAACTTCTAGCTCAACAATATGGTTACATTTGACAGGCACATTTAGTTTTCTTGTGACAATACTGCGAAATGGAAATCATGATACATTTTTCTTTTGGAGCTGTGTGTGGAAAAAGGAAAGAATAACACATTTTTTTGAGTACAGAGTTAAACACATTGTAGCTTTTTTCTAATTGTTATGATGCTGCAGAGGGTGTGTGCACAAGGAGAATCAGTATTCTCAGCAGCTGGAAGAGAAAGAGCAATGTTTACCAGCGAGCAGTTAATTCAAGCATCATCAGAGAATTTGTCTCACCTTGTGTCTGGTTTGCATTCTGTGCATATGCTGTAGGAAGTGCACTTCAAGCAGTTCTCACTGCACTTTCTGCAAATATTTGCATCTGTAGGGAAATCAAACAATACACATGAAATACACATCAGAGCGATTAATCAATCTTACTCACACCCCTCAACCGCAGTTACGTCAAATGACTATTCATTAGCAGGCCCAAATGCAACGGTTTGCAGCTCTTTTGTAACTCATGGATCCTTAAAAAGGTTCACTAGAGGAGGTCATTTCTGCATTCTTAAGTATAATTACAAAATATGCAACAAAACACAATTCATAATCCAACCGTGGTCAAGGTAGAAGTTTTCTCCACAGGTGGTTGTGCAGGTATTGGCCCCCTCAGTCAGGTAATGACCAGGTTGACAGGAAGTGCACTGGTCACTATGACTCCCAGTGCAGCTCTCGCAGGGGGAGTAGCACCTCTTACAACGCCGGCGGTCACCCCAGAAACCCCTGGGACACTCTGATAAGCACGTCCTATTGGACCGACACGGACCAAAGCACATAGGACAAGCGGTGTCATTCTCTAAATGAGTGGGCGTGATCATAATGTAAAATCATGGTCACTTAAGAATTCAGAATAATGTATAAACATGTGGACAAAATAGTAGCTGCTTATTTACCTTTGTAATATGTGTGAGCCATATGATTTGCAGCAGCATCACCACATACTGTACACTGCATTCTGGATCTACAAACTGTACTCATGCTAACCTTGTGTTGTTCTTGAACTTGAGATAAAAGTGTAAACACGCAACACACTGCTGCGGGCTGGGCCCCTCACAACCATCGTCACTGCATTCTGGGTCACAGGGTCCTGGAAGGGCAAATGTTCGCAAAGTCACTGCACTGTCATACCAACAACAGAAAGGTTACTTAGATTGCTGATATAGTTCCAAATTTACAATAAAAAAACTAACCAATGTAAACTAAACTAGCTGCTGTCTGAGAGGTCTGAGCTAGAACAAGGGACAATTTAATATCAGCTGAGTACATGACTCACCACTGTATTCTTCAGTGAGGTCACCATCCATCGGCATCTCAGCCGATCTGGCTCGCTCACGATGCCTGGGATATGGCTGCTCTGCGGTGCCGTAAATCACCAGGGACCACTCCTTTAGCATCCCTATTGAATAACAACAGAGAAACAGAAAGAGAGCAAGTTAAGAGGCCTGTCCCGGAAGGCCTGCGCTGTATTTTAGCTGCTCTTCTAGTTAAACTTTAATGTCTGTTTCATAATACTGTGATGTTACAAAGAGGAAGAGCAGACCTAGTTCAGTGTTGTCTCTCTTCTGAGATGAGGCATCCTGAATTTTCAAAGTCCATTCCCCTGCTGCCTGCTCCCCCCAGCTGTGAGTTGTCATGAAATCCCAGTTCTGAAATCCCTCGGTGGAGGTGTCAAAAGGCCTACAGCAAAACATTACATAATCATGATAGCACTACCAACACCCTCAACGCAACAACAACTACTACTAATAGTGTACTACTACTACTACTACTACTACAACTACTACTAATAATAATATTGCCACAATTGGGGCTGCTGCTGCTGCTAATTCCACTTGTACTGCTGCTACCTTTACATCTACTACTACAGTACCACTGCTATATCCATTGTTAATATAAAAATGTTGATTAGATCAACTTCAAATAGAATAGATAGAAATGCAAACATTTTGTTGTCTGTTATGTTTCCCCAAAATGAGTTTTACATCTAACGTTACCAACACTTGTCTTGTTGCTGAATTTTTGGCATCACAGTTTAAGAAATTCCTTTTGCCCATCTTTCTCAGACACCAGCTCCCTGACACACCATGTGAGCACCTCTCTTGCTATTTTCCAGAAGGGTTTGCCAAAATCAATTTCCCCCCATAATTTGACAAGGTGCCAAATTGAAGAATTTAACTGTGGAGAATTATGGTGTGCTTTAAAAAGTTATATGCTCCGCTTTAAAAAAGAAGATATTGCCCATACATTAATGCATATAGAAACCATGGGGTGACGCTACAGGGAGAGGGTGAGGATTTATTTGCCACACATACTGTCCGTGATTGAGCTTCGATCTTAGTTACCTGTTAGCTAGCAGCTGCGACACGGTGCCTGAAGGTGACATGAGTGTAATGGAAAGGTCGCCACGACGACTGTGAGTGATGGTTACACGGACAACGACATGCTCCACATAAACGACGTGCTGCTGGGGCTTGCTGGAGCAACCTGTACTCTTATACACAGATGTCAGTGCCGAGCCTGGATGAATAGTTCTGTCATAAGACGGAGACGGGAAAAGAACGAAGACACAGAGAGTGGCAGAGATAAAACAGGAGACAGAAAACATGAAACACAAAAGAAAGTTACAAGGAAAGGAGCAGTAAAGATGAAAAAAAAAGTGCGACAATCAATGCAAGAAAAATCCATGTGAGAACTGAGACAGAAATAAAGTGTGATAAAAGAGGAGGAATCAAGGGAAGCCCTGACTCAAAGAAAAGATGTCTTGCAGTGCAGTTGGTATGATACCTGCTCAGCTGGATGGGCGCCTCCTCCACACACTCACGCTGTGAGGGGACTTGTTTCCAATGCTTGGCCTCGTTCACCATGCTCTCAGCATCCAGCAGGCCAAAGCCATATAGGTGGCTCACTGACAGACAGACAGACAGACAGACAAACACACACACACACACACACACACACACACACGACACATAATCACACCACACAGACAAACAGGACACATACACAACACACCACAGACACACACCAAACACAACACAAACACCACCACACACACACACACACACACACACACACACACACCACATAAGCTGGAGCAGAAAAGGCAACGTAGCTTATAAAAAAACTATCACGCACTCTGGGGACTGTGTAGGTGTTTATTACTCCTCTGAACACAGTACCTCATTAGTTTGTTTGCTCGCTGCTTGATAGTTTCCCTAAAAAGAGCTGAGAGAACATTTACCGAAATATGCTTATCAAGCTTCTTTGCTCATCTCCATTATTAGAAGCTTCAAATTCAAAATACATCATGTAATTATTCATTTTCTTCAAACTACTTGCAAATACTGAAGAAAAAAAAACTGTGTGGAATTATAAATTTAGCAGAAGTCCAATAGGAATACCTTTGTATCCGGCACCATTAACGCGCCAGTCAGGAGCAAGAAGTTGATGAGGTTTGGATGTTCGGGCAATAATGTGCTGCACATCCCTCCAGGTTAGTAAAGGGCTGAGAAAAGGGCAGAAAAAAAACATCATACTCTTATCACCTGATCAAACCAATTAACGGTGCCTGCATGTATGGATTTTGTGTATGTGGGAGAGCTGCTTACTTGGCTTCCAAAGTGAGAGCAATGATGCCTGCAGCCATAGAGGAGGAGAGCGATGTCTCTGATTTAGCCCAACTGCAACTCTGCTGTGGACCCAACGTTACCTGTCAAGACACCAGATTTTTTTAGCTTTTCAACATTTAATAGTTTTCACCTGCCATTACACAGAAGTGTGCTTTTCGTTTTTGGTGAAAAGGCCTTAATGGAGAAGATTTTCAGTTGCGTTGAGTAATAGGATATACAGTATACCATCAGATGATTTACATTTGTCCAACAAAGATTTGGGCAATACCGTGTCAATGTGTTAATATGAATTAGATCATTGATGCCAAATAATGGCAATACTGAATTTACAGGATTTTTTCCTCAGTGTCATTAAGTAATTAATGTAGATTTGATTATATTAAAAAGTCATACATCATATATGTATATATATTGTTGGGCTGTCAATCAATTAAACATTTTAATTGCGATTAATCACATGAGTATCCAAGTTAACTTGCAATTAATCGTAAATTAACTGCACATTTTTTATCTGTTCTAAAGTGGTATTTGAAACTGGACATACTCCTCAGTTCACATCGACAGTACAAGTAAAAAACATTAGCCTTGTAGAAGAAAACCACCAAGAAGGGCTTTGAAACTCAACAAGCCATTTAAAGGACCTTTTTATTTATCTATTTCTGCTCAAGGAGCTTTGTTTCTGCTAGCCATCCACTTCCGTTCATGGATGTACTCTGAGACCCGTAACATACACTCCTGTTCTGCCATCTTGTTTCTGCTGCAGGCAGCCATGTTAA
>NC_045748.1:15044841-15044927 GCF_008692095.1 Etheostoma spectabile | reverse complement strand
TTATTTTGCTTTTGGCATTTTGTCAAGTGTCCTAACAAAGACATTCTGCAGACGGGAAAGCCCTAGGTATGCCTGAGGAGAAGCTC
>NC_045748.1:15032111-15044831 GCF_008692095.1 Etheostoma spectabile | reverse complement strand
TGTTCACCAAATTTACTCTAATCAGCTACCCAACCTTGATTAACCCATGAACCCTGCAAATTACATGGAGTGAGTGGAGTATGTGCAAATTTCTGCTCTCTGACTCCAAATGTATTTAAATAGAACATTAAATTGGTATTTATATACCAATTTATAATACATATATATACATAATATAAACAGCCCCTTCAAATAAATGTGTCAATGAGCAGGGGTTCCTTTTTTACGCTTAAATACCAATTTAAACATTAAATTGGTATTTACAGTACCAATTGTTTACATTTACATCTGCACTACCGTACTTTAACTGTCTATGCAATTACTTTCCACTGCACTTTAATTCGCAGTTTCTGCCCAAACTTTACTTATCTGTACCACCTTTAAATCATTGTTATACTGCTCATTTAGCTAACTTATTATAGCTATTGTAAAAATTCTGTCAATAATAATAGCCGCCTGTATTATATATATATAATATATAATATATTATAGCTACTCACCTGTAAAATCTGTAAAACATTAGTATATTATGCTATTTGCACATATCTGTAAAAATTTGAATATAGTAATATCCACCAAATCTAGCTGTAAATCTTGCTACCAATAATGTATCTATATTTGTATTCATAGGACAAACCCATCTGTAAAACTTGTTATAATAGTATTTTTCTATATTTATTCATTACATATCCATGTCTTGCACTTATGGAACCATTGTATATATCCTGCACTTACTGCTATTGCACTTCTGGTTAGACCCAAACTGCTTTCGTTGCCTTGTACCTGACATGTGTGATGACAATAAAGTTGAATCTAATCTAATCTAATCTAATCTAAAATATGTACCTAAAATATTGATGAAAGAAAAACAGCAGGCTGGGGATGCCTCCACACGACTCTCACAGACCGTTTGGTCCCCAATATGTGAAATACCTACGTTTTTCCACAACCACATGCATGCACCTGGACCGACTTGCAAAGCAAAGAACAGAGAAGCTGGGATTGCAACACAAACATAGGGAATGTAATATCATTCTCTGCTTAAGACGCCATTACTCCACTATGTCATGGAAAATATTAGTTTGCTTCTATATCAATGTTGTGAATGTCAAGTACAGCCCCTTCAAATAAATGTGTCAATGAGCAGGGGTTCCTTTTTACGCTTATGTTTTACAAAAGCCTCGCACCTACAGTACACATAATTACATACTGTATAATTACAGTCTATCTTCCCTGGTTGGTTGCAATGTAAAACAAAGACTACTGCCAATCAACCAGGCAAAAAAGGCCTCCTGAGTCTGTGGCTTCCAGGATTTTTACACAAGGTTCCTCCTGTATAATTAGACATGCTGCAACTGCCTTACAATGCAGCTCCTCTTATGGCTTTTAGTGCACATGAACTAAAGGCTCAAAAAATATTGCATCTGTTGAAGTGAAAATACCACATTCCACATGAGATTATACTGTAGACCCTAAAAAAACATGGTCTAACTAGTTAATTTCACTTCTTCTTGTGTCTTGCAAATTTCAAAGTTGTTGTTTTACCAGAAAGAAAGTTCATAGGAGCGTATGTTTGGGGCATTTTTGTTGATTGACAGGTGTTTTTTAAGTTACTTAAGTACTTTTGTTTTCTCATTCTTTCATTACATCACACCTGTAACTGTCATTATTTGGAGTTACAGATATAATGTCAATAGATTTAGCCATTTCATTTTCCATGACAAGTCCATCATTTCAGAAAACTTTCCAACAAGTTTTCTGAAAATAACAATGTAAAATGATGAAGATTATAAAGAAAACATGAATACCCTTGAAGGAAAAGCTCCATATAAAACCAAGTATACATATTAATGTATGTTCACATTTACTGTATGACTATCAGACTATCCAGGTTGAAGTTATTCAAATTGGAATTATCAATTGGACAACTAGCTGTTGAACACTATCCTTGTAATTCCTTAGGAATACTATTTCACAGGAAACGTCTTAAACATTATGTTGCTGCATTTAAAATATAAAATAAACAATAATTACCTCAAGTGATATCTAGTAATGTACACAATTTTAAATGTGGGGGGATATTTCTCAAGTAAGAAAATGCTTCATTTTTAAAATATCCAGGTACATACACAGCACAATGCTTTTATTACCCATAAAGATTCATGTCAGCACATCAGGGCCTCCTACCATCTTTTGGTACTGAACAATCACACTGAAGATTTTTCTTATGCCACTCAAAGCCTCTACTCACCATCTCCTCTGTCTCCCCACCAGTGTAAGCTGTCGCAAGTGTGGAGGCGCACTGCTCCAGGTAATCTGGCTGGCTTCCATGCAGAGTGCTGCTGCTGATAGAAATAGTGTAGATACTGCTGCTGTAGCCATCACAGGAGCAGTGGTCACCTCTTCGCCCTCCGTTCCCTGATGCCCAGACAAAAACAGAGCCCCTCCCATGCCGGCCCTGACATTATTTGGGAAGCAGCCAGAGGTGATTCATTTATTAATGATATTCAAACATTGATCAGCAGAAAAAGATACACCCTTGAAGTAAATATACAGCGGCAGGTAGGACACAGACATAAAACCATGTAGCCAAGTCTTTTTCATACACAAACTCTCTCTCTCTCTCACTGTTTTGATGCCATTCTGTAAAGCAAGACGAGTTAGAGGCCCAGGTCCCTCCAAAGTGGCCCCGTCATCTTCTGGCCCCCAGCTGGCTAAGTAGATATCAATATACTGTGGTTTGAAGCACAGTGATTGGGCCTCTACCATGTCTGTCACATCTCCATCAAGCATACGGATGCCTACAAGTGAAGAGAATATTTGAATAGTTTTATACAAAACATGCACCTCCAAAAGTCCCTTCTGCATTTCAGTTTCCAGTGTCACTTGGACTCACCGCCTATCCGTGCGTGGAAAGAGACTCCAACCGTGCACTGAGAGTTATTTGCGGCAGCAACCATCCCCGCACACTGTGTCCCATGGCTTCAGAGAAAGGAGGAGAACATCAGAACATGAGGTTAAATGCATATGTATGAGGAGAAGACGGGCTATTTCCGTTACATCAAACCAGTGAGAAGACAGAATACAGACTGGGGGATTTGCATATCCATATATGCATGTAATTACTGAAAAATGGAAAGAAACGCTTGCATTTATTAAATTGTTGGAATTATGACGGGAGATGAAACTCCAAAACAGGTGCAAAGAGAAATCTAGGAATAAGAAGTACTTACTAGTTAAAAGCATTGTTGGAATAATTTGGAGAAGGGTCTTTGTCTTGTCCGTTCACATCATAACTGGCAAGTGGATCCTGAATCAGATGGATAGTAAGTAGCATTAAATTATGAGATGCCAGTGGCTGTCTGTCTCCGTTTCATCAGACAAATCACATAGAGCATTATTCAACAGTCCGCTCAACAGTTAAGTGGATCAGATGTTTAATGTCCATTTCTATACTCTTGGCTGGCCTTTCCGAACCTTTGGCCCAAAATCTCTGCCTGCAATATCTGTCTCAGCTCTGTGCTCTTACACTAAGAGCTCCGCCAAATTGCTTATGATTAATGTCCCATTCCTGAGAACAGCGTCCCATCCCAGGGCACTTACGTAATTTGGCTTCAGATCTGGATGCTCTGTCTCAATGCCATCATCTAGGACAGACACCACCACACCCTTCCCAGTGTACCCTTTCCTCCAGGCCCGTGCAATGTTCATACGAGACTGGCAGCCTTTGGACTCATCACTGCAGTGCTGTGGAGCAAATAGTGGGACATTCAATTTAGCCCCTGGGAGTAACAAATAAATTCTATTCTAGGCTCTGTCTGTCTGGGTTTCAGACTTTAGCTTAGTAAAAGGAACACAAAAAAAGAAATCTGACTCACAATGTACCACAGGCTGTTCCACATTGAGTCATTGTAGAGCAGCATCTGGATGCGGTTGGACTGACGAGGATCAGTGGGAAGGTGTTTGGCCTTCATGTCAATGGAGTAGATGTGACTTGCTCTGGAGTTCCTCTTTGCTCTTCTCTGGACCACCTGTTGTTGGAGCCATTCCACCTTAAAAGGAACACACAGGGCACTTGTACAGATGTAGACATATAAAGCTGCATGGCTTAGTCTGATTTGGTCCGTAAATCCACTTTAGTCAAGACTGAAATCTCTCAGCAACAAGCGGATGGATTTGAATGACATTTGTCCAAGTTTGGTGATCACTTATCTTTTTACCTGCCACCATCATAAGGTCAATCTTTTAATTTGTTCAATACTATGGTTTAGTGTTATTTACAAATATTAGCTTTACTGCATGCTTTTTAATCATTCGCTGCCCATCCCTGCCCACCCAATTAGCAGTACCATGCTCAAAGGGTTGGAAATAGAAAACATGGTGTCCACAAATACTTAGGTGTCTGGTTAGACAGTTTCCTCTCCTTCCAGCAACACATAACTCACCTTCAATCTAAAGTTAAGTCCAGGATCAGTTTCCTATTCCACAACAGGGCTTCTTTCACTCATGCTGCCAAACTCACCTTGGTGAAAATGTCAACAATTTCTCCTGAATTAACTAGATGTTATCTACCATACTGCCATACACTTCGTGACTAGAGCCCCTCCTAACACTCACCACTGCAACCTCTATGCATTAGTTGGCTGGCCCTCATTAGACACTCGTCGCTTAACTCACCGGTACCAACTCATTTACAAATCCTTGCTGGGCAAAGCCCCACTGCACCTACGCTCACTGGTCATCATAGCTTCACCCACCCACAACCTGCACTCTAGCAGTTACATCTCTTTGGTCAACCCAAAAGCCCACACCTCCTTTGGCCGCCACTCCTTCCAGTTCTCAGCTGCAAATGATTGGAATGCAATTCAAAAAACTCTGAAACTCAAAACCCTTATCTCCCTGACTGCCTTAAAAGTACCTGACTGCCTAAAATTACCTTAGTCACACCCCATTGCATATTTGCACAGATCCACATCTTCACCTGCATAGCTTTCATAATCTGTTTTTGCCCTTTTGCACTATTCATCGGCCCAAGTATGCTCAACTGTCATTCCTCCAACCTTTGTTGTCACACAATTTTTGTACACCACAATCTGCTCAAACTGTATATTGACTCTTTACTACATCTCAGAATTTAGATATTCTATTTATTCATGCATACTGTTATATTAGGGACCTAAATCATCATCAAGACCACACTTTGTAACAGCTGTATATTACTCTATGTATCTAGTCCACTATTTGCACATACGGTATATTGCTTTTTTACTATATTCAACATCTACATAGTCTGTCTATTGTTGTAATTGTATTATTACTGACCTATGTCAACTGATTATAGACTCATTTCACTTACATTTCAGCATTTAGACAGACTGTCTATTCATATATATTGCATTATAACTGATTAAAAACAAATAACTAGATCATAATTTGCTTTAACTGTTCTTGTTTTGTTTTATCGGATCCACACTACATCTCAGCAATGTTATAGACTGTCTATTGATGTGTATTGTGTTATTACCATATCACTTTCGCACATCTATCGTCTAACTTTTACCTCACTTTGCACTGGCTTTGTAATGCCAACATAATTTGCACTTTATGTAGCCTTTTGTATTCTGTTTTCCAGTATTGTATTGAATGTGAAACTGTATGTTGTCCTGCAAGCATATGCTTCTCCTGGCCAGATCACCGTTGCAAATGAGAACCTGTTCTCAAAGGCCTACTTGGTTCACAAATAAAAACAAGTTTTAAAAAAAACATCCTAAACAAAAATGGTCAACATTGTAAACATAATACCATTAGTAGCTGTTGCATTACCTTCCTGATACAGATACCTGAACTTGAGTATCAGTCGATACAGACTACTGATCCGATACCAGTGCGTAAATTATATTAATTTCTTTCTAATTTTTTAACAGCTGTATACTACTAATCCTGAATGGATGTGATACGATTGCTATCATTGTTGTATGGCCTGGCTAAACACTTTGTAAAACATGAACAAATGCATACAGAGAATGGATGGCATAGAACTTTCTTTGAGTATCTAGTTTGACAGTCAGTTATAACGAACGATAACATAAATAAACTACTTCAAAATAAAGGTTAAAAAAACTCTGGACTAAATTATGTGGAATCGGATTGGTGCATGGACTTGATACTTGCCGAACCCAGCATTTTAGCCAGTGTCCGCTGCATTTCCGATACTGGTATTGGAACAACTCTAATAGTTTAACCAGGAGGTTATTCCATAAATTGTGAAGGGTGTTTCAAACAGTCAGTTTGAGTAACATACGTGTATGTAGAAAGGGCCAGGACATGAATGTGTGTGCTCATGTGTTTGGAGATAGGAAGGGGACATGCTAATTAATAATCCAGCAGAGTCTCCTCATATCCCATTACTATACCTTGGTCTCCTTGGCGACGCTAACAGACACCTCTTTGTTGGACACAATGGACCTCTTTGCCGTCTTGTGGTGGCGAAAACTGTAATAACTTTTCAGATCTCCAATCTGGTGACACAGACATCAAATCCTCAAAATTAATTTGTTTTCAGGTGAAGGTGTGTTGCCCATCCTGGACTGTCCCTATACTAAACAGCTGTTAAATTATGAAACTGCCTCTGGTGTGTTTCATTAAGGCGGCTACCTTATACCTGTGATAGTTTTTCAGGCAACGGCAACCTGAGCCACAAGACTCCAGCCACACTGCTGCTCATGTGTGTGTGTCCATAATGCCATGAAGTGCAATACATAAGAAAAGGAGCTCTGGGTAACAGATCGTTAATGCAAAGTAAGTGTCATGGGTTGGCTATGTTCTGTGACTGACAAGAATACATTATAGTCCTTTTGTACTTTTATCTGTTAATTTCTGAACATATGAAAAAACAATTTGTTCACAAAAAAAGAATACATTACAGTCCTAATCTTTATTTATCGCCCAATTGTTCAGTTGTGAAATTTCCTTTTGACTTCTGCCCTCAGCAATATAAAGCTAAGTATCAAAAGGGTTGTCCTGGTTCATATCACCCATAGGGAAACATGGACCCAAGAACTGCAACTTTCATTACAGCACCTATCCCCAGGGAGTACATGCGTTGAATTTTATAGACCTGGCCTCGCTCTGTTTTATTTATTTGCTTTATTATTTACTGATTTAGTTTTTATTTGGTCATTCTGTGGGTTTATTGACATCTCTGGTCTGATTGATTTGTATTTTTTGAAATTCTTTTGTGTAAATGAGTTCTACAAATTCTTTTCCACCTTGATTGAGATGGCAAACTGCTGCTTCTTTAAGGTTCAACTGCTCTGATAATTAAAGGATATGGTCGGGTTTGGAATAATGAAATGAAAGCTAGAGGTAAAGAACAAAATGTGTTTGGGTTTTTTTGGCAGCTCGGTATCCTTCTCACACTGACGACAAACATCCCGCCAGGCTTGCCTGTAACGTAGATGAGCAGCTGCTGACTTCTGATATAAAAGGTTTTCCAGGACTCCTCAAAAGTAAAAACTTTCTGTCCCTATGAATAAACTAATATTTAAACATTGTTCTGCAGTAACAGTTTAGTTTTTTACCTCTACCAGTTAGGTTATTACCGTTTGTTATCATTAAAAAACATAATCATCTAAGATAGCTACAGAAATTACTAATAATATGATCATGATTTTCTTAAATCTTTCAAGTTTCAAGTTATTTATAATCAAAAGCCAACAATAATTACAAAAGAAGTCAATAAAATTCTTGGGTCTCAGGCTCTCTCCAACAATGCTCATAAGTATTTAAAAAAGTAATCACACACGGTAAACAAAGACCATCTAAGACATAAAATAGTGCAAGTTAATATATTTACACTATATATATATATGTCACATAGAACAAATACAATATGAAATAAAATATTATTATGGAATAGAGTTCAGATATAAAAAAATGTCTGGTGTCTGCCTGGCAGATGACAGACTGTGAATTGCAATTTTAGTATATTTAATCTCAAATATAATATCATATACTACTCTAGTTGGATACTTGCAATATATTGCCCATACTTTGAAATATTGTGCAGATCTGGCAGTCTGGTCATTGGCTAAACGGGGCACTATTAATTTATTGATTTCTCAGATTAAATCTATATCAATTATAGTGGTCAGTTAGAGATTATTCTTTTTTAAAATGTGAGACAATATTTAGCAACAACCCTCATACTGTTGACTGGCTTCTGTGTTTGTGCCATTAGGGCTGATGGCCTAACTCACAGCTCATTGACTCTGAGGCCTACACGTTGAGCTTACATTAACAGCGACCGATGAAGGAATTATAAACTTCAAAAGAAACTAAAAAGACAACAGTTAAGACGAAGACAGCAAAGGCTCGGTGTGTCCCTGTCTGGTGCTTCTTATATAGGCTACACTGCTGTATGTGGCATCACACGTACCTGACCCATATTAGTAAATCCATATTCCTCTGCTATCCTGTTGACAGACTCACTGTCCCCTCTTATTCTTATCGCCCAGTCGTTGGTGTAAATCGTTGCATGACAAAATTGAAGCAGAATTCCCATCCACATCGCCAAGCACCGCATGACTACAGACATGAAGAGGCTTCCTCTAATTAGATTAGAGTGATGCACCAGGTGTCTCACGCGTCGTCTCTCCTGCGGTACGTGTTTCTCATTGGCGAAATGGAAGTCCGCTGTCTCGCAAAATAAAACAGCTTCATGAGATGTTATGCATGAACGGAAGGATCTTTGACAGCTGAAGTTGTCAAGACTTGACTTTCATTCAGTGGAAAAGCAGCAACTATCGATTTACTTATTCAATATGGGAGCCAGGGATCACCTGTAGTGTATTTCTTCATGAGGATTGGTTGCAGCCCAAAATGCCCTTATGATGCAGCTTCCTCTGCACGTTGCCGTTTTGTTGAATTAAGCCTATTTTTCCTCATTAGTTGCCACTGTAGCCTACTGTAAAACACCTGCATGGTTAACAAGTGGCCACAGAAAAAAAAAGTGAACTGTCTAATATAAACTGCAAATTACAATAAACTGTCATCATTATAGCCCTCAATAATGTAATAAGCATTTAATTTGACATAGAGGCATACAATAATCAGGCTACATTATTATAAATTACTTTAAAACGCGTTTTCTATAGGACTGGCATAGTGACACAGTGATGAGTCAGTGGTGTAGACCTAAATTTCACAACAACATTTTACAAATTATTTGTATTTCTAAACACAAAAATGGCAACAAAATTACATGTACTTATTCCCAGTACTGTAGGCCTACTTAAGTATAGTTTTAAAGTACTTATATGTTTCCCATTTCATGTTCAACTTACTGAACACATTTCCGAGGCAAATATTGTAATTTTGGTCAAATGGACTCATATTTTCATTATCTCTGTTTTATCATTGTATTTCAATGTGCCGGTGTATTCAGTATTGAAGTATTTCAGCTATAATACCATTGTAACATTTATGTTTTTAACCTCCTAACATGTGATGTTTCAGTCACCTCTTTGCTCCTGTGGAGAGAAGGAGTCACTGTCTAAACTGAATTATATATGGTCTGTGTGTTTTCAGCATGCAAAAACACATAACATTGAAAAAGTAATATTTCTTTTGAGGCAATGGATGTTTTTTGTAGTAATATTATTTGGCCAAATGCCTTTTCCCTTGGCACCGCAGCAGTCAGTTCATTGTGAAGCAACATTTCTGCATTTCAAGATTCAATGCTTTACCTGGGTCAATCTAAAGCAATCAGAAAAAAAACCTTTATGGGGTGTAACCAGAAGAGCATCAATGTATTCTTAATGTTTAATGTTGCAATTCTACACAGATGGGAAAGACTAGAGGCTTGAGTGGTGATAAACTGCATGCAGTTAGTAAATTGAGAAATCACCTGTATAACAATGCAAATCTGTGGGTCGTTGAATTCTACATTAACATCAACAATATTGTATTTTAAAGAGAAAGAGATAGTTAAGATTCTGGTGGAGGAGAAGATTGAGGAGAGGAGTATTAATATTCTCATCTAACTCTCGGCCAGAAAGTAAATAACCATATTACCCAAAATGTCAATCTGATCGCTATCTGAGCAACTGTGCACTCTGTTATATAGCTTTTTAACTGTGATACTGTCTTAGCTCTTATATGGTTTCCTCAGACCTCTCACAGATCTCGTTTATTTCAATAAACAAACACATACATAAAGTGACACAGTCAATGAAACATGAAAGACCTCTTCAATCATAAAGTTCTGCAACAAGTTCAAGAAGTGCATTTACTACTTCATCTCTTATTCCTGACAGATTGTCAAAGGATCTCTGAGTACTATGGATGTTATTTGCTGGTTAATACAAAACATATAATCCAGCAAATAACAATTATGATTAATTATCATGCTTTTCATGATAATGCTGGTATACCAAAGAGCCTACATAAATTGCTCCATCATAATGAACTCTCTCTCTCTATATATATATATATATATATATATACATATAAATCTTGCACAAAAAAGTGCACATTGGTAAAACTAGTTGTTCTGCATACCGCTGACAATTGTGAGGAGAAACTGGAGAAGAAGCTGGAGGAGGAGGTGAACTAAATGAAATCCTTTGTGTCATCTGCAACGCTGAAAAGCTCTATTTCATCGCATTGCATTGAAGCACACTACAGTGAAATCCATTTGGAACTTCTCATCCAGTGCCAAAGTATCTTATTATTGCAAGTTCACAGTACTGTGTTACATAGAGAAATGCAAGTTGAACTTGATGGGAAATTAAGGATTAAGAAGATGTGTGATGCAACACATCCCAGTGTGTAAATATTACTAAGCTCTGCGTGCGTTATTTAAGAAGAACTGTTGCCTGTTTTGCATTACATCAGAATTAGCCTGGTGAAAATAATCATAAGTCATCACTACACATTACTGTTATTTTACTAATGAAATTCTTTAGTGGCGGTAATTTCAATTGCCACAACATTAGTCACACAGTATAATTATGCCACCAGAGACCTGCTATGTGTGTGTGTGTCAGGTCAATGAGGTTCATAATGTGATGTGTATTGCATGTTGTTGGAGGATCCCCTATTAATTGGGAGGAGTTGAAGGCATCTCTTGCTGCTGATTTAATGTAGTGGGAAATAAAGGGATAAGGCAGCAACTGGTCTTTTACCGGACAAAATGGATGCAAAACAATAATTCAAACATGTAATATAAAAAACTTGAGAAAAAAGTATTGGTTGCTAATATAAAATATTTACCATGCTATTTATGAAAAGGAAAAGTTCAACATTTTGCAAAAATTAGATGAGTAGGTTGACACTACTCTCATGTGTGCACGATAAATAATAAGTGACACACGACAGCCAGCAGCAGGTTAGCTTAGCTTAGCACAAAGACTGTAAACAAGGGGAAACAGCTAGCCTGGCTCTGTCCAAAGGTAACAACATCCACCTACCAGCACCTCCTAAAACTAATTAATCCTGCATTCAGTCTGCAATGATTCAAAAGGTTTTCAATGCATTTAAATTGATTTGTCTACAACGTAATATCACTTAGATACAACCTTGGACAGTCTGGAGAAGTTTTTATCAGGCAATGTTTGAAAAAGCAGGATATTGATTGCTATGACCATTTCTGAGCTAATGTTTTACAGAAGACTTGCAGGTAAATGCAAGCAGCACAGCCAATAACAATGCAGTTCCATCACAAGCAGCCAAGGATTCTCACATGAACCATGAATCTGAGAGAAAATCAGCGATCCTTGAACGAGCTCTCTGTTGTGGATTACCAAAAAGCGAGAGCCGCAAGGAAAATAGTCTCTTAAACATTTCATATTAGAAGGTTAAATGTAAAGTGCAACCAGGGAAAAATCTGAAGAAAATCAAAGTTCTAAAATGTTATAAATAATTATTCTGTCATTACCTAACAATTCATGGCAAATTAAGAATAGGGCCGAGAAGAAAATCTGCATGAAAGTGATCTCTCCGAGCATCTTGCTTGGATACCTGTCAATACGTTGTTGTAAGTCATGTTCAATGTCCACTGTGACCTCAAAAAGTAAATCCCAATGAACAGGTTCCTGATGCAATATGCACTCACAGTCTTTATCATCTGCTCCACAGCGGAGTAAAAAAACAAACTGAACAAAACAAAGGAAAAGCACCTCTCGGCAAAGCAGTCACAGGACTTTGAAGTTATCTAACATGTCTTCAGAGAGACTGACTTTGATGTTCAGAAAACTCCTTTCAAACAGTGACACATTCCCCTGGAAATAATTGTCAAATGTGTTCCTGAGCACATTGACTGCCCTGCAGGCAGCAAAGACATGAACTCTTATTTATTCTTTTCTTAAACTGTCATTGTTTGGCAAAATGAGTTTTGCTGCATGACATGTCATGGTAAGTAGTTAACATTTTGAAGCTGTGATTGCTATCGTCCGCAGTGTGGATTTAACAGTTTTATTTATTTGGTTTATGAACTGTCAAAACTTTTACATGAGCATTATGTGGGGTCAGTAGAGTGAAAAAACTCATCTCACCACCAAGTGTCTCCACATGATGTGTGGCACACCAAAAAAACAGCCATAAGACAACACAAGGTAGTGGGTATATGTTGTGTCTGGTATTGTTGAGGTGATAAAATAGGATGTAGGAAGACCAGTTTGAATAACAGAAACGTGAATTGTTCACTTTGGCGATTATTCT
>NC_045748.1:15024461-15032101 GCF_008692095.1 Etheostoma spectabile | reverse complement strand
TGTGTATTTCAATGTATTTTTAATTTTTAAATTTTTAAGTATATTTAATGGCAATAGTGCTGGCACCCCCTCTTTGTTAACAGCCCGCCACATTTAAGTGAATTAAGGGGCTACGTTTTTTTGGGCCACAGTCCAATTTTAGCTACAAGCATCTGACTGGTTGATCCAACTTCTATTGGGAGGTGGGCCACACAACTTGTATAGTATAAAAAAATCAGCCAATCATGATTGAATGACCCCCATGCATGTTCGCCAGCTTGGAGAATCATGTTTCAGTTGCATTAAACAGTGTCCACCATGACGCTGCTCACATCAAGACACTGGACCCCTAACTGCTGTTGATGAGCAGGTTGGCACGTTGCATGGCAACCTCTACCATCATGGTATGAATGTGTTTAGGCCTACCTTGCATGGCATAAACATTTTTTTGTCACATGTTACAAACAAATCAATTTTTTTCAGACAGGTTTTTAGGCTTTAAGTTTGTGTGTAAACTGCTAGTGTATTGGACCAATCAACGTCCGTGAGGAGCTATTGGCATAATTATAAATGTGTGTGTTAATATTGGTATGTCACTATAAATGCCAGACTAGAAAAAGCTGTATAAATGCAGTCCATTTACCATTTACATACTGTAACAAAAACACGTAACACAAGTCATTAAAAGTGAAGGAATGAGCACACAATTTTTTTATGAAACTTTGCTCACAGCTCAGCTCCTATGTTGATGTTGATGTTCTTGTGAAGCCCCAACTATATACATTTGGGAAGTTCTTTTAATTCTTCTGAACCTCCTCCAACATCTCTGGTTTGAATTCAGTCTGGGCCCTTGTCGAATATCATCCCACTCTTTCTTAAAATCTTTGTCGTGTGTCTGAGGTTTTTCTTTGAAAGCAACATTTCCAGAACTAATCAAAACTGCAACTTATTAACAAATTCAGGACACTGGATATTTTTCTTAGACAGCCTACTTGAGAACTCTTTTCATGTGTGGCATGTACATCTGATGGTGTTGTTGCAGCTCTGCAGTGTGTCGGTATCCTCGTCATCCCAGCCATGATGAATTTACATTTCATTGCCCATTTTTGCATCAGTGACAGCGGTGGCAGGGGAGAATTTAGCTCATATTTTATTAAACCAATCTGTGGCTATCGCAGTTTACTCAGAAACTTGGCAGGTCGTATTGAAATACTTTTTAATTCATTATTTACAATGTCCCAGTGACACATGCACACACATGCGCACGCACGCACGCACGCAGGCGTGCGCACACACACACATACACACACACAAACAGAAAATGTTAGATATGACCGGAATACTGTCTGTGATTCCTCTGAAATGTAGAGAACAGAGCCAGAGGATGTGCCCAGGCATTGTGTCTGTGTGTGTGTGTGTGTGTGTGTGTGTGTGTGTGTGTGTGTGTGTGTGTGTATGTGGGTGTATTTTTAATTTGGATCCCCTGGTCCACATTCAATCCATATTTTTCATTTTATTTGGTCACTAATGAGGCTCCTATCTCAGTTCAAAGAAAAGGAAATTCTTTCAAGTATCATTGCATCTTTGGCAAGTGTTTATCGGCATCATTATTAAGGCATTTAGAAAAGAAAGGTTATGTTGCATATTGCATTAGCCTTCAAATAATATTATTTCTGTACTGGACGTTCTGGCCAGGTTCTGTCACCAGCACCTTTGACTTCTTGGTCTGACTGACTGTGAAATGACCTCTTTAGATGCAATGTGGTAAAGTGAAACATTATATCTCTATAGCAGCCTAAGCTCAATGACTCATGCCGTATTAGCTTCGCTGCTTCCTCTCAGCATGCAGAGGCAGTTGTAGTTGTTTTCACATGCCCATTATGCACAGTTGTTGATGCCTCAAGACATGGTTATTTTTTTCTCCTTCATTTTAAGTCGAGCCTCGACTGATGTTGCAGCGAATTGCGTGAGCCAACTTTGACCCTTGATGTTTCTTTGAAGAGGCCTCTAAATAGGTTTGTTCTCTCTTGTTCCCTGTAGGCCTCTCCAGAGCTCTATAAGGACCAGAGCCCATTTACCTGATGTGTCAGTGTACACCGGCACCAGGTTGCTTTCCATGTACGGTCTTTCTCTCTTTTGTGTCCAGCATTCTTGAATGGCACTGCAGCATTGCTGACAAAATAGTTACCTACCTCACCCCAGAATCCCCCTACACACACACACCACACACACACACACACACACACACACACACACACCCACCACCACACACACACACACACACACACACACCACACACCACACCACACCACACACACACACACACACACACACACACACACACAAATGCTTCCTTTCTCTTTATGGATTCAAAGCCAGTCTTCTCTGGCTCCTTTGTTCCCCACTCCAGGCTGGGCTCAGATCCTCTCTGCTCTCTGTAAGCCCGCTCTGCTCTGTCATCAGGATTACAGGCTGTGCTGTAGCAGATTAATGACTGACAACTCTACACTCCTCTCAGCATCGCGCGGCACACACAGAGCTACTAGGAGAGAGCGTGTGCCTGGTTGTGATGGGAAGAGGAACAACTGCGGGGGAGATAATGCATTGTGTTGGTTTGAGAACAATATGTTAGTTGTGTGATTGTGTGGTTGTGAGACTGTGTGTGCGACAAGGTTTGTATGTAAATGTGTTATTTTGAGGCGACGGTACGTGCAACAAAAGCTTTTCAACTTCTACACCTCAGTGCAGCACAGTAGGACACAGGACTTAAGTTGGGGGGCTCAGCTCAACAAGCATAGGTTGGTGTGTGTGTGTGTGTGTGTACTTATGTGACTATATGTATGCTTGTGTACTCATGTTTTAAGAGCCCAGCAAGAGAAAGGGGCAGTTACAAGACCAGTACATAAGGGATTGTGGACTCCTGCCTTCCACAAATTCATATTCCCTCCGATAACTCCTCCCAAAAAAAACAAAAAAGAGTCTGTTTCTTACTGCTTTGTTTGAGGAAAAGTGGAAGCTGGCAATAGTTGTACAAATCCAAACAAGCAGGCAAACAAACTGAGAGTTAACACTTTACGAAGTTTGGAATAAATTAGGCCAGGATCTCATACCACCTCAGACGCTTATAGAAGCAGCTTATGTGTGTCATGAATTACTAAGTAGTAATATTTGGGGCTTCTCACAGCCATCAAACAGCTGAAGCTTAATTCCCTGAGACTTGCCCTGAAGTGTCCAGGAAAGTGGGCTGATCGTAGCCGCCATCTGAGGACTGAGAGCGTCTACTCAGTGCATTAAGTTGTGAGATCTTAGAAATGTGTAAGATGTTTTCTGTTTTGCTAGAGATCCAACATCATTCACATAATTTTTGTGTCTTAAAGGTGACAAATAAAATGTCTAATAATAACAGCCAGTGGTGGGAAGTAACTGAGTACATTCACTAGTTCCCAATTGCAATTGTGCTACCTTATACTCCTACTCCACTACATATCAGAGTGAACTAGTTTTTACCTTTTACTCCTCTTCACTTATCTGACAGCTGTAGCTACTACTTATTTTTATATTAAAAGTCTACATTTAAGTCATATGGTGAGCACATAAAATGCAGTGCATTGTTTAAGATTACACTAGTGGTTCCCAAACTCTTAGACTGAAAGCTATTTCTACTTGGCACCTCTTGTCACATTTCAGAGGTATGCGAGTAAAATATAAAATATTGATTATAGCTGCTTTAAATAAAGGATACAAATACTTCTTCCTCCACTGATAATGTTGTAAACATGTTGAATTTGGAAAGAAAACTCACACAACCAGCTCTGGTAAAATACTTTTATAGAGCAGTAATCCATATCTGAAATATAGCATCCTAGCAGAATAGCTCTGATATTTAGAGAACTCAACTCACTCATTTTCTCAATTTATTGATGTCTTTTATGTAAATATGTCACTTCATTTGTTTATATGTGGGACTGTGTGTGCGCTGTATGTGCATGTAGGTTTTTCATCAATTACAGTATATTAAAAGTTTGAAATACAGGTCATAATAATTCTTTTTAAATGTCTCTGGATATAAAAGCTGGTGTTCTGACCCTCATTAGTCCATTAATGAAGATGAATCCTCCCTCTGTCTTTTTCTCTCTTTGCCTACAAACTTTATTCATTTCATCTTTTATAAATATTCTCAGTCCTCTCTGCTGTATTGCCTCTTGTACAGTGCCCCTTGCCCTGTTCCACCTGCTATATATTCTCTTTATATCTTCTAATTGCTTCCTAACTGTGAGTCATATTGTGGACTGAACTTTTGCTTTTATTTGACTTCAGCACTTTTACTTTCCTGCGCCAGTATCAAACCTGCAAGTGCTGAAGAGGCATTTTAAGAGCAGTAACAACATTTGCGCCCCAGTCAAACCTTTCTCATCATCTCCAACAATAACAGTGAAAATCGCAACCTTTGAAACCCTTTATCCTCCCACAGATTCATGTTTGCACTTTAATTCTTTAGTTCAGTCCAAACTTTTCTTTTAATCAAATCTCCACAGTTTATCATTTGTAGTTTTTTTTAGGGGGTACGCAGTGCAGTATAGTATCATATGTCCTCCAGCACTCAGAGGAACCAGAAACATTTCTTCCTGTTCTTCTTGTTGGTGGCAGGCGGTCGCACTGGCTGGGGGGAGTCTTGTTGGTGGGGTTCAGAGTGCTGGGGAGTGGGAGTCTGAGGCGATCCCTCAGGAGGGTCACCCACCTTCCATGTCCGTACCACTTGCCCTTCCTGCAGACGAAAGTCATGCTCTACACTAGAAAGACAAAGAGAGAGACAATGCGGGAAAGTGTCAGTTAGGTTTGTTAAAACCTGCAATAACTGATTTGACTGACTCTTTTAGCTTTATTTTTGGTCTCTAGCCACTCCAGTCAGAAATATCTGTTTTTAAGCTGCTAGAGATTTTTCTCTTAAGGCAACTGCCTGTTGCGGCGGAAAATAACGATGTGAGAGTGTTAAGAGTGAACCAAAACAATAAGCTGCAGGCTGGCAAGCTAAACAGTGAGCTTGTAAGCTTACTATAAAGCTCAATAAAGCCGAGAGGAACTGAAGATTTGGGTGATAATTCTCTGTAGGTTCATCAGCAAGAGCACATTGTCACATTGTTATTACTAAAAATCAATTATAGCCATTTTAAACATTGCATAAATAAAGATAATAAGTCTAAGATACAGGGAAGAACTAGTGTGAAAAGGATGAAAGAGTAGCAGCGAACACTACCTCATCTGCCACTTCCTAGTAGAAAATAATGAAGTTGTTGACAAAGTGAATCAAGAGCTAAAATGCTGAGTATCACAAAAATGTTGCAGCACCAGGAGGGATCTCAGGACTGCTGTTGACACACACACCAAACGGAAAGTCAGCAAGGTGCATTGTCAGTCACATGACAGTAAAGCTCAGGGGCTTTAGTGCCGAAATGAGATGTGAACTGTGATGCACCTCTGCAGAAGCTATAGGTAAATGTAAGCAATAATAACTGAATGCATCTGCAATAAAGGAATAAGGACAATATTTGCTTAGTGAATTACTTTTGTCAGCAGTTACATGTTGCATAAGCTTTCCCCCAGTGAACTGATTCTTTTCCCCTCTTTTCTTTTTTTTATTCATTTTACTTTGCTGCTATTCTTGCTTATTATGCAGTGGCCTAGTTAGCTGGTGTTTCTCATCACAGCAGCACAGATGCTAGAAATAAAGAGGACTCCCTTGGTTGAGAAGTGCTGCAGAGGAAGCAATGAGGACTGAGCTCAGCAGCAGCAGGGCCTGGTGTTTTCAGACAATGAGGACTCTCACATTCATATCCATCTGGTTTCATAGCTCCCACTCCCTCAGTCACTCAACCACTTCACTATGGGTGCCCACTGGTATTCTAATGCACAAAATAAACAAATACAACATCAAACTCCAGACAGGAGCACAGTGCAGGCAACGGGTACGGACAGAGTAAACAGTGAAACAGTGAGTGGGTACAAAGAGCTGTGGAGAGGATTTCTTCCCTCCGCAATATTCACAGCAGGTAGGAAAAAAGCCACTTCAACTAAACCTTTTCGTGGCAGATGGGACTGCTTTACGGATTGAAACTGAAGCTGTAAAATGAGGCGCTAGTCAGTAGTAGGCGATGGAGACTATCTCTGCTCTTCTACTGCTCTAAAATGAATAGAGTAAATGAAGCACTCCATTTCCACATCTTCCCAGCCTCCCTATTTGTGCCACCATATAGCTCAGCTCCCTACAGAGCTCCCCAGTGGCTCCTGCCTTGTGTCCGCTGTGTTCCCTCTTTGTGAAAATGAATAGCCCCAGTCCAAAGCTCTGGCACAGTGGCGCTGTAGGGAGCTGTCCACCCTCAACCTTAATTATCTGCACACTGAGCCCACAAACTGTGGCAGGCAGAGAGCTGTGGCTATAGGCTGCACCCCACATCAGATCCTACCTGTGGGCAAATTACAGGAGGTGTGTTTTACAGGAAATGCAGGCCATAATTTAGATGTAGAGTGTCAGAGTTGCGGTTTATGCAATATAGGTTTCAGGCACAGAGTGTTGGAGACAATGATCATGCTAGTGGGTTGACATGAGCTTTACAGGTGGCAGCTTCAAAATCATATTAACATTAGTGTAACTGAATTTGACAAAATTGTGTTTTCACAGTAGTTTCATTGTCATTTCTGTGTGTATACCTGATGTTCCGTAATATAAATCATATACTTTTTTAGCCTTAAAAAAGTCCCCTCCAGTCATAAATGTATTTGGATTATTGTTACATCACTTAGATGTTTGACCTTGAATGTGGAGAATGATGTACAGCATGTGCAGAATTTGACGCTAGAAAGCTGTTTACATGTTCCTCTTCTGAAGAGATGCGCTCACCTTAAATCTGAATGTGCATGTACAAGGAAATCAATCATGGTCCAATTTCCAACTTAGAATCAGCAGAAGTTGTCCGGTGCCATACACTGAAGAGAAGATGACAGCACACCTAGCTTCAGTGATTTTATTATTGATGCCTGACAACACTTGTTTTTCAAGGCAACTTCAATAGAAGTGTCAGATACAGCTTCATATATAGACATCCCACACCTGGTGGTCCGCAATCAGTGACATCCTCAAAAAGTTACGAAGGCTCACCAGAGTTTACAACAATCACTGAACATTAACTGAACAAGTTAATAGAATTAACATTTTTTATCCAGATACTGTACATTTGTAGGGACACAGAAAGACTACAACTTTTTTCAAGTTTATCCCAACAGATTTTCAGATGCCTCAACAAGCTATTTTAAAGAGGACATCTAAAAAGCCTACAAAGAAATGCACACCTCACTGTGTTCATTTAGCCATGACAACAAATGTATAGTTAGAGGCCAAATCTAAACAATTAATACAGAGACATGAGACATAATATTTCAACATAAAATTAAGTTAATCAAGAGAAAAAAATACATTTCTCGGGTGTACACTTCCAACTTGTTGACAATGTCACTGATTGGGGATTATATAGGAGGCTGTATCTGGTATATCTTGTATTGAACTTGCCTTAGGACCCAAGTGGGATCCAAACCTTGGTTATACAATAAAATGATTGGACCATAGTGTGTAGCCATCTTCTTTTCTAATATGCAATTTACAGAAGTGT
>NC_045748.1:15016701-15024451 GCF_008692095.1 Etheostoma spectabile | reverse complement strand
TTACACAAATAGGTAGACATCCTGTGTGGAGCATTTGCATTTTTATAGATTCTGGATTTTTCAATGAGGAAAAAGAAGTAGATGTAATTTAAATAATGTTTAACAAGTTAATTTAGCTTTTATGGAAGAGCCATATATTGATTATGTCTTACAACATGTCTGGATGGGATATATATTGTCTCCTTTCGTGTATCTAATTGTATTATACCTCCATGTCTTGCTGGTTGAGACAAAAACGACTCAGAGTTTCAGTGGAAGGTGACTACGAGTCATTTACACATCAGATGGAAGAGTTAATACATATTGCAGTTAAACATGTGTCAGTACACTAACCATTCCCACTGTGTGACCTTACTTTGTGCACGTCATTCCATCCTTTGAGATTTCATGTATAAATCTCTTTTTTTAATCATTCAATTTGGGAGACAGCGACCTTGGCCAAGAGCACTACCCCAGCACATCTCTAGGGGGGATTGAATCAGCAGATTTGTAGTTACCATATCATTTGCCTGGAATTCAAGGTTATTCACAACTGCCAGTTTAAAACAATTAGAGGAAATTAGTAGTAACATTTGAAAAGTGTCACTGGCACTACAAAGTACAGATTTCTGTCTATAGTAACATGTCTTCTACTGCAGTCAGGTGCACTTAAACACAGTACAGCAGGCTGGTGGTCAGAAGAAAGGATGCTTGCACTTACTTTTCTGTAAATAAGGATATTACATGCAGTCAGATTGGATAATATAAGCATAGAGGTTGAGCAGGGCTTCATCTCTTTTTCATCCTTCCATCTATAAAACATTTATACAATGGGAACAGGAGAGCATCATTTCTCCTCCGTCTCTCTTCTTCTGTGCTTTTGCTAAGGGTTGGAGGAGAGACCTTCAGCAGAATTATAGCAGTGCAAAGGCAATCAACTCGAAATATCTTTGCAATTTTCTCCTATAGGCTGAATATTCTTTTAAAAAGACAGAACATTTTCATTTTCCACTGGGCAGTGGTAGAGTACCCACCTACAAATATACGCCAACACACAGACTGGGTTGATACAACAGATACATGTGCATGTGTGCACGGTAGACACTCCATCTACTGTAACCCCACACACACACACACACACACACACACACACACACACACACACACACACACACACACACACACACACACACACACACACACACACACACACACACACACACACACACACACACACACACACACACACACACACACACACACACACACACACACACACACACACACAGAAAACAACATTCCTATTACTACTCAGGAGAACAGGCTGTACCCTCTCCTCTGACTATTATTCTGAGGTTGTCCCACCACCTGCATGGCTGTCACAGAGCGTCCCAAACTGTGGTCCAACTTTAAAGATCCTACTTTAATACCTGCATTGACTTGACAATCCGATTGCACTGATTTAGGAGAGTGATGTACACAAGCGTGAGTGTACTTAATGTTTTAATCTGAATTTTTTTCATGTCCTCCATTTCAATGAAATCTAAAGCAGCATGATACTAAATTTGTTCAGAATAAAGTTTTTCCTCAAATACTGATCCATGCATCCTCAGTGTTGTTTGAGCATATATGTACAGGTTTGTCTATGTCCTGTATATTTTCACAACGTGGGAGCCAAACTATTAATTAACTGTAGGTTAAGCCACAGTGCAAACCTAATTTCTTTCTTGTTCTCAATGCAAAAGGTAAAGCATATAAAGCCTTGAACTACAGGAATATTAGGGGTTACATTAGGGAGGGGATGTAAAGCATTGATCAGTACCTCAGAAGTAATTCAAGGCTGTCAAGGGAAGCCTATGTCAAGCAGAAACTCTTGGGCATTATTTAGAAATATTGAACAGTAAGGGTAATTGTATTTTGCAGGCCTAGATTTTGGCCAATCAATTCAACCTGACTGGACAAAGATTCAATTAGTGACAAGACAATACTACTAAAGTGAAATCACAAGCCAGCTAAAAGAGTTACAAAAACCACAAAATAAAACAGGGCTAAGAGCTCTGTAAGGCTGTACTCAAGTGCAGCAGTGCTTTGAACTAAATGCTAACATCAGCATGCTAACATACTCACAATGACAATGCTATGATGTTTAACAGGTGAAATGTTTGCGTGTAAACCATCTTGCTTTGAGTGTTAGCATGCTAACATTTGCTAATTAGCGCTAAACACAAAGTCTAGCCGGGGCTGATGGAAATGTCATCAGTTTACAGGTATTTGGTCAAAAACCAAACTATTACATAAAATGAAATTAAACTCAGTAGGAACCATGAATGTTTGTCCAAAATTCCATGGCAATCTATTCAATAGTTGTTGAGATTTTTCAGTCAAAGTGAACAGAACACCAGACTGACATTGCCATTCATAGAGACACACTGCTAGCGTGGCTACAAAATTGTCTCAACTTAATGAGTTATTTACAACAAGTTTTGAAACAGTGTCTGTATTATGGAAAAATATAATTAAATCAGTATCTCAGGGGGACAGGCTTAAAAACAAAACATGAGCTCCAGATAATTGATTGTAATCATAAGAAATTGTCCTACATCTAAAGTTAATCAAATAATGAAGATGCAATCTCAAACCAGACACCCAGTCAGCTAGTGTCAGTGCTCTTGTTGTCAGGTTCAATTTATTGACAGCTGGCTGAGGCATCTTCTGTCTGATGTCTTGAACTGATTGGGATTGACGGAGGATCGCTCCCAGTGTAACTACAGAGCTGAAATCTGTAATCTTAAATAGCCACACCTCCACTCATCATTAAAAAAACAAAAGATGTACACTAACAAGAAAGCAGACTCAGACAAGAACCAAGGGAAGTTGATGTCTGAACACTGAGGCAAAGTATTATTTCAGTTTGTATCGCTGGGCGGAGATTGTGTGACTGAGGAGGAAAAGAAAGACACTGTAAACATGACTAATACCTCAGGGACACTTCATCATATACATATATACACACTGTATATTACATTATTATTTGGCATTTTCAGCCTCCATTTTTGACAGGACAGCTGAATACACGAAGGGGGAGAGAGAGGGGGAATGACATGCCGCCAAGGCCCACAGGTCGGAGCCGAACCCGGGCCTGCTGCAGCAAGGAGTCAACCCCTATACATGGGCGCACAGTCCACCAACTGAGCTATCTGGGCGCCTGAGAACAATATATTTTATCAAAACTATGCTGGAATGCAAATTTGGCCTTTTTCAAGGTCAATACATTTGGCTTCATAACTGAGTGCTGAAGTGCTTGGCAGCAATTCAGAATAAACAAAGGGAAACCTGTTGTGAATGATTTTAAATAACCTTGTACAGCTTTAACGTTACTGTCTCTCCCTCCATCTCTGTCCTCTCACTTGCATCTCTTTCCATTGTGTAATTATGAATGCCTAATATTTACATTTTTATAGCAATTACCCACACATATTTGATTAATGTAACCTTATTTGCAACCTCTAGCACTATCCACAGAGCTTTGTTTTTCAAAAACTCAACAGCACAGCCATTCCCAGCGAGAGAGTGCAAACTTTCACCTTGTTTGTATTTCTCTTCCTGGGCATGAATAAATTACATAAAATGTTTATTGAAGAGACCAGATGAAGTACCTGGGAGATCTAAGATCAGAGAAAGTCCTCTGCATCAAATAGCTTCGTAAATAAAGAGCAAGTGAGGCTAAGATTGATTAGTGAGGAAGCATAAGTTAGAGATGAGGAATAAAAGCAGATGCAGGCCAGGAGCTTACAGTCCCATCAGAGACAGCCAATAGCAGCTTAAGACTTGACCTGCTATTGTGGTCTAACTCTCAGTGCTTTGTTTACTCTGTAGAGCTCATTTTACCATGGGAAGATGCTGTACAAAGTGTATAAATGAGACAAGCTTGCATACACTAAACCAGCAGCCAAATGCGAGGTTGGCAGTCCTGAGCATCCAGGATCTGCTCAGTGGGGGGAAAAGCTGTTTACTGTGAATTCACACTCATTACTGGTTTACTTTGGGAGTTCACTGCGCGTGCATGCTGCTATCACCTTACTGCGTCTGTCAGTAGCTGTTTTGAGTGACCTGATTATTAAATGTACCATAACAGAGGGAGTGGTAGGTGAGATGTAGAACGGTGACAACACAAATACACCATGTGTGGCTGTTGCCCAATAACAATGAACAATTGGTGAGAACATGAAATAAAAGTTATGGTAACTGGTTTCTTCTTTTTGGCCACTTGGGGGCAGCAGAAACAAGCTGCAAACACAACATCAACATATTATCATCTTTTGAAGCAATTTTCTAAACAAGCACTAGACTTTCACCAAGGAGACCTGGGGCCTCATTTATAAAACCTGTTACACAAGAAAAAACAGAGTGAAATTTGCAGTTGCAACATTCCTCGCAAAAGTCAAGATTTGTAAAGAACTTCCATGCGTAAAATTGTGCCCAGTATTCCTCAACCTTCTGACCATGCGTGTGATGTCGCGTAACGCTCCCAAGGATTTGCAGACTGCGTTTTAGGGACCTCCGATGGTAACACGAAATATCACATATATAAAGAACTCTGAATGTAGAGCGCACAGCCGGCATCCAAAATAACTGTGCCACTTAATTACCTTGATGAAGCCAATATGACTCCAATCCACTACTGGTTTATTGGAATTAATAACTATTGGGACAATAAATAAAGAGCCCTAAAGTTCCCGATGGCCTTTGTTTTGCAACCAATCAACAGCATGGCAGATTTGATGGCACCTTGATCTCACAATCACTGACCCCCCCCCGCCCCACACACACACACCACACACACACACACACACACACACACACACTCCTTTGTGAAATAGCTGGCTCTTCAGCTGCTAAATGCTCCACTATTTTCACCTGCTGGTTGATAACTGTCTGCCTGCTGTCTGGTGCTAAGCGCGTAGTGTAAAGTGGGTTTTAGAGCTTTTTTTTGTTGTAACAACGGCTGGGGCGGCTATGGCTCAGTGAGCGGTTGTCTGCCAATCGGAAGGTTGGTGGTTCGATCCCCGCCCCTGCAGTCATTGTCGAAGTGTCCTTGGGCAAGACACTGAACCCCGAGTTGCCCCCGGTGCTGCGCATCGGAGTGTGAGTGTGTGTGAATGTTTATCTGATGAGCAGGTGGCACCTTGTACGGCAGCCCCAGCCACAGTGTATGAATGTGTGTGAATGGTGAATGTTTCCTGTAGATGTAAAAGCGCTTTGAGCAGTTGTTAAGACTGGAAAAGCGCTATATAAATACAGCACATTTACATTTACAACGTTATAAGAGCGGTAAAAGTGAACCAAACAGTAAAATTGCAAGACAGAAAACAACTAACTGAAACTCTAAAAACGCAAACAGCTGACGAGAATCGAAGGATAATGTGATAGTGTCCGGTCTGCAGTTGTCTTGTTTCTCAACCACTGAGCAGTTTGAGCTACAGTAGCATGGTTGACCTGTTATTGTGAGCCCTGAACTGCTGGACATATTGTTGTAATTTAGTCTAACTGTAAGTCTACAGTTTCACAGTTTCAGTAGATTCAAGTCAGTGTAGATCTGTGTCAAAAATAGCTGCGCTGTGCTGGTATTGGACCAAAATCTAGTGTTCGGTCTCCTGAAGCTGTTGTGGGCCAAATTTAGTACAACATATGTGATGAGGTGTGCTTACTCAGTCTGTTTTTTCAATTCAAGCCAGGATTTTTCCTAAGCACCCGTCCACAGTGGATATTTATCCAATGCTTAGCAATGGGTAGACACAAAAGTACTGTGTTTTTGTAAGTTGTAAACTAATTTGATCAAACGTCACCAGGATATTATCATGGTAAATAAACTGTACAGCTAAGGTGAATTAAAAAAAGGAAAAGGTTGCACACAGAAGCTGTTTGTCTTGTCCTCAGAACCACAGAGGTATTGAGTGGTAGCTGCTGGAGCGGAAGGCTCTGATTGATGAGTGGCTATTGAGGAGAACTGAGAGAGAGGTCTGACGGCAGGCTACCCGAAAAAAGAAAAGAAGAAAACTAGCAGTCAGGATCCATATTTATCTCTGTCACACCCATTCATAAAAACACACTGGAGGCATTTTTCACAGTTTTCTTTATGTGAAGGGGGTGCGTTTTTAGTTTTGTCTCTCTAGCATGGAGGTGGAATGCATGTAGTCTCTAGGGGTAATGAAGATTTAGGGCTAAGGTGAGCTGGGAAAATAGTTGGAAGACATGCACAGAGGCAGAAAATAGGGAGCAGATTGACACCAATTTCTTTTTTTATACCTCAATGGGATTTTTTGGATGACTAAAGAGGTCAAAAATGTCTGACATATCTAACAGAATAACAGTAGTTTAGAGTTAATATATCTTTAAAAGCAGATGTATTTAAGTTGTATTCAAGACATTTAGACCATTAAGGTAAAACAAAATATGAGGAAGTTAATAAAACCCCAAAGTCTATGAACTTCATGGAGGTGAGAAGTTAAGCAGGGTTTGAACTTGGATCTCAAGCTGTCTTTTTTCACTGTTGTGTCTTCGAAAAACGATTCTGTGTGCTATCATTCCCATTTGAACAATTATCGTGTATACAGCCAACTTTTCACCCAGCCTTCAAGTGTGTTGGTTGCTTGCATGATGACATGAGACGACATGTTGTAAAAACTAATTAATTTTGAGCATACCCCACCTTCATGCAAATGGGTTTCTCACAACCTGGCAACCAAAAAAAATGCTTCTGACAATTTATGAAGCATTAGGAAACGATTTATTAACCAATAATGAACGTGTTATAATTCAGCATTTAATATCTCATCTATCGATCATCTCTGATAATGACATAAGCTCAGTGCCAAAGCAGGGAGAAGATTGAGAGTGGGTGCAAGTAGAAGAGCTTTAGGGATCTATTTTAGCTGGGGGTGTGATTTTAGCATGATTAGTATTTATATGACACATCATCCACATTAGGCAGTGCTTCACTGTTCCACATGCCACTCTTGATCTTCCTCTCTCCTCCCCGTTACAAAGACACGGCACAATGGTGATGGGCACCATCTGGCACTCACTGTTGGCACAAGTTTGGCTCTGTGATTATTGCCAAAAAGCATGAACAAGGGTTCTTGCTCTCCCTCTTCTCTTGGTGTGTGTGTCTCTCTCTCCCTCTGTTTCACACCCAGCCTTATGTATGTAATGTCTTCACACAAACAAACTCCTGGGTGGATGGATACAGATTTGTAAGGACATATAAGAATTTTACGGTTTCCCATCTCCAGTGAATGGGCTAAGACACTTTTTTTTTTTTTTTTAGATGTAAGCTGCACACACTGTGCCTGTTTTCTTTTGTAACCGCTGTGCTGTCAGAGAAAAAACAGAGAACATGGAACAAATAATACTATTTATTTCTATTTTCTTGTTTTCTTGCTGTGAAAATCTTGTGCTCCTGCTGGCAGAGCATTTGCTCTGTGTAGTTTTATATGAATGAGATAGATGCCTACAGTGTATTTTCTCTCTCTCCCCTGTGAGGTGCCTGTTGCTCCGTGGCTTAGCCCTGAAGTAAAGATGGATTACTGCAGAAGAACTGCCTGCCCTGCCCTTTACACATTTCACACACACCACTTCTCCATTATCAGCCTCATACACGGGGGAAGCGGCACGCGCACACACGCACAAACACACCATCACACACCCACACAAACACCATCACACACACACACACACACACACACACACACACACACACACACACACACAC
>NC_045748.1:15012544-15016683 GCF_008692095.1 Etheostoma spectabile | reverse complement strand
CACACACACACACACACACACACACACACACACACACACACACACACACACCTGAAAGCTCTGACAGGGTTGTTAGCAAAAGGTCAAAGTCAAGAATCTGACGGATCTTTCTTCAGAGAAACAAAACCTCTCATATCCTGTTAAACTGAAAATACACCAGCTCTTATTTTCCCTGCCTTGCTGTATTTCAATTGGTTTCTATTTATCTCTGACTCTATCTTTTTCTATTTATGGTTTAACATACACAGCGAGGAGGAAATCTCTTTGTGTTCGGATCAATTCCCTGTCAGATATGGACAACCTGGTGATTTGAAATATCAGTGAAAAACAAATCCAGGCTCTGCAGGCTGCAGATTATCCTGATGTTACCTAGCTGAAGGTTTTAATAAGTGCATTATTAACTGAGTTGGTTGTGTTGACTATTTGGTGTCTAAAATCTATACTTTATTTTTCTTCGAAACCTAAACACTCCACAATATTTTGAATGTTTTACTTTAAATCTGTAAACCCTCAATTTGATACTATTTATGGCTGGCATTTTTCAATAATATCCTTTCAATGTATTGCAATCTACAATTGCCTTTATACAGTACCTAATGCCTATATGTGGTCCACCTTTTCCATGTTGGATTGGGTGCCCAGTGCCCACACACAAGGGATGTACAGGAAATGCAACTATGTCTCATAGGAATAACGTTTATGTACAACTCATTTGCAGCAGCAAATATGTTTTCACAGAAACATAATTTCACGAGGACAAGACTTTGTATTAACATAATCTTGGGAGACTCAAAAAGTTGATACAGATCCCATGCGTAAAATGTTCAATGACAATGCTTCCTTACAACATTCCCTCTTGCAACATGATATGCACTTGTGGCAAACAAAGCAGTTGGTTCATGGTTTGTATGGTTATTCACGCAGTTGCAGCATTCTGTTAAGGTTAGGAAAGATTGTAGTTACAGTTAATAAAAACTGAACATTAACTTGAACAATTTAACACATGAAAGTCAGACAGACTACTTCCTGCACTGACATGGAACTTTAGCACTTGATGTACTGTATGATATGCATAATAGTCCACTATAAACATAATTTCTATGGATACTGGGTAACCTGATTTGTTCATTTAAAGTTGCTTATAAAATTTATTTTGTCTTCTCTGTCTTTTATGTATGTACACATGCACGCACACACGCACGCACGCATGTTGCTTCTTCAAATACTCCCTTTCCATCTCCTCCTTTCCCTTAACCTAGGAATTCAGTTTATATTCTATTCAGTCTGGTCTTTTCACTGCCTGTTATGATAATGGCAGGGAATAGTCAATGTTTAATGAATGGCTGGAGGCTGGATACAGGTTCAGAAATATTCTTGCGACTAAGAACATGAGAAGTTCATCTATAATTTGCTCAAAACATCACTGTGTTTCAGAGGAGCTCTGCTTAATGTGCACACACAGAGACACAGATTTAATTTGGACAGGTTTATGTTTATATGCACACTGTATGTTGGACTGTATGTGCAGATGTTATTTCCCTGGATAAACTGTGCACATAAACACCTCGGGTTCTGCTTCATTTGGCTGTGGAAAAGAAAGCAAAGCTATAAGCAGCTGCCTAGGCAATATTTCCTCCTCATCTCCTCTCTGACGCTCCTCTCACCCCTCTTTTCTGCTGCTCCTATACCCAATTCAGGGTTGTGTGTTTGTACCAATTCTTCTCATCCCCATTTAGGTGTGAAATGTATTCATATTCAAAGTGCAGAAAAACTGGGAAACGGGGGGAGAGAGTGGAGGAAGTGACACAAGAAATCTACTGGAAAAGGCGTCTCTTTCTGATGTCTTTAAAGTACCGTATACCTCTGGATAAAACCAGAACAATGAGAAGCTGTCAGTAGCTATGGGCCAGTGTTGGGACCATGTGGAGAGTATTTGAATTGGACTACTATGCCCTTCTGGTCCACATGAGAAAGTGAATCAAAGGCAGTGAAAGAAAAAGTGAGCCCAAGCTGAGAAGTAGCTCTCTGGAAACCGGGAAGTAGACAGAAGCACATTATAGAGAGCAGGAGTAGTGTGAATGAGGGCTCCATGCACTACAGCCCACAGCTCTTAACACTGACTTGAGTGACAGCAAAGACACTATATATCGTTCTTACTTGATTCTCCACTACAGAGTACAAACTCTCCATATTCCCTTCATTCAAATACACAAAAGACTTCAGGTAATTCCCAACATGCTGTTTTTTTTAACTCAATCAGTTAATTCACTCTGAAATTTGTCAGGCTACATATATTTTTTACAAAGATTATTTTTTGGGCTTGTCTGCCTTTATTTGATATGACAGCTAGGTGAGAAAGGGGAGAGAGAAGGGGAAGACACGCAAGAAATTGTCACAGCTCAGATTCGGAACCTGGACTTCAGCATTGAGGCATAAACCTCGAAGTATATGTGCGCCTGCTCTACCCACAGATCCAACCGGGCGATATTTTTATACTGCCTGTTTAACCATGCAGCGCTGCTCCATCATGAGGATATATCGGACAATCGTGTCTGGCAGTCAGCCTTCACCCGCACCGTGCCAATGGTGAGATGTCTCTAGGTCTCCTTTAACACTTTCATTACTTTTAAAAATCTTTTAAAGTCGCTGGTGATTCATTTTTAATGTGGATGAATATTTCACTGCACTCTGCAGTAAGGCATTTGTAAAATTTGGCTTCTTTTTTTTAAATAATAAATGAATAAATAAATAGGAGAGTGAATGAGGGATAGATGGTGAGAGATAGAAAGTTGGAGATATTGAAATGCATGCAAGAGTCAGCCTAATTTCCCTCCCCGTGCCCAGAGTCTCTTAGACTCCACCAACTCCCTCTCTGGTCTATCCCAATCGAAGAATAGCGTGCGATTATCCAGTCCCGTAATGCAATGTTTCAGTGGAGATGTGTGTCAGGAAGTGCTGATTCATGTTGGGTGTGTGGTTAGAATGGCGAGTGATGAGCTGTTTCTGTAGGCCCTGTCACAAAATGTTCATCTTATGCCCTTCCAAATGGATCAGTCTGCGGCCTAGGTCCTACGAGTCTCCAAGACTTGTAGGACTCGTAATCCTCCACCACTCGTAATCCTCCACCCTAACACCACCGCACCTGGTATGCATATGCATATTAATGTGAAGAGAAGTTCATCGCAAATAGGATGCTTTAAAGAGTCACCGCAGATTGTGAATGAGAGGGATAGAGAGAAAACAGACGAGTGTGGAACAAGGCCACATTACAGATATCAAACAAGCATAAGTGGCTTCCCCACAGATAACAGTCAGCTAGCAGAAAAGAGAGAAAGAGCAAGAATGCTTCTTGAGCAAGCCTTTTCTCAATTATCTGCTGTTCAGTGAAGGCGATGGCAGATTGTGTTTGAAAAAACTCTTAGTGGACCCATGGTTTAGCTAAAAACGTATGGTCCGGAGAGTCGTTAATCCATCTCAGAGTAGCAACCCATCAAACTCCTTCAGTGAAATGCGTGATCGAGCAATAGACAGAGCAGTAGCAAAGATAAAGCAGCAGAGTACAGATCTGATCAGGCTGCCGTCTCCGCAAACTCCTCGGGGATTAAGCACAACAGCTACTTGTTAGAGCTCCCTACTTTGTTCCGTACGTCACATTAGCCATTAGCAAAAAGGATAAGGGGGAAAAAAATCACAACTGCACTCATTAATTAACACTCCTGCATGGTCGGCCACACAATCAGATACATGTATGAACATGCTGTTAATGTGCCACTGGCGCTAGATAAATAAGATCAAATGCATCATGCCTTTTTTTTTTTTTTTACTTTAATGTGAGACCCTTGAAAAGCAGAACAAATGAAGCACGTGTTTATGAGTCTTGGTTGGGTTCAAAATGTTACATTCTGTTGCGACTAGAATTTACATTTCCATGCTTAATGTGTCATTAGCATTTTTATATAAGCTTTGCCCTGAAAGATGCCCTGAGTAACTGGAGAACAAAGCTCTGTGTGCAAAAACACAAAGACACACATGTCTCATAATAGCTTTGTATTTGACATATATTGTTTTTGTTAGACTTTTATTTGTCTGTATTTTTTAAAAGAAACATTTGCCATTTCCTGCTATTTACATCCTTTAAA
>NC_045748.1:15010064-15012534 GCF_008692095.1 Etheostoma spectabile | reverse complement strand
TTTAATTTTCTTCTTTTTTAAATGGACATGAACATAAAAGTAGTTTACAACCAATGTAAATATGGTCTATGTATTGTGCATTATTCTGTGCAAATTCACGCACACTTTTTATCCTGACATTTTTTTTTTCTTTGAAAACTTCAGACTTTTCACTTTAAAGCTGCATTTAGTGATTTTCTTTGGCCACTCAGGGGCAGCACAACAAGCTCTAAAACACAACACTGACGCCACATAATTGAAGGTGCTGTAGGTAAGATTGTTAAGATCCAGGACTTAGATATCGACCCCCCCTTGACTCTCCTTTTAGCTCTGTTTTGGTCTACACCAACTCCTAAGGGGAATATCGGTGTCTTTAGCAGCTACATACTCCACTGTTTTTTGTCTCTCTGATGTTTTGGTGATGGGCAGGTAGTGGACAGTAGGTTAATCAGAATGTTTTCATTAAAAACTAGTAATGTAACTATATAACTTTATTTGTGGATGTCACAAAATTATACAGTATATAGTATCTGTATTCATATCTATACCGGAAGTGGACATGGCATGTCGGAATATGCCTAATCTGCTTTTGTGGTTTAAATTGTTTACTTACTCCTAATTACTCCTCATACATATATATACTATATGTATAATTAAAAAAAAGAAAACAGGAAACAAGTAAACTGAATCTAAATAAAAACTGACTGAATTGCATTGAGCATAGTGCATGATTTCTAATGGGAGGATGTACAGATAAAATATACAAATGTTACAGCCAAAATTAGCATGTTTTTTGCATCTGTTCAGAGTGCATTATCAGCTAATATCAAAACAATGTTTTACTGTAGTCTATTTGTTTACATCCGTGCTTACGGTAGCTGAAAGCAACAATAAGAGCTTTGCAAATGATGGTGGTTCAGAATTTTGGACATAAGACCTTATTTCCAAGTTAGCCAGTGTGCTTTTTATCAGTGGAGACAGTTTAACACTTTTCATCCAGTCCTTTCAGTTGCAGAGTTCGCT
This sequence comes from Etheostoma spectabile, assembly GCF_008692095.1. Taxonomy (NCBI): domain Eukaryota; kingdom Metazoa; phylum Chordata; class Actinopteri; order Perciformes; family Percidae; genus Etheostoma; species Etheostoma spectabile. The sequence continues at coordinate 15,011,532 of NC_045748.1, read as the reverse complement.
GGTTTTAGGCTAGCGGAATGTGTGTTATCCAACGGATCATTATATATTAGACAAAGAACAAATAGAGATGGATGCTAAAAGGGCAGAAAGACCAAGAGCATCTGTAGAGACAGCACCCGCTGGAGATGCCGTAGAGAACAGGAACAGAATATCGGTAGACTGGTGGTGCCCATATTTTTGGTTTATTTTTACAATTTCTAAATGCAAACTGAATCACCATGTCTCCTAATCCTTCGTTTCCAATCCAATGCTTCAATAACAATGTACAAAGGTACTACTCGCTAGCTAGATGTCCGGACTGTAGTGCGCTTCTCTGTTTACTTTTCGGCACAGTTCTAACAGCAGCAAGAAAATAGTCTCTCAAAATGGAATGCGTTCATTGAGATGCAAGGGTAGTTTTATTTCTAACATTATTCTATCAACAGACATTTACATCAGCAGTTTAGCGTTATCATTTATTTGCCCTTGGTGTACTGTGGTGTGGGTAAGACGGGCTAGCAGATACTGTTGACGTGTTAAAAACTGTCTCCATTGATAAAAAACAGACTGACTGGCTAACTTGAAAATAAGGTCGTATGTCCAAAAGTTTGAACCACCCCTTTAAAGTTGTGGCCAAAAAACGAAAACCCCCCAAAAACTGAAAAATTCTAAAACACTCAGAGGACACGCAGAGGTGAATTGCCGAGTCAGATGATATCTGTGGGTTCATCACAACTGTACGAGCCATCTCTTTCACATTACACATTTGATCTATTGTTATTATGAAAATATTGATTATAGCAGCTTTAAAATACCGTCGTGTGACATTAGATTTACTCGGATCCATTTTTCTAGCAGCTTATTGGTCAAGGACAATTATTCTTGCATGAAAATGATTTTCATTTCTCCAAATATATTGCTGTCTGAGCTTTTTAACTAGATTGATACTGTGTGATGTGCTGAGCTTTGCCTTTACTTTGAGGGGTAAGACTTCTTCAAGAGGCTTTTTAATTGATGGAATCTGTCCTGTCAGATCCTATAGCCTCTCCATCACTCACTCCATTCTGGGCTTCGCTTTATCCTTTTTTCCTCCAACACCTTCTTCTCTAGCGCTGCCAAATTCTCTTTTTAGACTCAGCTCGACTTGAGCCCTAAAGAAAGAAAATCTCCTTCTTTTTCAAAGCAGGAAAATCCTCTTGTCACACATGAAAGAAGCATGTCGACTTGAGAGGTAGATAGAGCGATAAGTCTTCATCTGACCATAAAACCCAGGATGTCGACTGAGCGGCATAATATTAAGAGTAATATTTCACTTATTCATGTTAGTCACTCTCTGTACAGTCATCATCTGTATTTCTTATTCCCTTTTTTCAAGATGACGAACTATTGCTGCTTTATACAGACATTCCCGAGTAGTAACCCTTGCTGTAATATTATAATATATATACATAATCTTTCAAGATGAAGCTGTATAGCTTCTGAATGAATC
>NC_045748.1:15008904-15010054 GCF_008692095.1 Etheostoma spectabile | reverse complement strand
TATTTATAGGCTTCATCTCTCTCTGCTCTCGCTCCCTTATTTCCACTTTTAAATCTCAGACTTTCCCCTTCTTTTTTTTTTTTTATCCTCAACTATCTTTCTTCTTGTCCTCCCCCACGTTCCTTCTTCTTCTTCTTCTCTATTTCTTGATTGAGGAGGTTTGCATACACACTATAAATAAATTACTGAAAATAGTCAGATTAGACTGAATCATTCATGTGATGTACAGTTTTAACTTCAGCCATAATATAATTTGTTTGACAATCTGGTTAATGTTGAGGATGTGTTGCAGCTACAGGAAACACCTTATTAGCACTACTGCATAATAAATAATAAATGAGTGAGTAGGTGAGTATGCACAATCAAATCACTGAAAGCAATCAGTCTAAGGTGCATACACGCCATATTACACAGCTCCAGTCCACAATTAAAAAAGACTGATGATGAATCTTGGCCCGTTAATTTGGTTAGGCTTCCTCAGATTTATGACATAATTTGACACAACCCCTTCAAGGGGTTTACATGAGAGTTATCATGAGAGTAATGCTGTAACCCTAACACCAAAAACAGATTAATATCTTTATAATATGCATAAGTACTGTACATACTATATGTAATAGTATATATAGCATACATACGCACAACTATTGTATATGTAAGATATAAAAAATCATAAAAAAATAAACAAATAAAGACTTTTTAAGATAGATATTTTTGATTCTCTAAATTGAAATTTCAATTGAAATAAATAAATTGTAGTTAAAGGCAGATGTATAATATATGATACAAACTACTATCATACATGCAAAATAAATAGATTTTTCTTTTTTACAGGTTTTATTTAGTAATGCACTCCGGATGTCATATATCCTCTCTCTCCACTATTTCTTCCACCTCTCTCTCTGCAAGACTGGCTTCTTCTACTAATAATCCTTTTTACTTTATTTCTTTTTTGTTGTTGCAAATGTGACATTTACACCTAAGAGACAGGAATTTCAATTTCATAGCAATCCACACTTTTCATTTTGCCTTTCTTCACCCTCCTTTAAACTGTGAAATCCTGTTTGTTAATTGATTGATTTCAATTCAAATCTCAGAGCGGAATGATTATGCAGTAACTCTACTGTGTGTGTGTGTGTGTGTGTGTGTG
>NC_045748.1:15008243-15008894 GCF_008692095.1 Etheostoma spectabile | reverse complement strand
TGTGTGTGTGTGTGTGTAGGTGTGTGTGTGTTTGTCTGTCTGTGTATTTGACGGTGTGTGCATTGGTGTGTGAAAAAGAGAGATAAGGAAAGTAGAAAAATGAGAAGAGTAGAAGAGATAAGATGAAAACAAGTGGGTACACGGCTGCACAACTTAAATCAGTGTTGTTGTTCACCTCATTAAATCTAAGAGGGAGTGTGTGTTTGTGTGATAAGTCTTAATAAATAATAACTGTGTTAAGGGATCAAATCTGCAGCGGTGTTGTGGTTGCAGTGAGTGTCCATACTCAAAATGCTGTACCCGGCTGTGCTGTCACACAGAGCAGAACGACAATCCTACCAGGCCATAACACTGAACTCCCAAAACTGATGTGATTCAAAATGACAGCGTGATGCACATAACTGTGCGCCGAAACACGCACTGTGCTCTCGGTGCTCACATGTAATACAAGCGATAAATATGCCGAAATTCTCACTCACATGAGGACGCATCCATCCACATACCTGTAGATGATGCAGGCACAGTCCCTGCAGGTCCCACAGTTTTCAATGTCCTGTCCGGTCCTGTATGAATGTCTTCTGTTGAAAAGCACAGAGATGACATATCAAGGGGTAAAATTGTGTGTGTGTGTGTGTGTGTGTGTGTGTGTGT
>NC_045748.1:14989211-15008233 GCF_008692095.1 Etheostoma spectabile | reverse complement strand
GTGTGTGTGTGTGTGTGTGTGTGTGTGTGTGTGAGCCAACAGACATATTTAGGTTATCGTTTCCCTTGTTGAACCAACTTTCTGGCACACACATCCCTGCAAATACACCAATCTAATCCTCTCTGAAATCACCCCTGATCATTATTTAATGAAAGATCCCCCCTCCACCAGGCTCAGGCTGTTACGTAAGCCATGAGTCACTATATTACCCCAGGCATGAAACAATGCATATGAGGAAAAAGTCAAATATGCATGCATTATACTTAGCCCCATCACTAAATTCTATATTTTTCTATATATATACACTGGAACATGCAAGATGTGTCACTTTATGGGATAGAAGGCTAGCGGTCAAAAAGGTTCAAAAGTATGCAAAGTATAGTGTTGGCATTAGTGTTAGGAGTATGATTTGGATTATGGTGCTCAGACATCAGTTAAGCCTTTCCATAAATTCACACAGTAGACACACATCTATCTATGTTTATCTTGTCCTATAAGATTCCTCTCATCCCCACATCATGTACTATTTTGTGATAAGGAGGGAGAAATTACTAAGCTGCTTACATTGTAGAAAGCAGATTAATTAAAGACTTGATGAGAATGGTAAAGGGTTTACACTAAGAGGCATGGCACATCTGAAACCACCAACATGACAGCCAAATACTGATTTCTATCTGTCCCCGCCTGCTGCATACATGCATGAGAAAAGGGCTGCCGCGAAATGAGTGCAATCAAGTTACCGCTCCCTGTCGTCTGACATGACATACATTCATACATATCAAGAGTTGAGATTGAGGGTTTCATGACTGACATGAATCTTCATAAAAATAACTACAGATGCTCCCCTGCCTTCTGGGTTTATTTCAGTTTAGTATCCCTTTTTCTGTGTCTATTGCTCGCCTTGCTGTTTCAGTCACTTCAGTCTCTCTTGCCTTCTCATTCTTACCAAATTTACATTGTGTTCTGTCTGCACAGCTTTGTTGCCAAAGTATTTGAAATGCTGGCTATAAATAGAGGAGCTGCATCACTGCAAAGCTTAGGCACAACAACCATCTATCTGTAATATACAAAGCACATGATGCAGCAAGGTTATTACTGCTGGGTGGTGGATATTCCGTTTGAAGAATATTCTGCCTACAACAACCCACTTGTCAACTTCACTCCAGGAGAGAGAAGACAATCTTTTAGTGCAAGGCTATGATCACATTATAATGCCAGCCCCTCCTTTTTTGTATGTGGAGAGAAGCAGATGCTCACTTGAGAAATTAACTGTCTGGGAATAAAACAGCAGGCACTTAGGCTACATGCTGACATTTACTTTCCAGGTCTCCAAAATACCAGGCACTCATAATCCACTGTTCATTCTTCCCTCCTTTCCTGTTTTCTACTTGTATCAATCATTTTTCCCTCCTTGCCTTTTTCTATCTATCCATCCATCCATCCATCCATCTATTGTCCAATAAAGGGTTAATAGAAGACTCAATGTTAAAGTTGGCCACAGATTACCAGATGGCTTTTCACACTACACTTGTCCCTGGGCTGAGAGCCCCCGTTAGCCCTGGGTTAAGCAGCCTACGGCTTTCAGTCATTTTACATTTACAACTTCAAATGTGGGATAGCTCCAGTTTTGGCCTCGGGCTTTTCACACAATATTTAAACCCAGACAAACCCCTTTTGGGCTATGCAACATTACACAGTACTGTTAACTCTACCTTTGAACACCAACTTGGACATAAATTGCAAAAAAAATACCGCCCTACAATGTGAACTTTCATACGTAAAATGCGTTGATCAAGGAATTGTTTTACCAGAGTTAACACTGTCTTACATATATCAGTGTGAAGCCTTATACTAAACCCCACTTTTTACGTGAACATGAACCAGAAACATGGTAAACATATCTTTTTTGTGAACTGAGTCTAGAACATTGAATTTATCCATTCAGTGAAGGTGGCTCTTTCCTTGTCCAATCAAATTGTTGTGACATGGTAACTGTGTGCCTAAATTGTGTGCAGTGAGCCCTAGAAGCAAAAAACAACAACAAAAGAGGCTGCATTGGTGTGGGTGTGCTGTTTCAGGAACTGGTGAGACAAATCCAGAAAGGTCCATTCGAGTAGTAGATCAATGAATTTGAAGACTTATCAAAGGCCAAATCACTGAACAACAGTTTATAATACTATGAGAAAGGATTTCATAACATTTATAAAGTTATCATAAAGGTTTATAGGTTATATATATATATATATATACGCAATATATGTTGTCATCATGGGGTAAACAATAAAATACACAGTTGCATTGCAACCCTGCATTTCTTTTTTGCAAAAGCTCTCTGCATGCCTGGTATTCTTGGCACCTCCACTGTGTCAATGGGTGGCCAACCCATTGACACAGTGGAGGTCTAAACGTGGCCTAGGTCAGCCCAGGACTAATTAAATGCAAGTGTGAAAGCCTTCAGACAACTACTGTTATTGGTAGTTGGATGTTTATTATCTTAAAGCACACAGGGAAGAATGCTATTTTGTTATGTAATAAGTATTACAACCTAATCTGACTGAGCTCCAAACACTGTTGATTAAAATAAATGTGTCCTATAGAGTCAGTGTGTAGGAGTAACTTTTTTTTAAATTTATATATATATATATATATATATATATATATATATATATACACATACATATATACATATACACACATATATGTATAATATTGCCTCACCCGTCTCTCTCAGCTTCCTTCTTCTCAAGGTCTTGAATGACATCCAGCAGGACCTTAATGGTGTTCTGGCTAGTCTCCAGTACCCCCTCCAGGCTGTGGAGCTGAGTCTGCAGGTTACGGATGTCATGCAGGGGTCCATTTGGACCCAGGAGCTTTTCTGTTACCCGGGATGGGTCCAGTTTACACCTGGCTCCAGACACCAACCCTCCCAGAATTTCCTGGACCTGTCTTAGTGTGTCAGCCTGGGTGGCAGTCAGGGGCCCAGCTGTAGACCGCTCACCAGAAGCACAGCAGCCCCTAGCTCCAGAGCAACCCTGCTGGTTTGGAGGGAGAGGATGTTGGCTGTTGGGGGTGTTGGGCCTGGCATTGGGTCCTGAGCAGAGCATTTTGTGTAGTGCCCCAAGCTGAGCCTGGGCTGAGCTGAGACAGCTGGACTTAAAACAGGCCTTGGCAGGAGAGGAGGAGGATGAGGAGGACTGCTTCTCTCCCTTCATCACAGCAACTGGCGGAGTTTGAGCTCTGTGCTTCAGAGAGCTGGCTCTCTCACAGAGCTTGGGTGAGTCTGTGCATTTTATATCTTCTTTTTTTTCATTTTTCCCATCTTTATCTTTGTTGTTGGCCATGCCGTCTGCCCTGAGCATGGGTGTTCGGATTACATGACCTGGTGGATCACTTCCCTTTTTGCGTGGAGTGTAAGGTGGAGGTGGCGGGGGAGGAGGTGGAAGTCGAATGCCCCTCTTATCCTGAGCGTTGTAGGGCGCCTGAGAGGGGGGCGTATAAGGTGGTGCAGCACGAAATGTGGAAGAATAAAGAGGAACAGCTTTAGTTGGTGTAGCACATTGTTGTGCATTAGGAAGATTGGGTGCATATGTTTTCACAAGTGGAGGCGGAGAAGTGCAAGATTTTAATTTGGGGACTGGAGAGGAGTAGGGGGTTATGCCTGTGATGGAAGAAGAGGTATTTTGCAGAGCTTGACATGGAATGTTGCAATGAGACACAGTTTGTATGAGAGTGGCATAAGAAGGTGTTGCAGAATTAGGGTGAGGGGCATGGTGACTAACCGAATGTGTAGTAGAGTAATATGATATGGAGGTGCATGACAGGGCAGTTTGAGTTACAAATGTGCATGGTGTTAAATTTGTAGGAGGTGTAGCATTTGATGCATTGTGTGGTGGCTGATGTGTTACGTTTGGGGCAGTGGTTGGATGGCTAATGGGGTCAAAGGGAGTTATATTGGGGGTTACAGTCGCTGTAGGGGTGGAAGAGGTTAGGGGAGCTGATGATACTATGTTTGAGATAGGGGAGGTGCAGATTTGGGTGGTGCATGATGGTGCAGTTGAGGAAGGACTGGAGCAGACAACAGCTGTGCTGGGGGTTGTTGGTGGCGACACAACGGTATAATAGGGGATAGGGTGTTGGACAACAGTAAATGCAGAAGTGGAGCAAGGAATGGGCAGTGCTATGGGTGGAGGTGGGGTGGTGCAAACTGGTTTGGTTGGAGAGGAGGAAGGTGGTTTAGCGCAGTGTTCCGGGGTCTGTTTTGGTGCACTTGTAGGTGGGTCAGAGGAACAGTAAGGCACAGTAGTTATTTGGGTGGTGGGAGGGTCTTGAGTCACAGTTGGGGATACAGGACTCTCCGATTGAATTTGCATTGCACTCAGTGATATCGTCAGAGGTGGGGAAGCACAGAGCCTGCAAGTTTGTGTCTGGGTAGTGCACGGTTCATGATTTGGAGTGACAAAGTGACAAGGCGAGTCTGTTTTTTTTTTAGTGGTGCACTGTTCCGCATTTGGAGGTAGGGTTGGGCGAGAGTTGGAGATTTGAATTGGAGTTGTGCATTGTTTGTTATCCAAAGGTAGAGATATATGTTGGCTCTCAGTTTGACTTTGGGTGGTACAATACTTTGAATTTTGATGTGGGAAAGGGCTCTCAGTTTGAACTAGAGTGGTACAGAGTTTGGTATTTGAGGGTGGCAGGGATGGACTGGGGCTTTCAGTCTGAGTGAGAGTGGTGCAAAAGTGCACTTCCTTTCCAGGATCACTTGTTGTCCTATTCAGCCGCTTTCTCCTCCTGACTACTGAGGGAGTGCTGCTTCCCTGACGCTTGGCGCCATCTCGACAAGACATAGAGGAACAGTGAAATGGCTCAGTGTTGGGAAGCACTGAAGGGGGGCAGCTGTGCCTGAAGCTTTTAACCACACTAACAGCTGATTTGATGTCTGTCTTGGAGGCTTTAGACCTCCGTTCCACCACAGTTGGATCCCCAGGCCCAGGAGGACCATTTTGATCCTTGGACCTAGGCACCAACACATGGTTGTGCGCAAGGTATTCATCTTGGGAGTCATGCTCATCATCCCCATCCATGCCCACTGAGTCCCCGATGCTGTGGCTACGTGTGTGGGTGGAAGAGAGGGACTGGGGCTTTTTAAGGCATGGGGAGGTCTGGATGGCTGTGCTGGTGCTCGTACTGGGCCTGCGTGTCATTGGCAACGTTAGGGAGTTAGTCTGTGGTGGTGCCCAGCATCGACGTGTAGGGCCCGGTGTCAATGGATGAGGAGGGGCCCTGGCTAAGAAAGCAGCCACTACCTCTATAGTACTTGCCATGTCCCCACGCACAGCCCCCACCACAGAGGTTTGGCCAGGTAAACTCTGAATCTGTGGTCCATCCCTGTCAGTCCATGGCTTGGGGGACCTGCTGCTGTGTTTGCGTTGAGGATGTGGACTGTCACTATTTGTGGCAGGCTTCTGATGGCTATTGTTTTCTCCTGTTCCACTGTTGCCACTGCTGCTGCTGCCATCCTCCAGGTCTTTAAAGCGTACCTGGTGGGTGCGGTTGCGGCGGCGCTTGAGGCGGCTCTCAATATCTGGAGAGTCTCGATTGAGGAGCACAGAGCGCACAGTCATTGTCCCAGGCAACTTGTCCCCCAAGGTGCTCTTGCCATTGGTTTGGCCTGTAAGCAAGTGGTTGGGCTCTTTGCTCACCATTTCTCTTGTCTCTCTCGCTCCGTCAACATCCACAGGCTCCGCGGGAAGTTTGATGTTGTGAAGGCCTAGTTGTGTCAGTGCATCAACAAGGAAAGTAATCTCCCCTATACTATATATTCATTATAACAGTGAAAGATCTGTACAATTGATTGACTGGGTTCTAGTTTTATCACAGAATATAGTTTATAAGATAAACTTTTTCACAGGATTGTGTGCAGCTGCTCAGGTTATCTCAAATGTTACACCAAGGACTTTCTTCTCCAACTAAAATTATCCTTTAGAAAGGATGGATTACTGTAATCACAGTTCAAGGAGTAGTAATATTAAGCACAGCTAGGAAATAATTTCCCCTGTACAAAAATAAATATATGCAGCATCAAATACTCTTTAGAATAAGCATGTGAAACGTGTCCATACTCTCCCATGTCTTCTGAAGTTATGCACTTCTTGCTTCTTATTTCTCTTTAACTTTCCAGGGAGACAAACTCTTGATGCCAGAGAGGTTACCGGCAAATAAGCAGGAAGGAAGAAAATGCAGCCTGTCCATCCTTTCTGTGTCCATCACATTGGCTTGTCTACTTGGCGGCCCCTCCTTCTCCACCTGCTGTGTCCCCTGGGCCCTCAGGAGATTGGATGGCCAAAGTATGGGATGGACCTGCGTACTTCCCCATAATGGCCTATCTGTTTTAACTTTTTTTTTGCTCTCCGTCTCTTCCTTTTGATTTTATCGCTCTCTCTTGGTTTCTTTTTTTCTCAGCTCTTCTCTCAGTGACTCATTCTCTCATGGTTGCAGACAGCGTGAGTTCCTAAAGAGAGCAGAAAGACAAAGAGAGAAATAAAAGGAGTAAGAGAGTGTAATTTTTCCATATTATGCACTTCCACTGAAACACAATGTGCATGTTCCTCGGGATAATGAAGGCGATATAAGATAGGCAGCTATTTTAAAAATGAATGAGTGCAGGGTCAACAAAGAATGGAAAAAAGACATCAATTCAAAAAAAGTAATGAAAGGATGTAGATGACAAAAGAAAAACAGGGTATAGGGAAAAACACTACGTACCAGAAGAACATCCACAAAAAACAAGTGAAAAGAGATTGTAATTAAGACCTATTCACATTGGCTGAAGGGTAACTCATAGTTTGTGTATTTGATATTCCTCTCTCTGTAATCCCTTTTTTATATCTGAAATATGTCCTTTGTACACATGTATACACTTACATTATTGTTAAAAGTAGCTGTATTGTGGCAGTGGCAGCAGTTCTGGTCGTATTCAGTATTATTCCTGTTCATGGGCACACATTGTGATGGTTATTCCTCATATGAGTGTGTCTTACAGATTTTTCTTTTCCGCCATGTTTAACCGTCTGTGGCCCTGTTATCAGCTTCTTGACGATCTGCCATGGTGACATCTTTTCTGATTCATCTGGTCACTGTGTGACAGTCTGTCTGCCTTGCTGTATTAAGTAGTATGTTCTCGTCACACTGATTCTGCGGCCTGTTTTTGATGATCTATGGCTTTTATACGTATATATATCACTTCCATTTCCTGTTTGTGCCACTGGCAGTCAGGCGTGATGCTGTCGTTTGTCTTACACGATCTATGGATCTGTGCCTTGTTATCTCCTTGTGATAGCCTCTGACACTGAAAGGCCCGGGCAAATTCTGTGTGTGAGTGTAACTGGCTGTTACTCTGTTCCCCTCTTTTCTGTGGGAGGGGTAATTAGTGACTCCTTCACAGCTCCCAGGTTATTTAGGGAGAAAGATACCCGAGGGGCTGCCACTTTTATTTACGTCCTCTGTTTTCATCTTTTTCTATCTCTGGCTCTGAAAAGGAGGATCTTTGTCACAACCGTGCCCCCACCATCAATCTCCTTTTAAAAACTTGGTTATTAGGATTAATTATGATTAAAGTCACAGCTGACAGAGCCTTGAGGGGAAACATCAACCATACACACTCAGATATATGAATCGATTTAAAAACAAACCTCAGGATTCCTTCTCATTTCAGTTTCTTATCACTTCAGTGTCTATAGCTGCAGATGAGATGCTTGTGATTCACACAGAATACCAAATGGGAGATAGTACACTAAGGAGGACTGATCATGATCTACAGAGGCTAAACAACAAAAGCAAATATATATATATATATATATATATATATATATATATATATATATATATATATATATATATATATATATATATATATATATATATATAGCATATTATTGATCTACACTGTCCATTTGACCTTGATAATTTTCTCCCTGGATAAAATCGTTTCCACTGCTCCTATTTTTCATTAGTCTTACATTTCACTCTGGTCATCAGTCTTCCTACCCATTTCCTGTAAAAAGCACTACTTTCAACATTCACCCTGACAGATTTTCCTCTGAGTTTCATCCACCAATCTTAGGACCATTTCCCTCACTCATTCTATGGGTTGTCATCCTGATCTTACCCTCTTTCTATCTTCCTTCCTTTCCCTCCCCTTTTTCCTCACCACTGACACTTTTATCTTTCCTCCTTCTCCACCATCACTTGCTCTGCCACATTCTCCCCGCAACATCTTTTTTGTCCCGCATCCCACACTCAACACAATTCCTCCTTCTTGGTCTGCAAACTACCTTCGGATCAAAATTTACGCTGACAGTTTAATGAATCCAGATCCTCTTAATGCTGCACGGACTCACTGCTGTGGCTGAGGCCAGCTCTTTCCCACATGTGACATTTTCATGTTGAGCTTTATTGGCAGACAAAAGATAAATCACCAGGCAGGAGTCGGAAGGTGTGCAACTGCATAATGCCAGCAAGGGTCATAACTCTTTTAGGTTATTATTTAAGATATACCACAGCCTCCTTGCTAGCTGCCTACTTCTCTGACAAGGCTTTGGTGTGGATTTAGGCTTCTATTCTCTTTCCTGTGTGTGTGTGTTGATAATGCTAAGGTCACATCTGATCTTCCTATGCAAAGCCGGCTGACTCTAAGAAACATATCTGATGCGTTCAAAACACGAGAAGCCAAGAGTCTGGTTGCACAGATCTAACAATATTATTTAAAGGATGTTGAGAATTGCATCCATGCAAATAACACACCTTTGGGTCTCACTGTGCTGAGGATGTGGAAGGTGCTGTGGATTGAATTGTTATGTAAAGGCATGTCAGATCGGATTGTCTAGGCACGCTAAAATTTGTCAGACAGGAAAGAGATGAAGAGGAGGCACAGAGAGGAAGAGGAGAGAGAGGAGGTAGACATGCTTGGTTATATTTAGAGATGCTATGAGACAACCTCTGGCAGCAGAGGAAATGTCATGGTTAGGGTTCAGTGAAGTGGTAAATCAGGAGCATCAGCGTGTCAGGGCATTTAAGGGGGAACTGGAGAGGAACTAAGAAAAGCTATATGATCAGTTATTGGCCCTGTGAGCGAAAGGAAGGGTAAGAGTTATACCTGCGCTCTGTCAAAGGAATTTACAACACAGTCAGCTCCCAGAACAGATGTAAAGCGCAGAACCCTTTTTGGTGTTTGCAATCTTGTCCAAAGTCAACTCAAATTCAGGAACAACTCTTTGAGAGTTGCCGATTTAGGAATATTTTGTTAGGTAAGAATTGTGTGCAGCACAGCAATGTCTCAAACGGGACTGTTTGGTTTTATTTAATAAAACCAGGAAGCACATGAAAAAAAATGCAGATGCAGCCCATAAAGGACTTTGTATGTATTCAGATCCACATGCATTCATAAGAAAAGCTGACCTGTGTAAACAAGAAATAGCTTTCACAAATTGTTTTCAGAAAATAGTAAAAAGCATCAGTAAAGGTATCATCTTCACAGCTCACGGAGGGGAGGGGGGGCTGCAAACAGTAATGCAGCTGCTGCTGACTGATGAAATCTTAAGCCTGATCATGCTTAAAGCAAATAGAATAACACAAAGAACACATTAAATTACGATTCTTAATTCATTATATACCCGAGGCATCACAGTGAACACAACCATTGGTATTCCTGTCAGACACTTGTGTAATAACAGCAAGATGTAAATACTGGTTTGTTTGTCTGTTTGTATGTGTAGGACTGTGTACTAACATTCGGCTTGGCCAGTTACAGTCACCCTTCACAGCGAGCCATGTTTCACCCATATGGCTTCTACAAACAGAAGACTTGGATGGTTTATTTCCTTCATCGAAATAAAGTTATCACCAAAATGGTAACTACCACGGCTGAGTGCGTCTACCCGCATTTCAGTTCTGTAGCTCTGTCAGCCACCAACAATAGAAAATACAGAAACTATTAGCAACTAGCTGGTCAACACAGTGAAGCATTCAGCAGCTAAAGAGACAGATATCTCCTTAAGAGTTGGTAGAGACCAAAACAGAGCTCAAAGAGAGGGAATGTTGGGCTTATATTCATCAGGTGGCCAGAATCCCAACTAAGTGAATGATAATGTTGCTCTTTAGAGGTGCTCGAAGCGATGTCACGCGTGTTTTAGGCCACAACATTTGTCACATACAGCAAACATCTCAGTATCCGCAAGCTGCCTGTCCCCAGTACACACTGTAAATAAAAGGGTCTACAAACGGCAAGAAAAACATACTGTGCCCACCTGCACCACAAAGATACACAAACTGTGTTCCAGCGTTCCAGCCAATAACCGACAAGAAGGAGGGTGGGGGTTGGGGGGGTTCGTGCGCAGAAGCACAAAAGGGAGGGGAAGGGATGAGGAGGAGGGAGGAGCAAGCTAGTCTAATTTTGTTTGAGAATACTTTGAACGTCAACAAGAAGTAACGTCACTCAACATTGCTTAGAGCACCTTTAACTGCTGGATGTGTAAATAAGCCAGTATTTGCTAATAAGTTCACCATATATATACTTAAAAGCATAGACTGTTAATATTTAAAGTCACTGCTTAAAAGTCGATATGTCAGTGTGATTACAGCCCTTTTTGCTGCCCTCAAGTGGCCAAAAAAGTCAGTTATAGCAGGTTTAAGAGTGTACTGGTTAGTTTAACATTTGTTTTTAGCCAAGAGGTTTTAGCCTGATAGTCCTTTTCACTTCACAGAGCATGTTTTTCATGTCTATTTGACTAACTAAAAAAGTTGTAGAGGTCGGTGGCAATACAGAGGAAGCGGACTAAAAAGGTTCAAATGTCATAATGAAATCCACACAAATTACTGAGGAAAGTTGGTGCACTCTATGCTGGTTTTGTTTTGATAGACAATTTTACAAATTAGTTACTTTTAGTCAGAGGTCTAAAAATCTATAGAATTAATACAAAAAAATGCAATGTCTTCTTGATGCTCCGAAGGGCTGTTGTTTAGACAGAATCTAACTTTGTCAATATTTGCATGTTTGTCATTTTAATACTCTACTGTAATGTTCTTTTCATTCATATAACAGCACAGGATGAAAATATTTCAAGGTCAAACATCACTTGAACTATAAACACACAAAGACAAATGTCAGCTTGCAAAGTCAAAGGCCAGCTCATCGGCCACCCTACTTGTTCCAATTTCCTTGAAGGATGGCCGGATTACTTCTAACTTTCAGAGTGCGAGTGCCAGAAATGATTTGTCCCATCTGTCCTACTCTGACCAAAATCCTCTGCCTAATATGAAATCCCTATATGTAGGCCAATGGATTGTGATAAGCATACCAACTGTAAGCAAATTTGAGAATGTTTGGGTATCTGTGAAAGAAAGCCAGAGTAAATATTGTTTTATTTTTCAAACACCTTCTGCAGCTTAATTGTCTTGTATCTCTGGCTGGTTAGTTCTTTTATGTACTGGCTTGTGTGTTTCTGTGCCACAGAATTTAGAGAAGAATCTTCCAAAGGTCTTTGTATGAAAAATCGGCAGCACAGGTGGCTAGACGGACATGTCCAGTGCACAGCAGCACCCTACATGTAGGTACATACAGCGCACACTGCTCCCTGAGGGTTACTCTCTGCTGGGCTGTCGTGCTGCAATGTCCCTGTCCAAACTAATGTCCCAAGAATACATCATGGTGTGTTACCTATAAAGGCCGGCTGCTGCCAGTCCAACGAAAACCCCGTGCCAGCAGAAAGACAGATTCACAAAGCGTGGAGTAAAAGACAGTAAAAGTTTGAGAGAGAAGTACATTAACTTCAGTTGGGTATAGAGAGAAAATTAAGTGGTGGAGACAGAAGACAGATTTATAAGCTATATGAGAAAAGGATTAAATGTTAGATATATAACAGCAGTGAGTGACCTTAAAAGGCATGCTGATGAGATTAGATTGAAGGGCTATATAGTGAGAGAACAAGAGCAAAGAGTTGTGTGATGACAGACGAGATTAACAGCACAGCATTTTTTTCACAAAGCAAATGTGTGTGTGTGTGTGCACAAATGTGCACCTGTGCATGGTGAGTGCATATGCAAATACCTTTGTATCATGTGTTTCAGTGACAAGGTTACTATGAGATCAGTTAATTGAGAGTTGTGAATGATGTGCAAATTAAAATGCATATTGTAAAAGCACATTAGCATTATTGAAGTGTATTAACAATTTTACACTTTAATTGAAAAGAGCATGCATTGAAACACACACATACAAACACACACAAACACACGGAATTCCCTCACTCAGTGCCGTCTCCTCCTCAAACTTTCTGCGTACACCGCCCCCAACACACACACAAACACACACACACACAGTCCTACTCATGACAAATATGCAATGAAAGCACGTTGCTGGAATCTGCAAAGCTACATCACTGACAGACCAATCTAAGCTCCTCACTCTTTAAAGCTTCTCATAAAGCCGCACCATCTCGGAAAATAACTCCCACACCTGCAGTAAAGCAAAGCCCAGTATCAAAAACACACACACGTACGATCCCATTTCACTGGATTTCAGCACGCACACACAAAAACACCCCCACACACACACACACACACACACAATGAGCACATGAACACACCCCCATTGTCAGAATAAATATGCACGTACGCACACCACACACACCTGCCAAACACATAAACAAATGTATGCACGTGCATGCACACATGCAAGTACGCGCACTGCCTCTCTTTTCATTGCACAATTTAGCAGAATGTAAAAAGAGCCAAAACAAAACAGTGAGTAAAAGAGACTCGTTGCTAACACCAACTCCCAAAAAATGAAAGCAGATACTTGTGTGATGTTTTTAGTCTGTCCTCAGCCCTGATCTTTATCACTTTGTTATCTCTATGGTGGTGCTGAGAGAAGGCTGATTGGGAAGATTGCTGTACTATCTTCCATCAGGACACAGAACTGAGTCACACATACCACATCTCTCTCTTCCTGTTTCCCTTCTGTCTTGTCTCTTTCTCCCACAAATGCTCGCTCCTCTTCTCTGCTATTCCTTCACGTCTCTTCAGCCCATTCTTCCATCCCTCCGGCGTTCATGTTTGCTCTTATTCCCACCGTTTCTCTTGTTATTCTCTGTCACGGCTGCTTGGTGAGCTTCACACTGCTTCCTTTCCTCTGTATAGAGTCCATCTGCTCCTCTCGTCTCCCTTTCCTTTCCTCTTTCTCCTTTCCTCTCTGGTTGTGTCTTTTTCTATCTCACTCTCCTCTTCATCTGTGGATTCATGCCTTTCACGTGGGAACCTTTTTATCAATCCCTCAGAGCTCTGAGCTCCGCTGTGTCTACCTAGCTGCCTGAGCGTTTGTGCTGTGAGTGGAAGTGAATGGACAGGAGGGGGAGCAAGAAGGAAAGAGTGAGCAAACAGGCAGTTACCCTCTTAGATGCTCCTCTCAGTTTCTCCTGTCTTGTTTCTTTTTCCTCTCTCCCCCTTGCTTGCTGCGTGTCTTCATTATGACCTCCTCTCCATGTCGCCATGCAAGCCCCTGTATCCTTGTATGCAAAGGAAGGGAGGGAGGGAGGAGGTGGGGGGTGGGGGGTGGGATGGAGAATGGGAGGCAGTCGGAGGTGGAGCTAGAGAGTAAGTCTAATTAAAAAGCAGAGTATGTACAGCTGCAGAGAGCAAAGAGGGAGACAGCGAGGAGCGGGGTGGAGAGAGGGGAGCAATCCAGGGGGCAGAACCAGGGGACAGGGAGGGAAAAAGCAGTCAGTAAGGGGTGGAAATGAGGGGCATGGGGTGGTTAAGGGGGGGCTGGTAGTAGAGAGCAGCTAGTAGTGTGAGGTGGGGAAAACTGAAGAGCTGACAGGACACCAAGGTCAGCTGGAGAGGAATGCAGAAAGGTCATGGATAGAGAGAGAGAGAGAGAAAAAGAAGGGGGAGAGAAGTATGGAGAAGGAGATAGGAACAGACAGGTAGAATTATTGTACAGATATCTCCCATGTGAGCGGGGGCAGACCTGGGGAACCATGACCAGCAGGATAATAGAGACACATGGACAATGGCCCATTGAAGCAGAGGCAGATCCACAGTCATTGAAGGTTAAACCGCGCCACTGTTTTCAGGCATTGTTAAATTAAAATGCGTTGGCGTTGTGCAAGCAAATTAAAAGGCAAACCACCATCTGCATTAAATTAATCATGTATTTTCGCATAGATTGCCTTCTGTCTGTGAAGTTCTGAGCATGTTTTTGTCCAGGCTTGATGACTATAACAAACTGATTCTTTTTTTCTTGTATTGTTGAACATCAACCCCATCATAACTGCACAGGCTGTCATTTGAGGCTGGTTGGTAGAAACCACTCTATGCAGCCGAGATGGGAAGATAAAGTCTACACCTAAATGCCTTAAGGACGGAGACATCTCATCCCATTTTATCAGCTCTGATCACTTATCTTGTCCAATATCCTCTCCCTCTATCAAACTTACATTAACATCCCAATAAATCTTGTTCTTACATCTCTCAGATGTTCTACTTTTACACTTTCAGACCTCATTTCTAGGAATCGTCATTTGAATGGATTTCAAATAAAATGGAAAGAACACAATTACTCCCACAGAATTTACAGTTATGAGTGTAATGGACAGGCCATCTACTGCAATAATGATCTGTAATGGGATATACATATGGAATATATGTAGAAACATGGAGTCAAGCCATTTAGCTAATAAGATAGCCCATTACTGCATGGATAACTTTGCATATTCTTACACAACTATACAACAGCACAGTGATTTAAATCAATCTGCAAGGTTTCTTGTTACAACATACCAACCTGTTTTGAGAAAAGTTCATTCTAAAAATAATGATATATAAATGTGATATAACAAGATAGTGATAGGTTGTTATTACTGTATCTAGCTATATGTCCTAATAATAATGCGTTGGATCTCCACTGTAATTACCTCAGAGATGGAAAATTCATTGTTAACCTTGTAAACAGTAGTTGAAAAACTAGTAGACAGTGGATTAACAATGCTAACATGTTGATATTATCAGGTATAATGTTAACCATCTTATTCTAGATTAGCTTTAAAAACCTTTGTCTGTACATCATATGCTCAGCTCCAAACATCAGACAATTAAACATGGAACCCCCATAAATGAGATGAAAAACTAATACATGTTGTGCAAACTTATCCAGATAACTCAGGAACAGGCCTCAGGATATGCACCTGAAGCTGGGTTGAAGCAGAGTGACGCACTGGTTGAAGGGGTGTTCAGGGTCATAATACGCTGCACTGAGAGCTTTGCACGGCTGCAGCAACTTTGTCGTCTGTGACGGGTTGAAAGACGAGTGATGTTTGAATCAGTGAATGTTTGTGCCTGAGACTGTCAGCATGGTGATGCAGCAGATGGAGGATAATGAAAGGACAGACTGTGAGGCTTCTAAACAGTCAGAGCAGTTTTTCGTCTACAGAGAGGACCTTGAGTTTACAGACGACAACAAGCTTTGGCTGGCAGAGTTTATAGGTGGTGTTCCGTTTATCATCCTTTATATTGTGATGATGCTCTTCACCATTTCAACTGTCCTACTGGTGATTATAGTGGAGTTGTGTGAGGGTCAACTAATCTCTGAAGAGCTAAAAAGCAGTTATTTATAGTTTTAGAGACTTTCAGGCACAGTAGCATTCTGCACAGGCTTTGTGAGATGAAACAAATGAGAATGCTAATAGGCCACTATAAAGACTGTTGCATTTCCTAGACTGAATTACGACAATTACTTACTGTAATGACTCTTAGCCAATATTAGTTTTATCGTAACAGTTGAAGAGCTGGAAATAAATCCATGTATTTACTAAATTCATACACTGCATTTACTGCATGTTGTTGCTGTCTACCAAAAAGAAAAAAGAAAAAAACCCTTCATGGGTTGAGTAAGGTTTCTGCTTCTAAAGCTAAATAAACCCCAATGGGTTATCTGAAAAATGCATTGTCACAAAATTTGTACAGATGTTCATGGTCTCAAGAGGATGAAACCAATTTCCTA
Organism: Etheostoma spectabile; assembly: GCF_008692095.1. Classification (NCBI taxonomy): domain Eukaryota; kingdom Metazoa; phylum Chordata; class Actinopteri; order Perciformes; family Percidae; genus Etheostoma; species Etheostoma spectabile. Next base: position 14,992,182 of record NC_045748.1, on the reverse strand, counting down.
TAGCACCAACATGAAGTCCACATGAAATGTCTTAACTATTGGGTTGATGGTCATGAAATTTAATACAGATATTCATGTCCCTTTTAGGATGAATTGTAATAACGTTGGTGATCCTGACTTAATATATAGTGCCGTCATCAGGTCGTAATTTTAATCTTCCCATATGCCTTAGCTGTACTGTGTGTTTAGAGTGTGTCACTACTCAATCGAGTCCAGAAACCTGATGTTTTTAATCCATACCCTGACCAATGGACTATCCTGAACCTAACTAAACCATTCAAGGTCAATGCCTAACCTCAAGTATCTTTGCACATGCATAGAAAAATTCAGGGTTATTGTATGGATAGGGCAGCAAGAGTGCTAAATTGCAAATGTACTGTGAACTATAATTTTTATTTTTCAAACTAAATCCAAAAGCTCTCTGCATATAGCCAGTCAGATATTTTTCAGAGCCACCCAAAGAACACCACGAGTTTACTGGCAATCATTAATCAGGCTCTACGTCTGATCGGCTACAAAAAAAAAAAAGTGAATTTTAAGCAGATACGTCAGTGTACACTCAGATCAAGTCATCAATCACAGACTAATACAAGGTTGTAGGATAGGAGACATGCCTAATGGCAAAATCTAACTGTGGCCATTACCTGAAAAAGGTTTTATTATTTTGCTATCTCAGTTTCAAGCATGATGGATGAACAAAATGGGCAGTCATTTGCTGGGCCTGACTACAGCTGGCGTCTCGCTCTTTGATCTGAGCTGAGCTGGGGCCCAGGACATTGTCAAAGATCTTAAGCTCCTTTGATGGATGAGGGAACTTTTCCTGCTTTGTTTCTGGGCCGAATAATGACTTTCCGTGTCCGTCCGCTTCTCAAAACAAGGCTGGAGGTCAGAAGAGAAATGCTGCTTGGCAACATAATAAATGGGTATGAAGATAGACTGTGAAAGCAGAGAGATTTCTGGCTGCGGCTTTGCACCAGAAGGAACGAACACATTGCATCATTCTTAATGCTTGGTCCTCTTGTCTACCTCAGATAAGTCTTAGAAAGTGATTTACAAAAAAGTTGCAAAACTGTTAAATAAGTATGGAGCTGTGTGACATAATGATGAAGTTTTCATTTTGATTCTGTAGATAAAACTGCCTCAGCACAAGAGAGCTTTTTCATTGCTCTCTCCACCAGGTGGTGATGTTGTTCTAAAAAATAAAAAATCTATTTCCCTTAAACATTTACTCATTTGATCCTTTTGTATTCACTGATTGTTCATTTTCAGTAAGTAATCAGAGTGAAGGGGTAAACACATTATGATGCAAGATTATTTTGTGCCTCCTGTGTTATATCTCGGTTTGCTCTTGGCTACATGAATGAAATCCATCTCTGAGTCTGTGCGCTGCTGATGTCACTGGTGCCAAGCATCTTAAAGGAATGTCACAGAAAAAGATGACTCACTAGGGCCATAGGGCTCATTCGGTACAGACACAGACAGAAAAATTTGAAACCCTTTTTTGATCTAATTCATTAAAAATAGTTTAAATATAGCACTGAAGTATCATGTTCTCCAGGTACATGATGCGGATAAAGTGATGATGCAGCAACCATCCTGATCTGTTCCATTTTATTTGATGTTTTTTAGGCACACATCAAAGGGTCTACTCTCCTTCGATATGCAGCTTTCCAAACATTAAAAATAGAGTGATTTAAAAAAGAAAAATATTTTCAAAATTTTGGCAATAACTAATAAGTTGGCACTAGAACTGCAGCCCACGAGAAATACTTTAATTAGGACAATTTGCATGAACACCTCTGGACTAAGAAGGTGAAATCTTTATTTTGTACAGTTCATTTCTTTTTTTAAATATTTGTCCAAATGGCTACAGTCAATATATCAACGTATATAAAATATCAGTGTATAAATCCTAGCTGAAAATTACATTAGCTATGAATAAATAACAACTTACTGTAAACACGTACTCATTTGCAGAAGGAGAAATCCCAATGGCACCAAAAAATAAATCTCATCAACTCCTTGCGACGCTAAATCGCTCTTAGTGTATCTGCACAATTTTTCACGCACCATGTTAGAAAGAGGTGTGATTCAGTTCAGGGATTTACAACCAAAGTTAAGGTATATATACACACTTCAAAACTTGAACTATTTAACAGTGATTCGGAAGTAAGCTACAGAAAATAGGCATTTACTTTTTAGAGTGTAGAGGTTTTCAGGAAGGCAGGTACAGGAATAATGAGGTAGTTCAAACAGGCAAACAAATCCAAAGAAGAGACAGGAAATCCAAAGCCAAAAGATCAGGCAGAGGTTCTAAGCAGGCAGGTAACAAGTTCCAGATTACTGAATACAGATTACAGAGGGTAGAAAGCAAAACTACAAAGCACAAGGCAACTTTGAAGAACTGGCAAGAAGTGAGAGGAAAAGGGCTGGTTAAAGATCTACAGGGCTGATGAGGAAAGGGGGAACAGGTAAGCAGGTGGGTGGAGATTGCAGGGCAGGAGGGAGTGGCTGAATGGGACAGGAGAAAGTCACATGGCATCTAGTGGACAGGAAGAGAACAAATGGCTTTGAGAAGTTCAAGTTTGTTTGCGTATTCACTATGGCCCTCATTTATCAACCTAACATAGAAACCTGCGCAGATATGAGCCAGAAATCCTCTTACGACAGGCTTTACTTGGGATTAATGAAACGTTCATATCACACCAATCAGAGCGTAAGAATGATCGTATATTGATAAATACAGTGGCTAAAAATGATCATAATTTCAATATTATGATCATTTTTAATATAAAAATATGTTCTTGGTTTTGAGGCCTCACCCCTACTATTTACAATATGGCCAGACGTAATCCGGCTAAGAAGCGTTCCTTTTCAGAGGTGGAGTTTGAAACACTGACATCTCAGTTTAATTTGCAGTAACGTGGGTCCAATCTGGCAGCCTAAAAACTGGTATTAGGCTGTAGGAAGA
>NC_045748.1:14989056-14989201 GCF_008692095.1 Etheostoma spectabile | reverse complement strand
GAATAGAAAGAGATCACTGATGCGGTCAACAGTGTTGCCGTTTTAAATTGGATTCGAGCTTAAGTTTATTTAATTTTTACATCCTCTCCGGGAACCATCACCTTATCGTGGTGGAGAAGTTTGTGTGTCCCTATGAACCTGAGGG
>NC_045748.1:14988450-14989046 GCF_008692095.1 Etheostoma spectabile | reverse complement strand
GGGAGCTTTGTGCTCCTGGTAGGGTCTCTCATGGCAAAGTGGTCTCAGGTGAAGGGCTAAACAAAGAATGGTTTAAAACCCCCTATGAAGCACCTAGAGGGAGATGGAGTGACCCTGCCCGGAGGAAGCCCGAGGGGCCCCCGTCTGGAGCCAGGCCCAGACGGGGGCCCCTCGTTGGCGAGCACCGGTCGGGCACAGCCCAAAAAAGCTACGTGGCACCTATCTCTGCGTCCCGTGGACCCGTTGGGGGCGGGTGCACTGCCACATGGGTGGCGGTGAAGGTCAGGGGCCCTTGACGTACCAGACCTGGGCGGCAAAGGCTGGCTCTGGGGATGTGGAATGTCACCTCTCTATAGGAGAAGGAGCTGGAACTTGTGCAGGAGGCGGAGCGCTACGAGTTAGATCTGGTGGGGCTTACCTCTACGCACAGTCTTGGTTCTGGAACTATACTTTTAGATAGGGGTTGGACTCTTTTCTACTCCGGAGTTGCCCAGGGTGTGAGGCGCCGGGCGGGTGTGGAGTCATGTATGGAGGTCCAGTGGGGGATTCCATTGTTCTGCTGGGGGATTTCAACGCACACATGGGCAATGATGGAG
>NC_045748.1:14980918-14988440 GCF_008692095.1 Etheostoma spectabile | reverse complement strand
ACATGGAGAGGCGTGATTGGGAGGAATGGCCACCCTGATCTAAACCAGAGTGGTTGTCTGTTTTGGACTTCTGTGCTAGTCATGGACTGTCTGTAACAAACACCATGTTAAAGCATAGGGATGCTCATAACTGTGCGTGGTACCAGAGCACCCTAAGCCGAAGGTCAATGATCAATTTTATAACCACATCATGTGATTTGAGGCCGTATGTTTTGGTCATTTGGGTGAAGAGAGGGGCGGAGCGGTCAATTGATCACCATCTGGTGGTAAGTTGGGTCAGCGGGTGGGGGAAGACTCTGGACACACCTGGTAAGCCCAAACAGGTAGTGTGGGTAAATTGGAAACATTTCCGACAGACTTTCAACTCACACCTCCGGCGGAGCTTTTTGTGCATCCCTGTGGAGGCTGGGGGGATTGAACCTGAGTGGACAATCTTCAAATTTTCCATTTCTAAAGCTGCAATGGAGAGCTGTGGTCTTAGGTGCCTTAAGGGGCGGTAACCCACGAACACCCTGGCGGACACCGGTGATTAGGGAAGCCATCCAACTGAAGGAGTCTTTCCGGGATATGCTATCCCGGAGGGATCCAGATGCAGTTGCAAGGTACCAAAGGGCTGCAGCCTCTGCCGTGAAAGAGGCAAAGCAGCGGGTGTGGGAGAAGGTCAGAGAAGACATGGAGAAGGACTTTTGATTGGCACGAAGGTGCTTCTGAAAAAACGTTCACCACCTCAGGAGGGGGAATGTCTCCTTTGTATAGCCCCCAGTTTGGGCTGTGCTGGACACTGCTCTCTGGGCAGTGGATCAGCTGGCTCCGTCACTAAGCCTACATTTATGGCACTCTGTTTACTGCGTGATGTTGTGCAGAACCCCACAGGCTAAAACAATGTTGCAGAGACCCCCCCCCAAATCTGCCATTGTCAATAAGTGATCAACTGATGACTTCTCCATCTCCTGTAACATGCTACACCCATAGACTGTATATCGGCCGATGGCTGCACCGTAAGTCCACACTGACTCGAAAACTTGCGTACAAGAGGTCAGACCAACCGTGAGATTTCACGTTCAAATTGATAAATGCCAAGCTTTGCGTAAGAACTGGGGTACGCCCGTCCTATGTTTCATTAATGAGGGCCAATTCGTTACCGGAAGGTGAGCGATTGTGTACTTTGCGTAATACCATACACTTACAATTAAGTCACGTGCAAAATAGTTAATCAAGCTTTTGGCTTATACTTATTAAAAGGTGTTTAAAAGTTGTAGCTAGTCAAAAGGCGAAATTACGCAATATAATGCTGTATGCTGCTCTCCTCTCAATCCTGCGGGCTTGACTCGATGTTCATCCACCTACATTATCAATTTGGTATGATAAATTACTAGCAATTGTTCCTAATGACAGAATGACTAAGGGAATTGCAAGGAACCTTAGATGACTTTAGAAAAGAGTGGTTAAAAATGTCTTTGTGGTGATTGTATTTTTAATATGTTTCTGTGTTTTATGTTTCTGTGATTGTTGATTATGTTCTCTTGGTTTAATTTGTTTTTGTTGTTTATAATCAACACAAAAGTTGTAGCTATGTGATTTTTTTTTGTGCCCTGAAAAACAGTAGCATGTGACCAGAAATCAAAACATTTTACCTTTTTTTAAAAATTGTATTCTGCTGCAAAAGGAGTGGTTATATTAGAAATTATGCGATATCAAGTTGGTGGACAAAGTAGTACTGTAATGAAGTAATTTGTGGGACATGGTCAGGGCTGTAGTTGTTATTGAGGACACTGAGGCCATGGGATTCCGGGAATTTGCCAGTTATTGTTCATACGGTTGCATCATCAGATGAGTGGAACTGCAATTACAGCCTGGTGTGTGTTCCTCCAGCAGGAGGCTTGATTTATCTTTTTTTGTTTTTACTTCATCAGACACTAATAAACCCATAACCCTTTGGGGAAAAAATTAACAAATTAGTAACATTTCAAATTTCTAACTCTAGACTTGACTTATTAGAAAGTGTGAAAGTATTTTTTGATGAATTGCCAACATCATTGCTGCGTCATGCACCTTGTTGTCAGCGTGGCTTTAGATGCTGAGCTCTCAGCATGTTTTGTTTACCTCTTCCAGCCTGACACGTGGGAAAGGGAGGGGGAGGAGAGGAGAGGAGAGGAGGGAGCGAGGGGGGATTAGCGCAGCATCGTTGCCCAGTGCCTTTTTTAGACAACAACAAACACAAGACTTGATTGAGAGAAAACTGTACAGGGCAGAATCCCATTTGCACCTGCTAGTCCTTCTCGGCCAGTGTCAGCATCTCTCCACACTCTCTCTCCATCCAGACCCCGGCGTTCAAGCATGTCTCTGTCCGGCTCACAGACACCAGAGGACGGACTCCACGGTGAGTGATGGTGGTACATGGACCAGCAGGCCATTTGTTTTGCTGTTATATCATGACGTGTATGTATTTGCCTTTACAGCCATGATGTTTATACTTTTTGCTCACATTATTAAACAGCTAACCAAGATCTTTATTACAGCTGTGTGTGCACAGATAGATTACTGTAATTTTACAAGGCAAATATAGTCTAACAAAGAAGGTAAACAATGACCCCTTTCCTTAACTCAGTGTGTCTCCAGATATTATAGCTGATGTCAAGATATCCTTTATCAGTGCAGACTTAATACTACTGTAACAGGATGTCAGAATGACAGCAGGTGTGAGAGGATGCCACAAAGAGAAGAAGGCACTGCCAGTTTTATTATTGTTTCCACTAACACTGTCTTTGTGTAAACGGATTCCCTGACTCACCTGTTTGTATCTCTGTAAACCAATTAAGATGTGGAGATTTCCTTAAGCTTATAGCTCCACTGTGCTGTCTGCACATTGCTTGGTACATATGATCCTGGGTAAAACATGTGGAATAGTGTTAGATGCAATTTAAACAAGCAAGATATGGTTATCAATTAAAGCTTGACTGATTCTGTAATTGTAAGACCAATACTTAAATTGATATTTGGAGTAAAGTCTGATAGTATATTTTTTATATGAACACGTAACATAAACAATCAATTGCCAATAATGTACACAGTGTTAACAGAATTTCAAACTGCTCTATATCTATCTATCTATTACTATGGGCCCCAAAATAAATATTTATCACTAGTTACAGTAACTTTTTGCATGTGATTATTAATAGGCATAGAAAAGGGTATTTTTATGCACAAATTAAAAATGTGCATAAAATAAACACAGACTTATAGTTAGATCATTGTCCTCTTCATATTACAAAATGCACCTTTGTGGGACATGGCGCACAGAAAAGTATTTTTTGGACGTACATTTTTCAGTAAATCTTTCAATAAAAGGTGAAATGAAATTTAATCCAAGGCCAGATTAAATACCAAAGACACAAGCCTCCCCTGCACTCGTAAAACAATGTGACTACCCTGCCTTCAGCAAAAGCATACAAGACATAACCCTCCCCCTTTGTTCTCCCCATCCCTTATAATTTCTGCCCAATCCCAAAACAGAGCACAGAAAATCAAAAATGATCCTGCAGCAGTTCATTGAGTCTTTTAGCATCCAGCTCCTGTCCACATTTCCTAAAGCTGATTTGGCAGCGGCACAGATGAATGTGTACAGGATTGCACCATAGAAACGGATTTAGTGCTGCAGAATGGTGACAGATAGATAAATCATGCAACAAGGCAGTTGTTATGTCATAACTCCCCTCTGTAAAAAACAAAAACAAAAAAAACTAGGGCAATGGCACAGTTTCCCTGCTCTGCCCTTCCTCCCTCACTCCCTTCCCTCCAGCTCTGTGCCCACTCATGTCTCTATTCCCTCTGCAACTGTTCGTGTGATTACAGTGTCAAAATCCCAGGTAAAGTGAGGATGAGAGAGATCAGATGACACTTTGGTAAGCAGATGTGGTGTTGATATTTTGTAAATGCTACCTACTGTATGTCACAAAGGGATACAGGCAGCATGACAAGAGAGAAACAAGTGGAGGAAGGGAAAGGGTAAATGGCTAATCTCTACCAGAAATAAGATCTTACATAAGCAAGCATGCTGTCAGCCTGAGTTAACCCTGCCCCAGTGTCTGGCTGTGAGTGTGTGCACGCCATACACATTAGTGTGCTTTTGTGTGCATGTGTGTGTGCATGTGTAAATCTCTCATGTATCCAATGTTCCAGTGTGTCTATTCATTCATTTATAGGCTGTGTGTGTTTTCAGTATACACGTGTCCAGCAGGATGTCCATCCTGCATTCACCGTCTCGCAGGTCATCTAATGTCACATCAGTACCTCTGTGGTGATAAGTCATTATATGTCAGCGCACAACAACACACACCTGTCCATTCCCTGTCCACTCCACACCAAAGCTGTTACATTGCTATGGTTAAAATAATAATTTGACAATTTTAGAATTGTTCAAACACAAACAATAGAATGGAATATATTAATTCATAATTTAAATTATTTAATATTAACTGAAATAGTGAAATATGGTTCCTACATGCATCCTTCTGAGCCTCAAATGGAATTGCTGGGTCATTTGGAGACAACAAAAAAGCTGCAGTGATTTAAAATAAAATATAATCAAAAAATTTGAATGTATGACAATAAAAGCACATTTTTTTTCCCTCAAGATATTCCATTAATGTATATGCAGAAACTAAAATTCATTGTAGGAATGTGAAATATATATATATATATATATATTATAGTATATCTTGAAATATTATTTATATATATTATAGTCATACCATACATACACACACACACACACACACACACACACACACACACACACACACACTCTTTACACATAAAACGAAAACAATCTGGTCCGAATCAAAAACATGGACAACAGCGTTTTGTAAAAACAATAACACTATTTTAACATCTTCTATTTGATTTGTGCCCAGTACAAATATGTTCCAATTCCCTACATTTGGAAAATGTTGTCCCCCTGTCCATAATTGCTAATAGGAGGCCTGGTGTATAGTGAAACTAAATGTGATTAATGACTAACTGTAAACAGTCAATTTTTCCCTTTTTTCTGTCTAACATGTGCATGAGTCCCCACCGTTGTCTGCAGTGTCTCCTTGCTGACTGCCTGAGCATCATTTCTGCTCTCTGCTGCTCATATCGTCCCCTCCTCAGGCTCCTGGGTTGAGCTGGAGGAGCTGATCGCAGCCGTGAGCCGCAGGGAGAGTCTGACAGGGCCACAGGACAGCATCTCATCCACCCTGCAGGGGGAGCTGGAGAGGATCCTTCTGGAGGCACAGATGGAGTGTGAGAGGAGTAGAGACAGGTAATGGTGCAGTTTGTTTGTATGGATTTTGCTTTGTTTTGTTTGGGGGGTTGAGCTGCACAGCGAGGTATGAGAATAATTTGCACAGTAATGAGTTTTATTCTGTGCACAGTGGAACTTTGCTTGTTTTTCACAACATGTGTTTACTTTCTCTGTTTGTTTGAACAGAAATGAATAAATATTAACTTGCAGTCTATTTATATTTTGATAACAAACCCACATTGTAAATGTCTGTTTGTCGTACACAGTCCTCCACAGGTGGGGACCCCACAGTCCACTGGTTCCCCAAGACCCACTAGCGAGCAAGACAGTGACTGTATCACTATACAGGTATTCCTTTTTAACACCGACATGTGTTATCCATCCGATAACTTCATCCTCCTTTTTATAGTTTGCGATACAAACAGATACATCTGAAAACTACACAGACATGTTTTTTGTAGTTAATCACTGTGGAGGTGGTTTATGTTTGAAGCCTATTAATTCCAAATCAAACGAAGTATGTATACTTTCAATACATTTGTTTTATATTGTTGATGACCATATACTGAAGCATGGAGAACCTTTTTATACAGATTTCCACTTATTTGAGTACAGTTTAAAATTGCTTGAGATCGGTCATCTATCTCATGGAAGTTTTGTTTATTGATCTGTCTTCAATAAGTTGTTTCTTGCTAAATGGTATATTGTTTGAGATTCTGCCCAAAGATTTAAAATACATATTTCAAACTCACTGTCCTGATTTCCTCTTCTGCATCCATTTTCTGACTTCATTTTCTAATTTTGCAAACCATCTGATCCAATATGCATGTTGCAGGAGGAAGCGGAGCGGCGAGTGGACCCCGACTGGGTGTGGGACTGGTCCAGTAGACCTGAAAACATGCCACCAAAGTAACACCAGCTCTTTTAAAGTCATTTATTTTATTTATATTAATTCAAGTCTGCTGTGATTCTTTTCTACATCCCTATGTTCTTGAGAGTTGTTTGTAAGTATTTGCGTAGATGTATACGTAGGTTGAATGGGATTAGTACTTTATTGCCTAGAGTTAGACGGGATCGAAGATCGATACCACTCATGTTCTGTTTTGTTTATTAGTTTATTTGTCAGGGACCAAGCACAGTTTGAGCCCTGTAACAGCTCATTTACATCTGTCGTCCCTGGGCAAGGAAGATGAAAGGACAATATACATAATATACACACTACAGACAATACTATCAAAACAAATTGAACAACAACAAACATTATATACTGTATAAACCAGTATATAAAATATACATTCCATGTAATAAAAAGATCAATGATCACAAAGTTGATTCACCTTCAGCCAAGTCTTTAAGGACATTTTAAAACAGCTAAGACTTACACAATTTCTAACTAAGTTCCACTTTTCTACAATAGTAAATGAAAAAGCTGATTGACCAAATTTGGTCTTTCTAAATCGAGTATAGCAGTCACCTCTTACGGAAGCAGAGGTTTTATATTACCTTAGCATAAAGATGGGGAAAACAGCTAGCCTAGCTCTTTTCAAAGTTCAAAACTTTGCCACTGAGCACTTCTAAAGCTCACATATTAACCTGTTGTATGTATTGGGTTTAATCAAAAAAGAAACAGAAACATGAGAACAATTTTGTGTTTTTATGGAGAGTTGTGTTCTGTAACTCTTTCTTGGCATAGTGAGTCTTGTCATCGCCGTGTCTCTTTAGTTTAACTTTGACAGCATGTTCCAATGCTGTCTTAAATGTTGTTTACAGATTAAGACTGAGTGTTGAGATGCACATGAATCACCCTCATTTTTATACACTGCCACACTTCACATTTAATCTTCTGCATTACAATAAGTCTATTTGACAGGTAGCAGCGCTTAATGGTCTTGGAGTACTTTTCTACCTTTCATGCATTCTCAGTCTTCTCTCTTGTGTTCTCATTATCTCTGTTTATTTTTCTTTCCTTTCGATTTTTATCCCTTTCCCTGCATCTCTCATTTCTCCACTTTCTCTGCAGAGAGTTTGTGTTTCAGCACCCGAAGCAGCAGGGCTCGCTCAGCTTGAGGAAGACAGAGGTGATGAAGAGAGGAATCTTCTCTTCCGACGTTCTCCTCATCCTTGTTCCCTCTCTGCTGGCTTCACACCTGCTCACACTTGGAGTCGGGTGAGGCACACACATACTCACTTAATATCTGTAGCTAAACATGTTGAGAAATCCAAAGCTTGACAGGCCAG
>NC_045748.1:14974338-14980908 GCF_008692095.1 Etheostoma spectabile | reverse complement strand
GTTACAGTTGCTAAGCTATGGTTGGACAACTGCTGTTTGGGGGAGGGGTTAAGCAAATTATCAATTACTACTTTCTCTTTTTAGGATCTACATAGGAAAGCGATTGGCTGCTTCTACAACCAGCACACTGTGACGTTGGCTGTATCCCAGTGCCCCCATTCGCTAACAGTCTGGCCATTAAGGTCACACTGTTACTGCCCTAATTTGCAGACTTCCTTCTTCGTCATAGGGCAACCATAGGACCCTGCCTGTCTGTACCTCTCTCTCTGTTCATCTGTCTACCCAGCAGCACTCTGCCAGACTGTGCGTGCCATAGGGCTCTCAGAGCGGATGGATGTCGACCAACAAGTCAGACTGAGGTCACTTTTACTCTCCCGGAGAGTAACACTGATCTCAAATAGCTAAAGCATAATCAGAGAGGAGAGATTGCCCCGATACAAAAGAAAGGAGAGAAAGAGTGTTTTACCCTGCTAGAACAAGAAATCCTTTTGATAGGAGGAGATGAAAAACAGTTTTATGGGAACAGTGTGTTCGGATGAAATGAGAAAGATAATGTGGTAGCCTTTCGCCCAACCTTTGAAAAAGCAAAATGTCTGTCATTTGTCAAAAGTAATGACCCTTTATAAACACTGAGCTGCTGAAAGTAGCCCTTGGGTTTTTTTCTGCTCTGATGGTGTAACTAATGTAGAGAGTTTTAGTTGGCTGAGGAGTAGCTCTGGTTGTACTTTTTTGTCCCATAAACTAATTAAATATTTGACCTCCGAAAAAAGAAAATCATGATCCCATTAAACTTCACTCCTCAAAACCTTTAATGTGCCTCTTGGGTCTTTTATTCTCTTCCAGTCCAAACCTGGCAGTGTTTATCACACACATGTTCATCTCGTTTAATAAATGCAGGGAAAGTGAAGCTGGAAAAGCACAAAGATTCGCTGAATTAAGCTCGGGACAGCAATTTATACTGTATGTGTACAAGATATTTTTTGTTTTTGTCTGGAGATTATTTGTAGGCAATTAAAGGAAAGACAACCTACTGTGTTGCAGACAACCTCCAAATAAAGCACAGCATCTGTTTAGAATTGATTCCTTTTTCCATATGAGGCCAATCACTGCAAATCACTCTGCTCATTCATCGTGATAAGCTCTTTAGCTGATCTCCACCAGCGTTGACTCTTCCTCTTGTTGTGTGTTGTTATGACATCACACCAGCCTGTCTTTTTCCATCTGCCTTTGTCATTCCTTACCTCACAAAAGTCTTTTCACTTTCTTTTTTCTTTTCTTTTTTTAAACATGCTGCTGCTTTGACCAGTCAAGGATTTGACATTTTATAGCTTTCCCATAAACCAAAAAGCCGTTTCCTCTTAACATCTCATGAAAATAGCTGGCGTGGATTTAGAACGGATGGCCTGAGAAGCACACTGAGGTTTTGCTGTGCTGCCTTGAATATCAACGTGCCGACCGTTCCGACCAAGCCTTACGAGTTTATCAGCCATTAGCGGCGTGTTTGATGTTTGGGGTCCTGCTGAGCTCTTTAAGCTACTTCTAGACACACCAAAGCTGACGATGCAACAACAAGCCTGTGTTGGCAGAGCACAAAGCACCTGGTTTCCATTCACAGCTATCCACATTTAACGCACCCACATGGGAACTATGCCTACATGTTTTGGCATCACATACAAAACAGCAGAAAGTACTTTGTTGGTAGTTGAATGTTTACATATGCTTAGGAAGTGTCCATTCATTACCTGCAACTGCCATTATTATTAATGTTTTGTAATGTTGTGCTTAAAGTTTCAAAAGGTAAAATCCCAGTGAATTACAGCTGTGTCATTTTATTCTCATAATAACATAATCAACCTCTGAAAAAAAAGAACATGGAAAGAAGCATTAGCAGTCAGACAATTAGTATCCTTTTTTTCCCCAGAGGAGAATGACTAAATGATTACCTGAGTTATGCATTTTAAACACCCATCATGGTCATCAAATCGTGATTCAACTCTGATCTTCTGTACTCAGCATAGATGTGTCCTTAGATGTGTTTTTCTATGCAGTGAGAGATTATCATCAACATTTTAGGTGTGCCCACTTTCAGATTTATGTCTTAAAGTTTTTCAGTTAAATTTTAGTTTTTTCAACAAAATCTATAAGGAAAAATGTTGACAGAAAAAAAAGACTAAAACTAAACAAAACGTAACCTTTTAAGACAAAAAATGTGATGCAATACAACCACCCCAAATGGGTGGAATTCTTTTTTTTTTTAAGAATATTTTTTGATTTTTTGGGGCGTTTATTGACAGGACAGGTGAAGAACAAAGGGGGAATGAAAAACAGAAAAGGGCAAGAGGTCAGAGTAAAACCCGGGCCCGCTGCGTTAATGACAAAACTTCCATTTATGGGCGCCGGCTCTACCAACTGAGCTATCCAGACACCCTCAATTGTTTAGGCTAAGGCCAACAATAACAATTTATTCAGTAAAACCAGTTACCAGTTTCTTACTTCTTCAGATAGCTTTGTCGTTGGATCGCCAGATCCCATTGTTGGCTTTGATGAGTACAGTTTTATCAGGAAGCTATGAAAAAAGACCAGAATTATCCTTTAAGCTATGATTTTTGGCCTGTGGAGTGTCCCTTTTTCAACCCCCTAATACGTTTATCCTCAGCTTGGGGCAAAGCAGTAAAAGGTGGCACGGGCTGTTGTAAATCACCATGTTCTTACACAGTTCTATCCCCTGTTGCTGTGAACCTTTGTGACCTCTTCATAGCAGCTGACTGTGTTAAGGTCTTTCAACCCTGTAATTTCCTCTCTGGCAAAAAGGAGAATATTACTACAGCGAACAGCCTTAAATGCCACATGTGATTTTTCTGAGTGTAAAGCAGACTTTCAGATACACGTGGAATACGGTGGTCAGCAGGAGTCTGAGCATTTGCTGGTACGAATAAACCCGGCCTCACTGTTGAAGCCCACTTCAACAGTGAGGCCGGGACAAAATGTGGAATAAATCTGTTCATTTCCTGGACTCCACTTTAGCGATTGGACGTTTGTCTCTCTGGGAAATGCATTATCTTCCTGCTCCTAAACTGACGGGAAATAGAGAATCCAGTTTCAAAGAGTTTTGATGTTACAAAAAAATCTGTTAAGTTGGCACAGTGCCTGTGCTTTAACATTCAAACAAGGTCACCAATTTGAGCGTCCATCTCAAGTAACTCCACTTTACCACATGTGGCCCACTTCCCCCTCATGAACCACTTATCATAAGGAATAGTAGGTAATAATTCCACTCCACAGAATTACATACTCCCACTCAGAAATTAGACACATAACACACAGCTTACCAAACCAGCACACCCCTACACAAGTAAAAACGTTTTGTTTCTAAGGAGTTGCACTCAGGCACCATAAATAAATACATTCATCTCCAATATTTCATGTTTCCTTCAATGAATACAGAATTAATGTTTGTAGAAGAAGATCACTGCTACTGTTCAGATGTGATTTGACATTCAGTATGCACAATGAATGCCCTGCCGGTAGGGCTGCACAATTAATCGAATTTTAATCGCGATCACGATTTTGACTTCCCACGATCAAATTTGCGTGATCGAGCGATTATTTTTTTAAAGCGTCATTTCATAGAACGCTCCGGGTTTTTTGCATAGCCCATCTGCCGCTACTACCGTCTGATCATGAGCCAGTCAGTTGTTCCTGCACCGTGCAGCTTAGTTTCTAGATGTAGACAGTCACAGAGGACAGAGTAACGGGAGGAAAACTCAACAGAGCAGTCGGTTATACGTCTGTCCTTAGGTTTACCAGTTTACCAGTAAACGCAACATTTTGTCCCGTTTGTTGTTTTTCAGACAACAGCGGTGACCAGTGCTAGTCGGTGCTAGTTAGCGTCTGTTAGCTGTTAGCTAATAGCGTCTGTTAGCTGTTAGCTCCTCTAGGACGCACCGGCGCTAATGTCCTCCCATCCCCTGCAATGCTGTTTATATGGATACAGTTTAATTTTGCGTTACGTGACCCATTTCGTCTGTAAAGCCGTGCCTGTGTGGGATCTCTCCTCTACTCTCTCTCGTCTACTCTCCACGCAGCCCCGCCACACAGCGCCGGTCCAAACTTCTGACATTTGTCTACAGTTTTAATTTTTTATTAACACAGCTGTATATTGTTAAGTATGAGCGGCAAACCTGTATTTGTACCAGTGTTTCCACTGGTATCGCGGCCGCCACGGCGAAGAACACAGAAGAAGTTACTGAATGCAACTAACTTCAGTTGGTAGAGTAACAGCGTGAGATGGAGATGGTGAGATGCTGGACCTGGACCTGGGCCAGAGATGTGACCCATTGGGAGAAGATCATAGTTCATAAAAATGCAGCGCAGTGAAGATACAGACGTTTCATACACACGCCGTGTGTATCTGCCATTCGACCCGTGAGGGACCCGTTCATAATGATCAGCCGTCTCTCTGTGAGTAGCGTCCATCACACTCCCTCTCACAGTTATAAATAGCCTATGTGACAATACAATTTGTTTTGGTTAAAATCAACAAATAATCGTGAGAATAATCGCGATCAAAATAATTGTGATTATCATTTTGGCCATAATCGTGCAGCCCTAACTGCCGGAAACATTTTCAAAGAGATTCTTGCATTTTTTCCACACTCTTCAGTCATGAGAACACTGCAGCGATTTGACTGTGTCTGAACAAATGCTGTGCTCCCCCACTTTGGGACATTTCACACCGTGTGGTGTACCTTTCTAGCCCAGACACGTTTGGTCTCAACATGCCAAAACTATGAAAGGATTAATGAGAGCACCTGGAAAAAGTCTCAATGGAGCACAATGCAGCGCTGTTCGTACTGTGTAAACAAGTGGCTCAATGTTTTGTCCTCACATTCTGAGGCAATTGTTAATAGCCTATGTGTTTTTTCTATGTAGAATCCTTGTTGTTGTTGGTCTGAGTAAAATGGGACATTCAGTACACAAAAATCAATTTTGTAAGAATTCTAATAACTGCGTTTGTGCAGTTTGAGTTTGAGTGTGATAGACAACATGGAGTGCATTGAAAGAAGGAGTCACACAGCAGAACGGCACTCAATGCTTTTCTCGATGGAAAAGATGTTGCTCTCCCGAATTGCTTCAGCAACCACCTGCCAGGTATTTTGCCAGGGCTGGTTTAGTAATAAACAAAAGTATTGGAAGAATTTGAAATATACGCCGATTACCGAAGATATTACAATTCCTCCTGAGGGAAACATTAATATATCCGTGGCAATTTTTGTGAAAATCTATTCAAAACTTGTCAAGACCTTTTCACACAGAAACTCATTCTCATGCTAGAGGAAAAGTCCTCTGGGGAAGAAAATTGGCCCTCATTTATTAAACATGCATACAACCTATAATAGGCGTAGGACGGGCGTACATTGATTCCTACGCAAAGGACACGCGCTCTCTGTCACAGCTTACAGTTGCCTGGCTCATTAAAAAAAAACACATGTAAAATAAAAAAACGCTTCATAAACTCTGCTACGGTGTGTTTATTTAAATTGGTACACCTACATGTAGGCCTAAGAGCAGCCTAATTGCAATATAAGCCTGTTTTTTAATATTAGGACTATAGCATACTGTATATGTCAAGGATGTATAAATTAAACTTCAGCTGGAGTCCGATTTACTACGGCACAATGTTGACCGCGTCGGTGATCTCTTTCCATTCTGCATTCTTTATACAGCCTTTAATTCTAGTTTTTAGAAAAGTGCCGCTTCTTAGTCGGATTACATCTGGCCATGTCGTAAATTGTAGGGGTGAGGCCTTAAAACCAAGAAAAAAAATCGGGGCGTGATATTTAAATTACGATTGTTTCCAGCCATTGCATGTATCAATGTACGAGCATTTGCATGCTCGGGGTGGTGTGATACAAATGTTTCATGAATCACACGTGAAGCCTGACGTTAATTGATTTGTGCTTATATCTGTGCTGGTTTCTACATTCGGTTGATTAATGCGGGCCAATATATCTACACCATTTTGTGGCAATCCAGCCAACAGTTGTTGAGATATTTCAGTCTAGATCAAAGTTGTGATCCGACATTGCCATCCCTAGACCCATGCTGCTAGCGTAGCAAAAAACAAAAAAAACAAAAAGGAAAGACAGAAAGGTCAGAAAAATACGAAAAGGTAGCATCGGGGGCGTTTGTGTGAAAAACAGAGCAAGAGATTTACAGAGCTGCGTGGCTGACTTGGTGTCAAGTATCTACAGTGATGATTTACAGCAGTCTCCAACTTCAATATGAGGTGCGTAGGTGTAGGTGAGACATGCACTGAGGTGGAGTGAGTGAGTGTGAACACATCCAGCTGGTGTGAGGGACGGAAGGAGCAGCTGGATAGTCCGAGAGTGAACTCACAGTTTACACATGGCAAAATCATCAACAGCCACTTCAACCGGCGGCTTTCCAGGGGCCTTCATTACGTACCCTTGCATAATACTGACAAATGTAGCGAGACACTAAAACCACATTGTTGTTTTAGGAACGATACGTTCCCCCCATTATCGCGCCGAGGCTATTCTGAGAATA
>NC_045748.1:14965933-14974328 GCF_008692095.1 Etheostoma spectabile | reverse complement strand
CCTATCATCAATCTTCTAGCATGATAGCCATGTTTTTCCAAGAAGGGCGTCTAGGTTTATGTTACAGCGTCCACAACTGAGATCATTCTGAGTGATTTCACAGAGAGATATGAAGCCGGGAAATTTGGTCAAGTAAATGGAATTGAAAAAAAATGCGTCACTGGTTTGGTTTGTTTGATACATTTTCTAAAAGAAAAATTCAGTTTTTTTTTTTTTAAATACACAAACCAGACACAAACTCACATTCAACTCAAACTCAGACATCACTTTGGATTGAATACCTCAAGGCCAAAGACTAAATAAAGTAAATTGGAGTAAATTTTCGGATTAATTTTGGATCTATAACATTTGATGTATAATTTGTATTCATGCCCTTTATGCTGTGTTAGACGATTCCAGGAAACTCGACAGCTTTATCCACCATGACATACCAATTTGGCTCAAGAGTTTGCAGTCTAAATATGCTGCAGGATGTGGGTCTATTTATTAAGCTTCTGCCTTGACTTCAGTGCCACAATATGTCTAATACCAAATATTCAGGCAATTTAATGCTGTAATTTGGGGTTTGGATTGAGTCCCCTCTACCAGACTGGGTGGAGGTTTTGATAGATGTTGCAGATTTAATGAGGTGTTGGGTCAGAACGCTCCGACTTGCTGACTGGCTGCTGTTATGTAACTTCATCAGGTAAGACAGTGCGGAGCTTGTAAGACATTGCGTCCCACAGTGTAATTAGTACCTACGCGCTCAGCGCCAGAGCAAGGAGACTTATGGTCACCTCCAGCTGTGGTTTGCTGTGTTGTAAAAGTCTGTCCATTCCTGAAACACGAGGACACTGATGTAAGTCGTTTTATGAAAGAACTTCTTGTGAAGAGCAACCTTTATGTGGTGAATATAACTATTTTCTTTAATACTGTGACATAAAACCTTTTTTCCCCCCCACACATTCAACATCTGTAAATCTTTTTCAATTATGCCAGAAAAGGTCATTGAAGAGACAAATTTAATGTATGTGTACCATTCCTGTAGTACATTGTATACTTATATGTAAGCAGGCTATTCTCATGAACCATAAGAATATATTTGTGTAAGGCAATATATAAAAGGCAAAGTACTTGTTACAGTGAGTGAAACTAGTAGAAATATTCCATAAGTAAATCATGCAAATATTTCTGCACAGCATACCATTAAAAAATAAATCCAAGGATCTTGAGAAATGATCTCACATTATTCTGGTTTCAGACCAATTTGTCTTGTTCTCTCTTTCGGTTCAAAGGTTTTGAAAAATGCTAATTGTCAGACCTGCGCTGAGAGCACAAACAGCCCATGCTGTCTGTCTATGCTGCATGAAACCACTGCTTCAGGTCGGCTGTGTATTACTCAATGGTAACCCAGTACATGATGTTGTCATTGTGGGCACAGAAATGCTATAATCTTCAGAACGAACTATGTGAAGAGAAGATGAGTTATAAGTCATAATGTCAGAGTCTCAGGATTCGGTCATGTTGGTATCACGAATAAAAATAGTCCGGAGATGGTGTCAGACATTTGCGGTTTGGTTTTATCTCCGAGCCAGCTGCAGCGCTCACTGTCTGACCTCATCAACCGCAATATGGGGCCCTCGAGCAGACTGATGTGGTCTATTGAGCTCCTGAACGCAGCAGCAGACAAGTCATACAGTAGAGTTCCAAAACTCAAAACGCCTGTAAAGGTTCATTCTGGAAACCAGTCAGATGGCGGATAAAACTGTGGGTGTTCCGTTGCTGACTGGATGGCGTCCATATCGGTACACAACAAAATACTGGAGCAGCGGTGTACAGACTAACCACAAGGAACACCTGCGGTAGACATATGGAAACTATGACTCTTTTACTGCTGTTTGTTGCCACAGATACCTGTGTTTATTCTTTCAAGTGGTAACATCATCTTGCAGCCACTGAAAACTACCTTCTTCTTTTTTTAAAGGGGCGCTATGCAGTTTGGGCAATTTCTTTGCCGTTTTCTCACAGACTTTGCTATAGAGCTCCCCCTACAGCTTTGAAATAGATATTTGGCAGCTCCTACGTTTACTGGTGTCTGACTCCTCGCTCGGTCAGTCTGCCGTTTCCTATTTCTGTTCCTCCGACCATGCTTTCTACTTCTTTTACGCCGGCTCAGCCATAACGATAGCGTGAAAAACTTCATTGTTACCTTGTTAGCCGGTTCCTGAATGGTCATGTGTGTGCAGTGCCATGAATTCATTTGTTACATTGCGAGACCTGATATCACACGCTACTACCTGACTCTTTGGCGACTTGCCGGCCCAAAGATGCAAGGGTGGTTTTTCTGCTCACAGGTGCTAGGGGGGAGCAAGACGACCACCATTCAACCCTAAAAAAAGTCACAGAACCACTCCAATGACTCCAAAGCTGTTTAGTTAAGGGAAATTAAGCACAAAAAAACTGCATGGTTCCCCTTTAAATGAGTGAAATGTCAATTTAAATTTTGTATTTTTGTATGCTTCATGACAGTTGCTCAATAATGGAATATACCTCTGTTGGCTTAAAATAAAGATGTAACACTGGAAAGAGGAATGGAAAACAAACATCATTAAGACCGGAGCCTTTTCATCTCTGCCAAATATGGCAACTTGCATGGTGCCAGACTTGCTGACGACCTGGAGTCCGTGTGAGCCAGCAGCCTGACTGAACCTCTGCTGGCCGGTTGACACGGCTTGTTAAGGCACGGGCTCCAGAATGCTCATTTCCTGACTATGCCCGGGGATGGGGGGGGAGAAGTGGGAGTACATAAGAAAGGTGTCACATCTGAACCCTGGAAGGAAAGTAAAAGAATCTCCCTGTGTTTCAGTCAGAGTGTGAAATAAATCATCTAAATAGAATTGCTGGAGGTGGGAAGCACCCCAAGCATGAACTAAGCATGCAAAGAGTCTAAAAATATTCTAGCCTCATTTTGAGTTAAAACATGATTTCAGTGGTCAAACACAAGTTCCCAGACTGGATTATTAGCTACTCATGTACAGCTCATTTGTATAAGAGCCTGTGGGAATTGGTAGCAGCCAGTAGGAGCCAATGCAAAGAGTTTCTCCAGGTCACTCCTTCTCTGTATGAGGCCGTCTGAGGAAGGTTTTAAAAGCAAGTTCTGGCCCTGATGCTCCTCCCTCAGTAAGACTCCTGCGATCTTCACATTCACACACCAATTCAGACACACACAAACAGTCAGCAGCTTCATTAGGCTTACCATGACAGTCTTGTCTAACTTCTGATTCAAAAAGGAGGCAGGGACACAAACACACCACACACAGCAGGCGCAGCCATATGGGAAACTGCCACTGTGCAACATACTGATAAGTCACTACAGAGAAACTGCCGATCTGGGACCAGCTGGAAGGACGAAATGGGTGTGTGGGCAGCTCTGATTCTGGCCTTGCAGCTGCTATTAAAATTGAGCTTACGCGTGAAGGCCCAGGCTTTAGGTGAGTGGTTTTTGAAGTGTTTTCATTTGCTTTTAATATCAAATATTTAAATGTCATTACAATTTTAACAAAATGGTTCACTGATTGAGCGTATTGCAACAGCTATGGTTGCTGCTAGAGATGACAATTAAAACAATGAAAATATTCGTTTTAGATTATCTGTTTACATTTTAACACACACACAAAGAAAATGTGTTTGATTTTATTTGAATGCTGCCTTTTTCTGACATCCTGGCTGTGATGTAATCCTCCATTTTCATTATCTGTCGGAAAAGATTTAATGGCTCCACTACTGGGTATTTTAACACGCTATGTATGAGTTCAATGCATAATGGATAGAGCAGACACTGTGAAAGAGAATATGTTATGCAGACCCAAAGAACACAAGGGATTAGACATGGTGTACGGTACTCACTGAGGTACGAATAAAATGCTAAATATCCCTGTCAGTTCAAGAAGAGATGAGGCCGTCAAATATATTTGTGTTAATGGCAGAAGCAGATAAAGAATAAAAGTGGCGTATTTCTGTTGAAGCAAAGTGCTTTTAGTAGCTGTCCAGCCAGATCAGCTTGATTACATTGGCTTCCGGATGTTCCCATTTCTGGCTTGTGTTAATTCAAACAAAGTCCCAGCTGGTCACACACATGGGAATAATCAGAGATGATCTGGGCGCAATATTAAACTTCAAGTCACACATACGCACCAACTCTCCTCTCTCTCTCTCTCTATCTCTCACAGTCACACACAAATGTGTTAAGGTTACACACAGACCGGAGCTGCAGATGACATGTAGAAATATTGTTGTTGATAGTTTTTCACTTCTTACAAATCACTCCAGTGATAGATGGTATACCTTTTATGCACCCATTAATCCCTACAATCTTTGGGCAATAGCTGCCTGATGTTATGTATAAAACAAGTCCAGTTTAATGGAGTTCATCATCTATCATTTCCCTCGCAAATTACTTACTGTCTGCATGACTAGAATTGTTCGAAAGGAGAGAAACCAATTTAAAGCTGCTGTAAGTAAGATTTTAGTGGCACAAAGCAGCCATTTAATCTCTGTTAAGGGTTATTGATCAATATGAATGTCTCAAGGATGACTTTACCGGGAGCTCAGATTACTGGAATTCGAAACTCACTTTCTACTCTGGGCACAAAGACTCCTTGCCTAGAGACAAAGCACACCTTCAAAGCTGCTATAATCTATATCTATAATAACTTGAATGGCACAAGGAGAGTGCAGACCTTCGCCAAGGCCAATGGTGCATTCATGTGCTCCTTGGATGGTCCCATTTCCCGAGTTGGGAAGTCGTTCTACCGACTTTGGTGTGTCCCATGAGCTTCAAGTCGTGATGTGAAAGCAACATGGATGCTTAGAAAATGATTTGTATTTTAATGATTAGACTTGCCCTGTTTTTTTTTTATTGTAAAAAAGCTCCAAAAACTCATTGTACACTACTTGCTGTGCACCAAACAGCAAACAGACATTGTTAGGAACTAGCTGGTAAACATATTGGAGAATTTAACACCTAAAGCGACAGATATTTCTCTCAGGAGTTGTTAGAGACCAAAAACAGAACTAAAAGAGATTGAATATTACACTAACTTTCATCAGGTGGACAGAAATACGACTCCAAAAAAAGGATACATTTTCCCCTGTAACTGCTCAATATGTAAATAAACAACCGTTTGCCTACAAGTTCACTGTATTAACTTAGAAGGTGATGATATGTTAATGCTGCGTCACAACTTGTCTCCGCTGCTCTCAGGTGGCGACAACAATTCAGTTATCGGGGCTTTAGAAGTTTTTGTCTCAAGCATAATTAAATGGAACTGAGACCATAATATTATTAAACTATATTACATCGTGAACTATAATGGATCTTTGTTCCTAGTTTGCAAGTCGAAAATGTGACTTCACTGTTTATGTTAATTACATGCTGATGTTAATGATGCAATTCCTTCATTATTACTAATGGTTGACTATGCTCCTCTAAACATGAAACTACAATAAATCACAGATTTCAACATGCAAGCCCTCAAATGTAAAGTGTTTGTTAAGAGGTGAAAAGAAGAATGTTGGCCACTTTATAGTACTATGTATCTGTGATTTTGTGTTTATGTGTTGGTGTCAAGGAGAGGACAAGACACCAGACTTTATGGCTTTCAGCTGAACACATTTTATGAAGCCTGAAATCAGAGGTTAATGAGGGGATGAACTGAGGTACTTTCTCAGGATCTCTGAGTAAGACGAGCCTGACCCCCACAAAGCCCTCTGTCCAGAAGATTTATGAACAACAGGACTTTGTGCTTTGTGTGTGTGCGTCTGTGCGTGTGTAGTTGTCTCTGTAGTGTCACAGTAACTCTAAAAACATGCATTGAGATTAATTAGTTCTCTTGCGGTTTTGATCAATTTTGGACCAATGAGTTAGACTGAGTCAAAGAGAGATCCGTTTGTGTATTACTCAACAGGTGATCTTAGCAATCTAAATTACAAAAGGCTCATGTCTCTTTCGGTGAAAGGGATATTGACACTGTAAGCAGCCATTTTCAGTGGCTTGGCCACATTTAACGGCAATATTTTTTAAAGCCCCAGTGTTTTTGCTGAAATATGGCATGTGACAGACGTAACACGAGGAAAGACTTAAAAGAAAAAAAGAACAGACTTCATCTAGGTTAGGCTTTGCAATCTTGGCTGACAACGGCGATTTCTCTGGGAACATTTGGGAGCAATTTTGCTTTCTCATGACTGTGGGCCTTTTAGAGTGCTTTAAGGGTGCTTGTGCATTCATGATGCGTGCAGATGGCAGACTAGAAATTCACTGCACATCCTCTCGTGGCCCGCCCAGCTCCCAAGTCACTTTATTAAAGAAGGACTCTAACCATGAGTCCCTCTGGCTTTTCACCCCCACTAAGCAGCTTGTCAGTAGATATGTCTTCAGTATGCCATCCCTCTGTGAGAACAATGAATGACTTGTGGCTGAAAATGAGTGCACACATATAAATATCAGCCGAGCAGCTTTCACTTTGGATCTAACAAGAAAATAATAACACCATACACCTAACCGTCACAGTACATAGCTCCGATTTAATTAAAGAGAATACACATCTTTTCTGATTTCTCTGAGCCAACTCCGCCTGCCAAGTTTGTGCTGACTGACTGACACAGCGTCTTGCAAGAGCAACAAACACTGGGTCAACATCATCATCATCTTCTGCTGGTCGACTCAGTATGATTATTTAAGGATCGGAGCGGCTGCAGGTTGTAAATATTCATATCTCATCATGCATTACTCATGTGCATTACCGCTTCTCCCTCTCCCCATCCCCGTCAACAGTCTATGATCTGCTCACCTCGCCTGATTGCCTGCCAGACCTGCTGCAGGGAGGTCTGGCTGAGCAAGGGGTGAATGAGGCTTTCATCCTAACCTCCTTCAAGTTGCAGCCCAAGACCGGAACCACGGTGTTTACCCTGTACAACCCCAGGGACAACAGCAAATACTTTGAATTCACTGTGATGGGGAAGCTTAATAGAGGTAAGAGTCAATTTAAGAGGCTCTGCACTAATCAATACTTTTCATATTAACAATGGGAATTTCCATGAGCCGCAGCTCTACTTGTTCACATTATACCTGCTTAAGATCAGCAGCCCCATAGAGCAGCTAGCAAGACTCTTATTGTGATTGGAACCATTTACAGCAAGAAATCCATCCTCTATTCCTCACTATAATCTCTTCCCTACCACCATCACTTCCTTTTCCCCCTGCTCTGTCCTCTCAAAGCTGTGTTACGCTACTTGCGGAGTGACAAGAGGACGAGCTCAGTAACCTTCAACAACCTGGTGCTGGCAGACGGCCAACAACACAGACTGTTGTTCCACCTGAAGGGGATGCAACAGCAGGGGCCGGGCGGGGTCGAGCTGCATCTGGACTGCAGGCTGGTGGAGACGGTCCGGGATCTCCCTGCTGCTTTCCAGGGTTTGCCAGCAGGCTATGGTCTGGTGGAGCTAAAGACCATGCAAGCCAGAGAGCAGGTGACCCATCATTTCCATACAATAATGAATATGTATTCCAATAATGGTTTCCAAATGGCTTAGTTTTTGACTTTGACTTGTTTTATTCAAACAGGAGACTTTAGATGAGCTCAAGTTGGTGGTTGGGGACACATTTGAGAATGTTGCTTCATTACAAGACTGCCATCTCCAACAAAGAGACTCTGTCCAAACTCTGGGTAAGTTTCTTTGTGTGAAAGCAAACATCCACAGAAACAGCCAAATGTTTGTCAGGAAAACAATCCTAGTGTTAGGAAAACATCTTTGTTAAAGTGACTTGAGAGCAGACTCTTAGAATCCCCCACTTCTGTTCCAGCTCAGCCAAATAACAGTCCCTTTCTCTTAGGGGTCAACACGAAGCAGCTGTCCAATCAAATGCTGGAGTTAACCAAGGTGATAAATGAGCTGAGAGACGTCCTCATTCAGCAGGTGACTACCAACAGCTCCTCTGAGACAACCTAATCCCTGCTTCCTAACCGCTGACAGCTTGCCTGACTGCATATAAACTTGGTGTTTATGTTTGACCTTTTTCAGGTCAAAGAGACCTCCTTTCTAAGAAACACCATCTCAGAGTGTCAGGCCTGCGGTAAGATCATGTCCAACAACAGTACCTCACCAGTAAATTTGGATTCTTCATAAAATTGCAGATGATGAATGAAATGTGATTTTCCTCTGCTGTTTAAAGGTCTAGGTGGTACTGAGGTGGTGAAACCAAAGTGTGCCCCAGGTGTCTGTTTCCGTGAAGATATGTGCATAGAGACAGCGGAAGGTGTTGAATGTGGACCTTGTCCTGATGGGTACACCGGGGATGGTTTCAACTGTGATGATGTGAATGAGGTATGGCTTAGTGAGAGTGTGTGTGTGTGTGTGT
>NC_045748.1:14947316-14965923 GCF_008692095.1 Etheostoma spectabile | reverse complement strand
GTGTGTGTGTGTGTGTGTCTTTGTCTTTACTTCTACTCTTGTAACCTCATTTCTTGTTTTTTCAGGCTATACGTCAGGTTTATGGTTAAGATTATAGTTACAGTTAATTTAAGATAGGTAATGCTGGCTTATACAGACAAACAAAATCATATGTTGAGTATATATTTCCAAATGATAACAGATCAGAAGATTCTTATTCTGGTTTTGGATCCAGATGAAAAACATTGGGAACTAGAAAGGAACTCAGCGCAAACCTCCGCCAAGGCCATGCCTTTAAAGTTCCCTATATTATGAAACATCACTTTTTTCTGGGATATGGGGTGTTATTTTGTGTCTCTGGTGCTTTCACATGCATACCAGTTCAGAAAAAAAACTATCCATGCTGTTTTGAGTAAGATACGATTTCTGAATGTCCTCCATCTTCAGTCTCCGGGTGAGCTGTTCAAAACCTCTACAGCTTTCTACATAACTAGCCGAGACAAGGTGGCTAACCGTAGCATGCTATCGCTAGCATGCTAGCTCGTTCTCAATGGCAAAAGACTGTTACAACACACACTAGATCATCATAATCTACAAAAGAACTACTTACATATCCCTGTTCTGCAGGTATTCCACAAGTGCACCCTTGTTTAGAAGAAGTCTGTCTGTCTGTCTGTCTGTCTGTCTGTCTGTCTGTCTGTCTGTGTGTGTGTGTGTGTGTTCTAACCCCTTTTTTCATGGACTGGCCACGTCAGCATTCTCTTTTTTGTATAAGTAAAAGTGTCATCCAACCTAAAATATTGTGGGGAGAAACCCTGTGAGAACCATATATATTTTTTAGTTTCAACAGAGCTCATGTCTTCCTTCCTTCCTGCAGTGCCAGTTTAACCCCTGTTTCCCTGGAGTGAAGTGTGTAAACACTGCCCCAGGTTTCCGCTGTGACGCCTGTCCACTGGGCTACACCGGCCTAACAGTGGAGGGTGTGGGCATTTTGTTCGCCCAGACCAACAAACAGGTAAAAGAATGGCTAAAATATGGAGTACATAAAGACAAAATAAGACTATAAAAAAAAAGGGACACATGGAAATTACAGTATAGATCAAATAAGATAAAACTTCATTATAAAAAGGATTTCCCACGTAGTTGTGCTACAAGATAATACAGGGTAACATTTTAGATCACTCAAATCATGGTGTAATAATATAGTACATACTGTATGGGATTGATTTATTTGTAACTGGTCACCTATGCGAAGACAAAAGTATAGTTGTTGCTATAAAATACTTAGTGTATGTAAAATTATAAAAATGCTGAGGACAAGAATTGTAGTTTGGGGATCCATTGTGTTTTCCATCTGATGATCAAAACTGATATCATAAAACAACCTAAAAAAGCTTCTTATGTAAATGTAGTAGCAGATTATACATACTTACAGTATGTGAAGTAAAGAAAAAGTACCTAAAAAATGTACAAAAGAACAATATTTAAAGTGAATGTACTTTCCACTGCTTGTCATTGTGTACTCATACAGTAATAGTTATTGGAACTTTAAAAATCAGAAAACAATGTGATTAAAAAGGTCAGTTGTTGTAAAAACAAAACTTTGGATCACTTCACATCTTCCATTTATCAACACAGGTCTGTGACGACATTGACGAATGCAAAGGACCCAACAATGGAGGCTGCACTGCAAACTCAATATGTCATAACTCTGTGGTAAGACCACTGTAGAATATTATCGGAACACTACACAGATGGCTCATGTAGGACAGGTATTTCATTTGTGTGGCTGTCCAACAAAACCAGATGTCCTTATTCCTGCACAGGGCTCTTTCTACTGCGGAAGCTGTAAGTCAGGTTTCACAGGAGATCCGGTCAAAGGCTGTAAGCCAGAGATCAGCTGCGGCAATAGCCTGACCAACCCCTGCGATATCAACGCCCAGTGTATAGCAGAGAGGGACGGGTCAATCCATTGTCAGGTAGGATTTCAGACACACTGACTCTCACACACACACACACAAACACACACACGCACACGCACACGCACACGCACACGCACACGCACACGCACACGCACACGCACGTATATGCTGTCTGAGTTTCCTTTGCCTTGTCAGTGTGGAATTGGCTGGGCTGGTAACGGATACTTGTGTGGGAAGGATACCGACATTGACGGATACCCAGATGACAAACTCAAATGCAAAGATTCGAGCTGTAAAAAGGTAACTCAAGTGCAAATTAAATTGTCAGCATATGAAACTTTGCTGTGATAGGCGGGCCTTTTTTTAAACTCCTTTACTGTAACATCTCTTCACAGGATAACTGCATCTTCGTTCCTAACTCCGGTCAAGAGGATTCCGACAGGGATGGTCAGGGAGACGCCTGTGATGACGATGCAGACGGTGACGGTATACTAAACGAACAGGTTGGTGGACATGTTTTAGAGCATGCAAGCACACAACGGCAGCAACTGGTGATTTTTCATCATTGATTAATCAGTTTTTCTAGATAGATGTCATTTCTAGATGAATCGATTAACCATTTAGTCTAAAAAAGTAGTATGAAAAACTAGTGAAACATGCACATCACGGCTCCTTAAACCCCAGTTGATGTCTTTAAAATGCTTGTTTTGCCCAACCACCAGTCTAAAAATGAAAATAATATACAACCATTTAAGACAAAAAAGCAGCATATTATTACAATTACGAAGAAACTGGAATCAGAATTGTGGGCAATTTTGCTTGGCTTAAAATAATAGTTCGACATTTTGGGAAATTTGCTTTCTTGCTAGAACTTTTATAATAAGATCGCTACCACTCAAAAAGCTACAGCCAACAGCTGTTAACTTAGCTTAGCATAAAAACTGGAAACAGAAGAAAACAGCTAGTCTGGCTCGGTCCAAAGGTAACAAAATCTGGCTACCAGCACATCTAAAGTTCACTAATTAACACCTTACTGTATATCTTTTAACGCATACATAACAAAATACACACACGCTTGTTCATGGGAAACAAATACACTTGCAGAAACACAGCTGCAGTGAATGAGACCTTTTTGTTCTCTGTCTGTCTCAGGACAACTGCTGGTTGAAGGCCAACGTGGACCAGAGGAACAGTGATAAGGACAGCCACGGTGACGCCTGTGATAACTGTCGCACTGTGGAGAACCCTGACCAGAAGGACACCGACAGCGACGGCAAAGGGGACGCCTGTGATGACGACATGGATGGAGACGGTAT
Organism: Etheostoma spectabile; assembly: GCF_008692095.1. NCBI lineage: Eukaryota > Metazoa > Chordata > Actinopteri > Perciformes > Percidae > Etheostoma > Etheostoma spectabile. The sequence goes on along the minus strand of NC_045748.1, from coordinate 14,962,706 downwards.
GGAGACAAATGTCATCACCAACACTGATGCTCATGCTTATATAACCAGCACTGAAGGCCCTCACAGCTAGGATGTATTACTCTGATCTCTTCTTTCCATTTCCATCCTTCTTTTACATTAAATTACAGACAGATTTCACAGTACACACATCTCTCTAAATCCTGTTATAGAAATATATCACTGTGTAGTAGTATGGATGCTTTCATAAGCAAGCTGAGGCGTAAGAAATAGCACTGCAAAAAAAAAAAGAAATAAGTCAAGGCCAAAAGCAGTCTGACCCCTGAGCGAACACAAGCTTTGATCCTTCACCAGCATGATTACACCTCAAAAAACGCCACAGGAGAGAAAATAGATTTTCCTCTATCGCTTCTGCTTGACCTTTATGCATTTGTGGGGTTGCTGCTGCCTCCTTGCGATGAATAAAAAAATAGCATCTGAACACAAACGAGTGTTCACGGGCATAGGCAATGCAACAGTGCAACCTAGTGGTGGAACAAATAACATGCCAATTGATTATTCAGTTTTCACAAAGTAGAATAGATGTAATGTCTCAATTTTTCTATGCATTCAATAATCAAATGAAAATTCCCTGATTGCCTTCACTCAGTGTAAGAGTGTTTGTCAAGAAAATTACAAAGTATCTTGCTTACTGTAATCCCTTTGATTGAATTTGGAGAGCAAAACTCAATTAAAATACATCAAATCAATAAAGTAAACATCCCATGATTGTATCTGTGTAATCACCACTGCATTTTTGTGACAACAATAGAATAGTGATTTCCCTAGGCATTAACATGGCTTGTTTTGTAATAGGGCAGCAGCTAACAATTATTTTTATTATAAACAATCAGCTGATTATTTTCTCCGTAAATCAACTGGTCGATAAAATAACAAAACATATTGAAAGACTTTCAAGAGCCCAAGGTGACTCTTCAAATAGCTTGTTTTGTCCAAACTTTTGTCCAAAAGCCCAAAGATATTCAATTTACTACCACGTAAGAGAAAGAAATTCAGCAAATCCCCGAAATTAAGAAGATGGAACTAAAGACTTCTTGGGGCATTTTTGGTGGTAAAAGGATTACAATTAATCATCACAATTGTTGCAGGATAATATTGTGTCAATCGACTAATTGTTGCAGCTCTAATTTGAAAGAAGACTTTGTAGTCATAAGAATTTACTTATATCTTTTGTAAGAGCCAAAGACCAAAATAAGTGAATGATGAAAACAGTATTTATTTTACAACAGTAAATATTCTCTAGTTGTACCTGCCACCTCTGAATATATCATCCATGACAATAATCTATATTCACTGCTGAGAAGGAGTCAGACTGACTGCTAAATAACACTAACCGTCTCCTCTTGTTGAATGGTGAGCAGGCCTGAAGAACTTTCTGGACAACTGCCAGCTTGTCCAAAACAGAGACCAGCTGGACCGGGACGGAGACGGAGTGGGAGACGCCTGTGACAGCTGCCCCGACATCCCCAACCCAAACCAGGTCAGTCAGAGCCAGATGGATGGATGGATGGATACCTGTGGTGGAAATTAACTGTGTACATTTACTCCAGTACTGTACAATTTCAGGGTACTTGTACCTTACCATTTTATGCTAACTTATACTTCCAATCCCCTACATTTCAGAGTGAAATGTTGTACTTTTTACTCCACCACATTTATCTGACAGCTACTAAATTACTTTTGAGATTAAGATTTTACATAAAGATAAAAGCTTATAAAATACAACTCATTGTTAAATATTAAACCAGTGGTTAAGTATTAACAATCAAATAATGTCATGTACTTATTTATAAGTCACAGGGGCCATTTTAATGTGGAACAAGATACACACACACACAACACACACACACACAACACACACACACACACACACACACACACACACACACACACACACACAACACACACACACCCACACACACACACACACACACACCACACCACACACACACACACAACACACACACACACACACACACAACACCCACACACACACACACACACCACACAACACACACACACACACACACACACACACACTACTTTAATGCAAGAAAAAGCAGAGACCTTGTACTTGTAATGGAGTATTTGTACATTATTGTATTGGTACTCTAACTAAAGTAAAGGATTTGAGTGCTTCTGTGCTTTTCGTGAACTCTCTGCTCTTGTTTCAGTCTGATATTGACAATGACCTGGTTGGAGACTCCTGTGACACAAATCAAGACAGGTAATAATATCGTCAGTCTCTATGTTGGGTTCTTGCAGATATCGGAATAGGTTTTGTTCTACTGCTGCTAGTATTACAGCTTTTATTCATGTGATTGTGTCACTTCCTCTGCAGTGATGGCGACGGTCACCAGGACACCAAGGATAATTGCCCGTTCGTGATAAATAGCTCCCAGCTGGACACGGACAAAGACGGGCAGGGTGACGAATGTGACGATGACGACGACAACGATGGGATCCCCGACACCATACCACCGGGACCAGACAACTGTCGGCTGGTACCAAACCCTGACCAGATTGACGACAATGGTGAGTGCTAGTCTTAAAAGCATAGCAATAGCAGTTTACAGAAATTGTTCAGATAAAATTGTTGATATATTTGGCTGAAAACCAACCTGGTGATCAGAGATAAAAGTTTATACTGTAATTTTATGTCCACATCCATATTCTCCCTGAACTGGTCCTGACTTACCTTTACGTGCAATTATGGGCCCCAGTTTGCACACCCACGCAGATCAAACAAAAATAAACCTGAGCACATTAAGTGGAAATTGTGTTGGGTAAAAGCCTGCACCCATTTGGGACTTGTGACCACTTGTGTAAAAAAAAAAAGGGCTCTGGAGTCAATGGGAGTGGAGTGTCAATTCAAATCAAGAGGGGCAAAGCAGTTTTTGTTGGCAGTCAGGGAGTTAAGTGATAAAGTGGAGCCAACACATTGGAATAAACCAAAACCCAAAAAGTTCATTCACCTGCTTTGAAGTTTAAACATTACGTAATCAAGATGCGCACGAGACATTCCGGCCTTTGCCAAAATGAGCATCAATAGCACAGAATGAAGCTTTTAGAACCACCAAGTCTGGGACCTTTTTTGATGTTGTAGCTGTAGCACATTCACAGTCTTAATAGTGTATCAAGATTCAGAACCACACACTACTAAGACACAACCGCCACTGACTGTGCTAGAGGAGAGCTTTTCAAAGTGGAAGACGGGCCTCCCCAGGGCGGCTGCAAACTGTTTCAGTGGAGGCTCAGTGAATGAAAGTGAAAAATGATTAGGCCTACATTAGTTATCAAAAGATGATCACATAGAATAGCCTAAATGTGTGTTTTTCCAAGCTTTGTTTAAGGGGTGGCCCACGGTCTCAGACTTTAAGCAACCCTTGTTCTAGAATAACTACACAGCATATCACTTTTAAGCACATAAAATAATAAAACAGCATTACTAATTCTGAAAGCACACTCGCACAGCAGGGTGCAGACTAGGTGAACTTCAACAAATGCAACATACGACCTGATTCTTTTGCTGAAATGTGAATAGACACTTAAATAAAAGGACTTTATTTAAAAACCTTTTTTAAACTAATGAATGTGATGTTTTGTATTGAGGCCTTGCAGCTCTGCAGTCCTTTTTGTTAAAACCATTCTAAAACTCTACTTATTGCGGCAAGGCAGGAAACACAATGGTTTTAAAAGGATTGAAAGGAGCTGATGACGCAACACAATCTTTGCCAGTGTGTGTAATCACAAACTGTTAACAAGTGTCTGCAGCTGTAGCCTATACCTTGATCATGAAACAATCATTTGCTTTCACTCTGAATTTAATCGGCTCTGTTGTCCCTCAGATGATGGAGTTGGAGACTTGTGCGAGTCTGACTTTGACCAGGACAAAGTGATTGACAGGATCGACAACTGTCCTGAGAATGCTGAGGTTACCTTGACTGACTTCAGGGCTTATCAAACGGTGGTGCTGGACCCTGAGGGCGACGCCCAGATTGACCCCAACTGGGTCGTTTTGAACCAGGTGAAATTACGGAGTGCTGAAACTTTCCTCCTCACGTAGACTACAGTGGCTCAAAGTGTATGCAGCCATAATCAATAATTTTATAATAACGGATCAAATGACGACATGTTTGGGGCGTCATATAAATAAATATGCAGTTCCGTGTAGTTTCAGCTTATTGTTCAGCTTTACGGTACTGTTTTGGTCCCCTTCCACCGCTCTCATAGCATTTGTTTTTAGCAAAGAAAGCTCTTAAAAAAAAAAAAAAAACCGAGTGGCGGGCCGTGTTGGGCCTTCAGTAGCCTAGCTACTATCCTACGATAATTAAAACACCTTTAAATAACGGTCAGGGTGGAATAATGTGAGTTAACACAAGGCTCATCACCTAGAGAGTTTCAATAGGCTACATTATAGTAGAGACACGACTAGGCCTCCACGGGGACTGGTACCATCACATTCACGCAGGGCAGAATGCTGCATCACATTGTCAAAATTACTGTTATAACCAAAAACAAGCCCCAACAACCGGTCACATTGACTCACACGACGACCACAAAGCAATCAAAAACACAAATAACACAAATAACACAAATTCCAGCCAAGCTACTGCATGGCCTCAACGAACACGCCACCACGCACACAACAAGGCACAGCGGCCACGCTCACCTTTAACACCTGCAGCAACAAGCTAAAGCAAACAGTAGGCTAATAGCTATTAGCTAGTCAGAAAAATCTGTTAAACTTACCAAAAGTTGCTCATCATTTGAAGAAAAAAGTACATCTTCCTTTCTTTTATTAACTTTACATGTAAAACTCGAAAAGATCTTGAACTAACGTTACTGCTACGGTTAAGTGATGCTAGTTTAGCTTCTCGGCCACCGTATACCAACGGAGGTGGAGGTGGCTGGGCCAGCTGGAAGGCTGTCACTACAAGGCTCTGGTCTGTCAAAGAATACGCCCAACAGGGCAACATGGGGATTTGATTGGCTAAAGAACATGACAATCAACAACATTGTCCCTATTTGCTTGAAGTGCAGAGGGGTTCACTGGATAAAAGCACGGGAAGCAGCACAAACAAAATAGCAATGAAATTACCATCATTACGGTACGCGTGGGAATGGACTTTGTAAAATACATATGAAATTAATATGTAAACAGTATTTTAATATATTTATATATAATCTTCTGATTCTGACAATCTCTTGGCCAGCAGAAGACCTTGCTGGCCGTGATGGCCCACCTCTGCTAAAAACTCACTGGACAATACCTGTTTATCACCAAAAAGCAGACACAGTTTGCAACTATAGCTGGTGAACATATTGGAGCGTTTAGCAGCGAAAGAGACTGATATTTCCCTCAGGACGCCAAAAAAACCCAAGTCTAAAAGAGAGTCCAAATGAATGTTAATGTTGCTCTGTAACTGTTGGATGTGCAAATAAGCAACTGTTTGCAAATCAGTTTAACTATTGTTCAAATCTAAATGTACAGTGAATGCAAAACACATTGCGATAGACCTAAGCATTTAAGTTGCACTTCATCAGCTTATGAGGGCATCAAAGTGCAAGGTTCCTCATGCTCTCTTTCTCGCACAGGGAATGGAAATTGTTCAGACCATGAACAGTGACCCAGGACTGGCTGTTGGTAAGAAATATTTCCACTCAGTTACATATAAGTCACTAAAACTCAATCTGAACCTAAATAATTTATTGATTACACTTTCTGTTGTCAGGTTACACTGCTTTCAGCGGAGTGGACTTTGAGGGCACATTTCACGTGAATACAGTGACTGACGATGACTACGCTGGCTTCATCTTTGGCTACCAGGATTCGTCCTCCTTCTACGTGGTGATGTGGAAGCAGACTGAGCAGACCTACTGGCAGGCAACACCCTTCAGAGCTGTGGCCGAGCCCGGCATCCAGCTTAAGGTGAAAACACAACTCATGTCTCAAATCCCCAGCAGCAGATTCATCTTGTTTTTTTTTTATCCCTGGACATATTTTCCACATTTCTGCCTTCCCCCGTCCTTCACTTTTCTCTGTTACTTGTCACTGTTCATCAGGCTGTGAAGTCTAGATCGGGCCCCGGGGAGCACTTGAGAAACTCACTGTGGCACACGGGAGACACCAACGACCAGGTGCGTCTGCTGTGGAAGGACCCGAGAAATGTAGGCTGGAAGGACAAGGTGTCCTACCGTTGGTACCTGCAGCACCGTCCACAAGTTGGATACATCAGGTACGACGAAATTACTTTTAAAAATTCATCTACGTATTGATTTGATTCTCCATTGTAAAAAGGAATGGTTCAACATTTTGGGAAATACATTTGTTTGTCTTCTTGCTGACAGAGAGATGAGAACATGAATACCACTCTCAAAACTAGGAGTGGTATCAATCTTCTAATCGTACTCTTTGCAAGACAGTGAATAAGCGTACTTCCCAAAGTGTCAAGAGTGGACCAAACAACATTGCTTGTGCTTTGTTTAGGGCGCGGTTTTATGAAGGAACTGAGCTGGTGGCAGACTCTGGTGTAACTATTGACACGACAATGAGGGGAGGACGACTTGGTGTGTTCTGTTTCTCTCAAGAAAATATCATCTGGTCCAATTTGAAATATCGCTGCAATGGTAAGGAAGCAACGCTTAATCAAAACCCCACATTTATTATTATTTTTTTCCATTTTTCATTGCTGTAGTGGCATGCAAGGTAACACTTTTCTTTTTTCATTGTTTGTTTTTATTACATATCTTCTCATAACATGTGTCTGAAAAGTGGGACAGCAATACTACTTAGATTTTATTAGCTATGTATTAGTTTTGGCTCGCTTGGCTTTTAGATTCTGAGCTTGTCTTATGATACCTGACTTCTCACTTCCACAGACACCATCCCAGAGGATTTCCAGGAGTTCAGCACTCAGCATGGTGTTGACTCACTCTAAAGTCAAGACAAAAATATGACACCAGATCTCTAAAGACTGCCTCTGTGTGTGAATGTGTGAGTATGTGTGTGTGTGTGTGTGTGTGTGCGTGTTTATCTGTGTATTGATGTGTACAGTTTCAGTGCATATGTGACCACAATCTCGTACTGTATGTGCATATTATCACGTCCGTTTTCTTTTTCCAATCATGGCTTCTTATTTAATCATCTCTTAAAGACTCCAGCTGAGCTTTTCATGCTGAATATTGTAAGTTACGATGATTTCACTGAACATGATCCAACTTGACATGACACAAGAATAAAGAACCATAGAATAATGGACATTTTCCCATACAGTTCCTATATATATCTTCAAAATAAAGGGCACATCATCATGAAAACTGCATTTTGCCTCCAAACAGAGGATTTTAGCTTATGTGTAGCATTATAAACATATTACAACATGTTACAACAACTACAATAAAAGTTATCGCTCTGGATCAACCTCATACTGACGTTCATTATGATCACAAACCGGTTGTATTTTTTAAACTATCAGCGTGGTATTTTTACTCCTTTTGTGGAGAGGATACCAAGTTTTGTACGACTCACGTACTGTAGAAGATTAACTTAAAGCTCGGTGTAACCATGTTTTCTCTTTCCATCATTTGGTCTTTAAATTCTTGATCATGTAATATCTTTCGAGTCAAGAACCTGGTCAAAATAAAGGGCTTTAAAGTATATTGTTGTTGATGTTTATTGAAAATGTGATAATATCAGGATCCTTTTTTATTTTTCTTCAAAAAAATGTCCATGTTTTGAAGATTAGATTAATATATGACATCATATAACCACACATGCTGGACTACAAGCCACAAATACACCACTCGAACAACCTTTTATAATAATCCCCAACTTCCTCATGAGATTGGAACATTCTCCTCCACCCTCAGAGGTACTCTAGAAACAAAGGCTACTGTTTTGCAGAAGCAGGAAATACTTTCCTAATAGGAACATTCTTATTCCCGATTAGCTGCGGAGATGAATAGAGAGACGCTGGTCTTTACTCCAGACAGGGGGTCCTTTTGGAGAATAGACAAGGATGAGGTTCTTTTGGGCTCTAATATAGACAAGAAGAAGCTATGTAAACTCCTGCAGATTCCTTTATATTTACACAGTGTGTGTGTGTTTGTGTGTGTGTGTGCCTTTGATAACTTAGCTGTTAAATAACAAAGCTGTGATTTGTCTTCAATTCAGAGAGGTAAGAAAAATATCCTTTTTATGTCTTTTATATAAGACGATAAATGACTCACCTGTAAATGAACAGACAGAAATAAAGTGCTATTGTATTAATCAGAAATAATCAAATGTACTTGGCTGGGCATTCCTGGGCTCTGCTCATTATTTATTGGTTAATTGACTGAATATGAAGATTGGCATTTTCTCAGTTTTATCTTATATTGGAGAATCATTTTTGAACACAGAAATGACCTTGTAAAACTTAATTTACATGTAATCAGACTATTAGATAAGGTGCTGCCATCATTCTGTTTATCCAGTCTCGCAGTGCTGTGGAGACCTTCCCCCACAGCACTGTGGAGGAGGTTCTGGCTAGTCCACAAAGAGAAAAACATGCTCTGGTTTACTGGTATTTCTTTAAACCAATCACAATCGCTATGGTGCTGCTGCAAAATAGTCCCCTGGAAGAAAATTTGTTTTGGTGGAACGTGTACACTTAATGGTTGTTTTAGTCGTACAACAGAAAACTCAGATTGGCCAAATGGTCTAGCTAGCTGTCTCGAGACCTGAGGAGCAGTTGCCATAGTCCTCATAAATCAACCAGAGTTTAAAATTCCAACACAAAGAAAGCGGAAGGTAACATCCGGCCAAAAAGAGTGAAATCCGGCGGAATTTCAGTCGGCAACGGAGCAATCCCGGAAGTGGAAGTGGATATACAGTAGACTATGTTTGTCCTATTCAATAAGCAGAGACCTAGAACCTGATATTTAAGAGTTTCTGAGTGTGGGTACATGGTTAGTAAGCCACAGCAGCAATCTACAGTACTGAGGGAGGAAAAGCAATGCTGGAGGGCACTATCAAAAATGCTCAAACAAAGGAACCAACACAAAACCAAACCTAACCCTAATCAAGAAATAAAGATTTGTAAAGCTCTAACAATGTGACAGTATCATGGTCTGAACTACATCAGGACCCATACATGGTTAGATAACAGGTTACTGATTGTTTTATATTTGATCACACATTCAATCACGAAAATTACCGCAGTTCAGTCGCTTTCATATGTGTTGATTTTTAAGAAATGTTGTGGCATAGAAGAAAAGAGGCTTACAAAGTGGAGAGATCAAAAGGTTTACGGCTAACTCGACAACATAAACACACCCAGTCTTTCCTGCAGAGAACTGTGACTGGGGATGTTGATGTAACAGTGGGAAGCTCTTCTGGAAATCTGCTTTGATCACTACAAAAAAATAAAATGATAATAAAAAAATAGAAAACAATGTGGCAAGCCATGTTCACATTTAGTTTGTCTGCAGGGAGGCAACAACTTGTCTGTTTGTGAATAGCAGGGAAGACAATACCTGACAATATAAGGGTCTAAACTTCAGTTTACTCAAGACCTGTTTTGTACAATTTGCTATTTCATATACTGTAGTAAAATGCAGGGATGGAAAAAGAGTATATGTACGGAATATTGACTTAAGTATAGGTAAAATTACTATTAACTAAAAATGAACTTAGATTAATGTAAAAGGTAAAAGCCACAAACAAAAAGCAGAAAGTTTTTGACAACGTTCAATGCATACCATGGACTGTTAATATTAAATATAGTAAATATAGTCTATGGTGCATACTAGTCTAAATCCTAGACGTTCCACTTACGGAATTGTTCTGTTGACATCAAAATATCCGCCAGATTTCAGTCATTTAGACCGGATATCCGTTGCCTTAGGCTTCCTTTGTGTTTGTGCATTTCTCTATCACTCTGAAACTAGTTAGCTAGACTATCAATTCTGAGCTTTCTGTTGCACAACTAAAACAACTTTTAAACGTACAGTACATATGTTCCACCAAAACAAGTTCCTTCCAAGCCTATTTTGCAGCGGTGCAGGAGCTTTTCACCGGTGCTCAGCACCGCCTAAAACGATTGTAATTGGTTTAAAGAATGCCAGTAAACCAGAGCACGTTTTCCTCCCATCAATGAATGCTATGTTGAGTAGCCAGACCCTCCTCCATAATGCGTTGGAGGAGGGTCTGGCAAAGCAAGACTAAGTGTATACATCCACACAACATACATACATACATACATACATACTTACATAGAACACAACGTTGACTTACAAAAATCATAAAGAGCGTGTTGTTGTACTCACCTGTCTAACTGTCACTCTGTGAGTCTTGAGCACCACAAAGTCCTCCGAGATCTGATCCAGGTTCAACTTCTCTGCTTGTTCATTCCTCAGAGAACAATATATCCAGTCCACACGGCCTCTCTGTTCCACTGTGCTCCTCAAAGTTTTAAAACATGGAGCTGAATGAGGCTCTCCAGTCACAATGTGAGGGAGACTATGGTCACAAACAGCGGAAAAGCCTCACACACCTTACTGAAGGTAAACGGTCCTCAGTGAACGCAGAAGGCCGCTGGAGGAGCCACTATGAGCAGCTTAGCATTTAGCATGTTAGCTGAAATACTGTGTGCACCTGTTGGTGAGGTAAAAACATGGGTGTGTTTGATTTGTGTTGCTCAGTGTGCCGGGTGGTGCAATCACGTTAGATCACTGCTTAAGTTAGATGCAAACATTTTTTTCCACCCCTGCTAAAATGACAATTGTGATGAACTCTAATGACAGCAAGTATGGACAACAGCTACCAGCCTTCACATGAAGAAGCTCCAACTCGCTCCTTTCTCTTCAGAGCTGTTGGGCTGTTCACTGGGGACATGCATCTCTGCAGAGAGTGGGTGAAAAGTAGGTGATGAGCTGCCTAATCTTCTAAATCATGTCGGTTAAAGCTACAGTGCGTAGTCTATGTCATCCCCCATGAATTCGAAGCAATTACGACAAAACTGTCATTGCAGCCACATGATACAAGCCTTCCGTGATCACGCACCACCCCCACCCCTCCTGTGCAAAAGTTGCCCGACAACTATATTTTCTCAACATTCCCATACTGAGAATTACAGAGTTGTGTGTAGCTGATGGTCTTAATTAGCTTTGGATCACCTCATTTGGCAATGGCTTGAATGTAACAGACGTTCATTAATATGAAAACGTTACGCACTAAAGCTTTAATCTTGACTTAATAAATGTGAGCAAACGTATTATAGAATTTCATAGGGGTTCAATTTAAGCCTTTTTTGTAATGTAGACAATGACAAAATAAGGTCACTATCCATCAATGACAGAACAGCCTGTGGTAATCCAACTGCTGGACTGGATTCTCCGAGGGGTGGCCCAGGTCATGTTTGTCAACAACCCTGTCAGTGGGCTCCTCATCATGGCCGGCCTCGTCCTGCAGAACCCTTGGCGGGCTCTGAATGGTCTGCTGGGAACCTTTGCCTCCACTGTGTCCGCCATGTTGCTGGGACTAAACAGGTCAGATTGCATCTCCTTATCCTTATTCGACTTCATCTTTGAAAAAAAAACTATTTCCCCCTACCATTTAGCCATTATCGCTGTCTCTTCCACTGCCTGGGGCTACGCTTTATTTGGCTTTAAATAAGAAACACACTGTGAAAACAGCACAGTGTGTTTCTTATTTAAGTGTGTTTTGCGCATCTGTCACATTTTCCGCAGGGAAGCCATATCAGCGGGTTTACATGGCTACAATGGAACCTTGGTCGGCATACTGATGGCTGTTTTCTCTGCCAAGGGAAGCTGGTACTGGTGGCTGTTAATGCCAAATATCTTCATGTCAATGTTGTGGTAAGTTTTCTCTCACTATAAATCTGACTCATTTAATTGGACACATTTTACCACTTAAAATTCTTAGTCATTTTTGAAACAATGGGTACTTCATTTCAGACAGAGATAAACAAAACCAGCCTGTGATTTCTAGCAATTTTTTGCTCCATGAGTTTGTTGTTTGTTTTTGCTACTACTACTACTACTAATAATAATAATAATAATTCTGAAATTCCAGACATTTTTTTGGATAAAAAGACTGTTTTTTCAGTTGAAATGGCCATTCTGAAATTTTATCAGACATAATGTAGCACTACAAGTGATTTCAAATTTAGCTTAAGGTAAACATAAAAAATCAAGGCGGGATCATGAAGTCAGCGTTTTATAGTCTGCCTTTTCCCCCAATCAGTAATTCATTTCCTGCTTCTGTTCACAGCCCGGTGGTCTCCAGTGCTTTGTCCTCAGTTGCCATCAAATGGGACCTCCCGATATTCACCTTGCCCTTTAATATTTTGCTGTGTCTACATGTTGCAGCTACCGGAGCCAATCACCCCTACTTTCCAGAGGTAGAGTTAGGCCCTACTAAACAAAGCATACACAGTGCTTAGGCTCAAATGAAAATGTACTTTTTTTCTGCAATTTCAGGTAGATATCCTGCCAAATGACCATCTGCACCCTACTAATGACTCCAAGGAAAGCCTCAATATCTCTCAGGTAGAACAGGAATGTTACTGGTCCAGTAGCTCTTTTCCACACACTCTGAATCAATACAGTGGCTATATTGCACATCCTTTTTTAATTGTTAAAAATTTAAATAAATGGAGGCTTTCCATTTGCAGATATTCCTGTCCGTGCCAGTTGGTGTTGGCCAGGTGTACGGCTGCGACAATCCTTGGACAGGAGGTCTCATCCTTCTGGCCCTGCTGCTTTCCTCACCAACTATCTGTTTTCATGCCATATGGGGCTCTGCTGCTGGCATGCTGTCTGGTAAAAAAGACTCTGCCATTTGCTTAGAAATATGCATGTCTACAGTGGCTCTCCAAAGGGCACCATTATGGCAAATGAACCATGGCATGTTTTCACAAATAATGCTGTGTGGTCTGTGTCTGAATTTCATGGTGGATTTTAAACTTGTCTCTGATGTGTGGGGCAGGATTTGCTCTTGCAGCTCCTCATAAGGACATTTACTCCGGGCTGTGGGGCTATAACAGCTCTCTATCATGCATTGCCATTGGAGGGGTCTTCTATGTCATAACATGGCAAACCCATCTGCTGGCTGTGATATGTGGTACGATCAACAAATGCGACCACTTTTCTTTTTCAGGTAGAAGCACAGAAAATGATACTCATTAAAATTGTTTCTTTACAGCACTTTTCAGCACATGCATGACTGCAGCCATCTCCAAACTGATGTCTGTGGTACGTAAGAAACGTTCCTGCTGAGTCAAAGTTTATAAACGTTATCTAAACACCCAAATGTCTCTCAAATCAAGTGACATGCTTGTTTCTCCTATTTGACATCTCCTTTCAGCTCGCATTACCAGCCTGCACATGGCCTTTCTGCCTGTCGTCTCTCATCTTCCTCCTCATTTCCTCTGAGATCCCAGCCATCTGCAGACTGCCTCTATCTGTTGTCTCCTACCCCGAGGAAAACCGGCGCTACCAGAGACAATTAAAGGCCTTGGAGATGGTTCAGCACAGTCAGCAGCGGAACAGCCAAGAAGAGGCCATGCTGAAGGAGAATGGACGGCCAAATGTCCAGTTGGCAGTGGATAGGGACGGCAGTGAACCTGTGTGATTAGAGGAGATGCTATTTAGTCCTGACATTAAATTTTCAATCGTGGAATTTGTTGGAATAGTATGTTGATATACAGTCTTGGTACTTTCTCTCTTACATAACAATCTATACATCTTATATAATCATCTGTTATATAAAATGGCTGGCATTGTAGTGAGACATATTTTCTAAATGGCAAACATGTTCTTATGCAGTATAGTTATTCTTCACAGCAGAGGGCAGCACTTCCCAAGGAAAGATTGAACCACTGTTGTAATCTAATAATACTGAGGAAAAATACTGGGCAGATTTAAATGTAGGAATGTGATTATGTGTATTGTCTGCAAAAATGTACATTCTATTAAATGTAGTCTTGTTGTGTTCCTCATTAACAACAGTTGCAAAGCAAAGAATAACGGTAAACAGTCTTTCCTTGAGTCTCAACTGCACCGTTTTAGTGGTCGCTGGGAGTTGATTTAAAATGCAGCAGAGCATTTCATCAGTGCAGACAGTGAGCTGTAGGGGAGATTTCATAAAGTGCTCCCCCAGCAAAAAACAAATTTTTCTCTGCCAACCATAATCCATCACTGCCTTCTATACTCCAATCTGTCCTATTGTTTCTCTTTACATCTCTTTTCGTTCCTTGCTGTGCTTCTCTCTCAGTTTGACATGTTTTTATAAACCTTTTTTGCTTATCTACTTCCCCCTTCCCCTGTCCTCAAATGCTGTCTTATGCCATCATCTGTCTCCTTCTATCTTCATCTCTCTTTTGAGGACAACCTTTCTCTTCAGGCAAAAAGATTCAGATCTCTGTGAAAACAAGCCACCAACATATCATCTGATAAAACGTCTATAGAGCGCTGTCTGGGTCTGTGTCTGCATTTATATTTCTGAGTAAGTCTTTGTGTGTATTTACTGCCGTCTGTGTATCTGGTGCACGAAGCACATGGCATTTGTCTAGCTGGTGCTACACATAAGAGACAGTCACACTTCCAGACATGCGTGGGAGCTGCGGTACATCAAGGGAGAAGGTGCGAGACGAGGGTCGGGGAAGAAGATGAACTTGGCCGGTGTTGAAATAACGACTTGTTGTTTTTTCTTCTTGAATGTCTAATGTGCCTTTTTTTTCTTCCCTGCATTTAAACCCACTCAGATCAAACCATGTTCTCCTTAATATTCTAAAGTCATCACAGAGGAAAACTTTCCTCAGAGCTGCTAGTATATTTTCTCTTATCCACTGCTGCCTGAAGGTAAGACTGACCTAACTCAGTGGATTTTTCTGTGGCCTTTTACACAATGTTGATTCATCCAGCAACCTTAAAATGACAGGATAAGTGTTGGCAGTGGGATGGTGTGAGAGGAGATTGCTGTGCCAGTGCTGTGTGCTCACAGCAATGTGATTCACCTTCCAGAGTCCCCTGCAGGCAGCACCTACTGCTCCCACAGAACACAACAGGGAAGAGAGAAACAAGGCTGAAGCTGTGAAGGATGCAACCTTAACACACAGTCACGTACTCCTGCAAATATGCAGAGAAAATCTGCCTTTCTCACTGTACTGGTTTGTCTACTCTAGTGTCTCAGTTAAGAATAGCAATTATCACAAAACAAAGTCAGCCAACATATTTACAACAGTAGTTTATCAACAGAAATAACATAACGATATTGTAATTTGGCACATTGGGAAGGAGGCCTAGTGTCTATATACTAATAGAATGGGGATGTCCAAAGGATCTATCTATCTATCTATCTATCTA
>NC_045748.1:14943669-14947306 GCF_008692095.1 Etheostoma spectabile | reverse complement strand
ATCTATCTATCTATCTATCATTGTTAGAAAATTAAATTAAATTTAAAAAAAGCTTTCACAAGTGCCAAAATATCTCTACCAAATGTCACAGCAAGTTGTTGAGCTATTTCCGACTGGAAAAAAGCATTGTCATACCTAAAGTCGTACCACTCAGAAGGGTAAAAATACACATATGTAAATAATGGGTAGGGGGTCTGCTTGGGGGAAGCTGGACTTTTAAAATCATGGCTACAGTTTTGGTCCTCTGGGTCATTCTGGAAGCAATTCCGGTTTATATCTATTTATTTATTTATTTACTTACATCTTTTATTTAAGAGTTGGCCTGCATGTATACCAGGAAGTTGAGTTGGCATGTACTGATTTCTGTTTTCACTGTCTAACACAAGGTTGGTTAAAGCTGTATATATGGGCCTAATATGTTTTGGGATAAGCGAACAGAGGGGGACATTGTACTGACGTGTGTTCCATTTTATTTTAAGTTATAAAACAATACATATTTGATTACAAAAAAACAATACACGTATTTTACCCTGTAGTTAAAAACCAGGAACACAAACAAAAGCAGAGATAGTGGCTGTTCAATACATCTGAGTATGTGAGAAAACCAAACAACACCACCAGAACACTGGGCTGCATGTAAGCTGTCCACCTTCTCACCATCTCACAATAACAGTGTCAGTACAGCTTGGGACTTTAATTAGCATTATTCTCTCCGAGACTGACAGGCAATTTTGTTTCGAGAGAGACAGCATGAATGTGTGAAAAACAAAGTCAGACTGTTCCCGTGGGCAGGAGAGAAATGAAGGCTTTGAAAGAGGCTGTTGTGATTCACTCTTTCTCGATCAATCTGTGAATAGTATGTAAGAGCTGCTATCTGGTGCATGACGCTCCTGGCTCAACATGTACAACCCAAATATGTCTGTCGTTTCCTGTACAGAAAGGAGAATCCAAATGAAACTCCATCCCCCATTGGACGTATGAAGCATCACAGCAGGAAGCATTGCCATGTATGTACGCTCCTTGTGACACTGATTTCCATATCCATGGCTGCACTCTGCTGGAGTCGACTCTGTGTCTTTCTCTTGTAGTATGATCTCTAAATGGAATACTGACTTCTTTTAAATGACAGTAAAAGCAGCATTCTAGCGGATGACTCGCTGCATTTCATCAAAAGAGTATAAAAGGGGAAAGGTTATTTATTTTTCTTTTGCTGAAAGGAATCTTTTCTGTTTTGTTTGGAAGGGTCTTTAGTATTTTTTCTTCAAATTAAATGTATATTTAATTCTTATAGCGTGTGAGTTTTATGAAAAGAAACGTCGTAAGTAGTAACTGTTCATTTTGTAGCTGTTAGTTTAACAATAGAGAGCAGCTTGAATGCTATGGCTACAGGAAGCACGTCTGTTGTGTTTTTGTAATTGCTAGTTCCCCCCCCCCCCCCCCCCAATATGCGATTTGGGCTTTGTTAAGATTCTCACTTTATTAACACATTCAACTTGAAAACAGGGCTGTGTTATTAGGGGGAAAGTTCAAATACATGGTTCAATCCTTTGCCCAATGATTGTTTTAACAATCCCTTAATATTATGGACTCATCATCTCTAAAAAATGTTCATTATTAATTCTGGCAAGGCGATCAGCATCCTTCAGTCAGTCATCATAATTTGAGGTGATATCTTGAATTGTCACAGGACCAAGATGTGAGATTTTCCAAAGAACACAAGGTTTATAACACATTTCAATTACATAACTTAACTCTGCCCTTTTCTTCCACAGCTGGTGGCTATTAAATGGCTCATTAGCATTGGTTTGCATTTAGCACTATACATAATTGCTATGCAGAACGACGGGGGTGGGATTCCACCCACACCTGCACAATCTAATGGATACAAGAACCATTAAATAAATACAGCCTCTGTAAAGCTTACTGGCCTTAACAGTGAAACTCCACTAACAGAACAGTTCAGAGTCACTGAATTTCAGCTACGGGACATAAATCTGGACACATTTGTATTTCAAATGTTTTTGTTATGAAGCTTAATTTTAAAAATCAAGTCACAAAATGGTATTACAGGGCTTCTTTTTACAGTATACAAACAAAAGTGAGGAAGGGAAATAAAATCAGGAACCATTTAGAGTCAATAACAACTTACATTTTTCCTATCCCATTGATTTACCCTGATTTTTAAGATTTAACATAAGAGTAAATACATTGCAATCCAATCTTTTTTTAGCTTAAGACCCCTTACAGAAGTAGTTGGGGCCCCTTAAATGAATTGATCCTATCTATCTATCTAAAGTTGTTTAAAATTAGCTCCACTTCAACCAGCTACAACAATAAAATACTACTTACACATTTGATTCATTCCTACAATCAAATAATGCCGTTACAGGGCCAATTTTCTGCAGAATGAGTACTTTAACAGTGTAGGTGATGTGCTTTTTGAATGCAAGGCATTTACTTATATTGGATTATTTAAATGTATTTACTTTTGTTTAAGTAAAAGATCGGAATACTCCTCTTACACCACTGCTGTTTCTATTACATTGAATTGCATCAACCTGTAGTTGACCTGACTGTTATTAAATTGGCTCTGCAGAATTTTAGGCTACTTAAAAAAGCTATTCTAAAATATTCCACTAAAAATAATTCCTTGCATTTTCTCATCCACAGCAAAGCTAAAACCTTCTTATGTAAAAGGCGTGTGCCTGTGTTCTGATGTACAAAATAGAGATAAAAAGTCATTTGAGGACCGGGGCTCCATCACCGAGCAGGTGACTGTCTGGGGTTAGTCTGGGCAGCCAGCAGGATATTTTCACTGCATGTCTGGGTTTTTTTGTTCTGTCTTTGGAAAAGAAAAGCACTCTTTGTACCGTGTCGTGACTGTCTGCTCGGCTCTGCCTTCAAGAACTCCGGAAACATGTCTCGAGATGGAGAAGGAGGCTGCAACATCCGCGTGATCATCGCCGGAGCACCAATGGCTTTCCAGCGAGCAATCTGAGGACACCGGTATCCCCTACCGCGCGTCAGGAAATGGGTGGATCCGGGGAATGCTCGGTCACGATGCGTGGGTAAGTGAGTGTGTAGTAGAGGAGCTGCCGCGGTGCTATTTAACAGAGAGCCGAGGAGACCTCAGACAGGACGAAGCATTGCTCGACAAACAGGAGCGATTTCAGCACCAGGACAGCGACTCGTAGCTCAAAGAAACCAACTTCCTATCATCCACCATGGTTCTCATCTGGACCCAGTTCGGTGTTAAGCACAAAAATGTCAATGTCAAGTGCAAAGTGCGAGTTATGCACAGAGGCGACAGCTCAGGCTCATCATCAGCGGTAAGTACATTGTTTGAGAAAGTGTTTTTTTTCACGTTTTTGTCTTTTGCTTAATCACCAATTATTACATACTCAAATGATAGTAAGTTAAATACACTGTTAGAATATTTACAGTACGTGTCATTCAAGGTATAGTCTATTATGTTGGTAAATTCCCTTTGAAATTGCAACCTTTGGTGTAGCGGCATCTCTCTGTATTTAATCCTCGACTGTTGCTGTAGGGTTTATTCAAAATGCATGATTTGCCAATTCGCGTTCAGCCAATCGCTGCACCGAATCTCGGTCATTGGGGGAAATCTTCCCCCCCC
>NC_045748.1:14914358-14943659 GCF_008692095.1 Etheostoma spectabile | reverse complement strand
CCATCCTTCTACCAGCCTATACAATGCATGGATACTATGCAGTGGCATAGCAGCACGGAGATACGGGTGTTTTCCCAGAGAGTGTCTATGCCTGGGGCTAATGTTCTGCATATAAATATATACAGTGCAGCAGTCGGTGTTGAGGATGTGCAATACACAAAGCATCCTGTTTTGTATTTGAATATTTTAATTTAACAGTGTTCATTAGTTATTTATCACAAGCCCTCATGCAGATTGAGATTTTAAATAAATAAATTTAAAAAAGTACATTCTTTGACCAGGTTTGTACGAGTGGCAATATGACAAGTAAATGGTCTAATGTCGGATTCTGGTTCTTGTTTCTACAGGAAAGCACCAAGTCTGAGCAGGATGTGCCCTGCCTGGCCATCAAACCCACAGGCAAGGACTTCTACAAAGTCCTGGGTGTCTCACCTGAATCCAATGAAGATGAGATCAAGAAGGCCTACAGGAAGATGGCTCTCAAGTATCACCCAGACAAGAACAGTGATGCGGATGCAGAGGACAAGTTCAAAGAGATTGCAGAGGCCTACGAGATCCTGACTGACCCCAAAAGGAGAAGCATCTATGACCAGTTTGGAGAAGAAGGTGAGAGTGAGATAAAGAGAGTTAAATAGCTCAAAAAGTAGCTGGCATCTGGCTAATTTCTGTATCATAGACTTGTGCATTAACTATTTATGTCATCATTAAGGCTTATTACTGATTTGCAGTGGGAGGATCATGACTGAAACAGTTCCACCCCAATTAAAACAGCTGAACATGTGCAGCATAGACAGCTGTGGGGCTGATAAATTATTCAGCAATATAGGAGTTTTCCTTAAAACTCCCGAATAGCTGATTTTTAGTAAACCGTCGAGAGGGAGAAGCAGAATTTCCATGACACAAGCACTAATATTAGAATAAGAATGAAGTAAAACTGCAGATGTTAATGAATTTAAATGAACTCTTTCTGTTTTCTCTGTGTTTTTAGGTCTTAAAAATAGAATGTCAATGGCGGGCCAAGGCAACGCTTTCCGCAATAATTTCCACACCGACCCCCACGCCACCTTCTCCTCCTTCTTCCATGGCACCGACCACTTCGACATCTTTGGCAATGACGTTGACGGCGAAGATGAGCTCTTCAACCCCTTCCGACGATTCCCCTTCAGCCACGTTGGCGGGTTCTCTGGCTGCGAGGGCGGGCTGCGAAGAGGCCAGCGGCGGCTGCAGGGCGATGAGGTGGTGCATGACCTGCTGGTTACCCTAGAGGAGGTGATGCAAGGCTGCACCAAGCATGTGAAGATCACCCGCAGCCGCCTCAACCCTGACGGCCGCAGCCTGCGATCCGAGGAAAAGGTGCTAAATGTGGTGGTGAAGAAAGGCTGGAAAGCGGGGACCAAGATCACCTTCCCCAGGGAGGGAGATGAGACGCCCAACAACACCCCTGCAGACATCACCTTCATTCTCAGGGACAAGGAGCACACGCAGTACAAGAGAGACGGCTCCAACATCGTCTTCACTGCCCAGATCACACTCAAGGAGGTGAGTTTGGTGCAATTATGTCAGGCATAAAGGTCTAGAGTTTGACTCCTACAGAGGCCATCACTCCTGATTTAATAACATAATATATAACATATTTAACATATGATGGGTCTATGGGTAGATATACTATGTAATTGTCAACAGCTTACACCTACTCAGAGAAAGGCTAACATCCATCCACCACTTCTTATCTTTTACATAACTGTAGAATGATGCATTCTCTGAAATACCAGAGAAAGAGAGAAAATCGATTCGTGAAAGGCATTAATAAGAAGCCAGAACGTTCTCTGCCAAATTCAGGGCGGGTACGAGCTTTGATTATAGTCTGAGGACGGAACACAGTGTTCTGTTATGGGCATCTGAGCCCCCAGCTTACAATGGGCTGAGAGACCCCCGTTAACAGAACAGCAGCAGCCTGCCAACGCCTTCGTTACCTCTCCAGCCCCTGCAGAGTGAGAGAGAGCAGCAGAGTCTAAATTTAGCCTCAGTGCTGACTGCCCCCACGAATCTCACTTCACTCTCAGCTACTATGTGTGCTGCAGACTCCTCTGCCTCTACAAGGCAGGCAGAGAGGCAGCTTTTTTGGCTCGCTCCGTCTCTGGCTCTCACCTCTACCAACCCACGCACAGATTAGCAGGGTAGCAGTCACAGAGAGTGGCATTTCAAAGAGCTTCCTCCATCTTCCTGTGGCTCCCTTCAGTCACCAAAGCACTTAACTCCCACACACAGCCTGTAAATAGAGCAGCGATTATAACATCTGTAAAACCGGTTTGTTGCATAACACAGAAAATCGTTAGGCTCTTAGAAAGACAGACAATCCATATTTATCCGTTATGCAACTTGACACATTTAATTGATTTTTTTTTTTGTCCAAGTGTACTTCATTCCAGTCATAATGATGCCACTCAGGAAGCATTACAAAACTTGTTCTAAATTTGTACAAAACTAACTAGTTTCTTCATTCTTTTTCCTCCAGGCTCTCTGTGGCTGCACAGTTAATGTCCCAACACTTGACAACCGGATGATGCCTCTACCATGCAGCGATGTTATCAAACCAGGTGCTGTCCGCCGGCTAAGGGGCGAAGGTCTGCCCATGCCCAAGAGCCCGTCCCAGCGAGGCGACTTGGTGGTGGAGTTCCAGGTGCTCTTCCCCGACAGGATCCCACCACAGTCCCGCGAGATTATCAAGCACAGCTTGGCCCAGTGCTAGCCTGCTTTTATTTAGGGACCTGATTGACACAGCTTCACCGTGTGTGTATGTTGTTATCAATTCACAAACACAGCCTTGCCCAAGGTGCTAATATCACAACCAATCGCAGCCTCTTGTTGTGTGTGGAAATGGCAAGCAACGCTTACATGAGTTGTAGTTCGGTGTGGAGATGACTTTCTGCAGGCATGACGTACAACAACTATGATGCCACGTGAGCAGTGAGTTTAGAACTAATGAATGGGGTCTTTGGTATCTGAGGGCGTCCATTGACTTAATAACCTTCCTCTTGAATGAAAAGGTTATCTGTAGGCTACTGTTATACCTGCAAACCTATAGCAGGATATCAGTGAGCTATTCAAGTCTGTATAGACTTCCTTAAACCTGAATGGTAGAAACACATGAAGTAAGAACAACTTTATCGTAGTTATATGGTGCTCATATGACTGATCTTTTGCATTGATTTATTGCAATAGCAAAATGTACTTGTGTACAAGGATCTACTTTGTGTACGAAATGCAAAAATATTGTCTCTAAGAGAGATTCATCGGTCAAATGTTCTATTGAATTATTTGAAATGTTTATATATATTCTGTAATGATGTATTATTACCTGATATAGACATGTTTGGAAGCATGGACAATAAAATAAAAAGTAAAAACCTACAATTTAACTTCTGTTGTCTGCTGTTGCTTGTGATAAGCATGTACAGTGTATGCTTATAAGTGGACTGCAAAAGTCCATCCATCTTCATCCGCTTATCCGGTATTGGGTTGCGGTACAAAAGTCCTCAACAAAACTATATTATAAAATCATGAAGTCAATGAAGATGGATGGATGGATAAAGTCAATTTAAAAAAAATCCCAAATCAGAGCATGGTTGAACATTACTGCAGAGCTTTAGATGCAGTGGTGTAGGAGTGTGGTCTATTGCTGCCATCTAGTGGCGATTGGTTGCTATGACAACGCCAGACATCCTGCACATAATAGGACACACCTGTTGATCTGTAATTTATGTCGCTGCCGACTGAGTGCGCGATTCGTAGTTGGCTCAGCTCAAGCCTTTGCTTTGTTAACACTGACACTGTTGGTCTACAATAATGAAGACAAGGGTGGTTCAAGGCAACATCCCTTTTTGGAGACTGTATCCATCCAAGAAGCAGGCTGGCATGTTGCTTTTAAATCAAAAATACTTTTCAAACATACATAGTAGTCCACATTGATTGACACGCCAAACCACCTGTGCGTTCAGGGACAACGTGAAATCTCAATTGAGATCAGCAATTCTCCAAAATTCATCCTTCATGTCCTCTGGAATGAAATGTCGCAGATAAGTCAGACCACACCAGCATTTCTGACTGAAGCTTACCCCGTGACAAATTTGACTTTAGTCGTCCTTCTGCTCATACCCTTTGTGGTCATTCTGCTTCTACTGAACTGCCTGTTCCTGGGTTACAAGTTATTGATCCTGTCAAAGAAGACCCGACAGAAGCGAGAGGACGCAGAGGAGATGCTTTTGCAGTCCACCCTGCAAAGAGTCAGAAGGGTATCCGACATGGGTTTTGCTTCGCTGCAGGACGAGAGGAGAGCTTATATGTCTCTATCGGAGCCGATCCTGCCCCATCCTGTCACCTCTTCCAGGGCTTCATCCAGGGAGAGAGCCGGGGTGGACCACAGGATCCGGCTCCTTAGGCCAGATGGTGCCACCGGCTCAGGGTCCCTGAGGGCGCCGAGCACCATCCGGGTCACCACCTCTGCGCCTGGTTTCAGCACGAGACTCGATCTGCCCTCTGGCTCACGGGCATACAGTGACGCGCGATGGTGTAAAAGCGCACCGGTTTTACCACAGTCCAGTGATTCAGAGGCTGAAACCAGAGTGAACCTTGTTCCGCCAAATTCTCCAACGGTGAGTGATCAACTGTCTATATTTGAAAATCACCAGGAAGAGGCCTAATAAGTCCAGGGTCATTGTAAAGTTATTATTAGGAAGTGAAGATTGACTGACTAATTGGCGGACATCCTTCACGAATTCTGCAGGACATATTGCCTAAACATACAAAAAATGCCCCTTTTGACAATGCTTTATTATCCTGCTTTGGGAGCAAGGGCAAAAATTAGCTGCTGGGCCCCTCTCAACCAGTTTCTTTTGCTCTACCTATATTGTCTACAATTGTCCTAGAATAAGACTTTTCCTGTGTTTTAATTTGATTAAATGTGAGGGGAAGAAGTGAAGGACTTACAACTACATTTTGACATTGGGCCCTTAAGATCAGCTAATAAAAGCAGAACCCACCTTTCGGGCCTTATTTTGTCAGTTTATATTTGCTAAATATTCCTGTGGTAGAGTTCATAAAGTTACCACAAACCACTTAGCCTACCACAATGTGATGTTGGTATTTTTAAGGGCCCCTGGATGTCTGGTGTTGGCTGTCACTGCTTAACTTACTCCCCTACCATGCTTATTCAGTTTATTCCAAACAATAGGAAAAGTAAAACCTGCTTTCCTTAACTTGCAGCTTAAATCAATATTAGGTTTTACAGATCAGCAATAAGGAATAGTGAGCAGGAAATGTGTTCAATATTACTTTAAAAAAAAAAAAGACCATCCAAGATCTAACCTCCAGGATAAAGCATAAAGTTATTGCTAATTCAAAGTGTACAGTCTTTATTTTTTTCTTTTGTGCACAGCATGTGGGGCATCTTCGTCGGAGCAGTACTTACGAGATGCTGACAGATGTGAACCCAGGTGTTGCCATGCTTGTGTTTGACAAAGTGGACATGGAGTGTGACTACACCAACCTGCCTTCAGAGGCGTCCTGCCTGAATACATCGGCAGTGGGTCCTGGACTGGACAGCGACTTTGGTGCAAGTGCAGGTAAACTTCAGTCTCCCTCTGCTGCACTGTAATCAATATGGCAGTCGATAATAACTACTGCTGCATCAAAAACAAGTAGATTTGTTGGACAGTATAAAGAAAGAAAAACTTATATTGCTTGGAGAAGTGCTTTAATGTTAAGTAAAAGGGTGCTGTTTTAATAATAATAATAATAATAATAATAATGATAATAAATATTTGTAATTCACTTTACATTTAAACAAATCTCAAAGTGCTACAGGTAAGATCATAAAAGCAAGCTAAAAAACAGTGCAAAATATTGAATATATTTAAACAGTGCGACGTAATTTTGTGCTAGGTTAAAACTCATAAGTTCTGCTAAAAAGAAATGGTTTTGTCCTTTTTTAAAAGTCTGGTGCCCTCAGATGGTCAGGGAGGGCATTCCAAGTCCAAGGAGCTGTAGAGCAGAATGCACAATCAATTATTATTATTATTATTATTATTATTATTAATGGCACCAGTGAGGAACAAATTATCTTGCTTTCTTAATAAAATCCTGTTTGCTGGTTTAATGGAAAGCTTGTTTAATTACTGCTTCAGAAAGAGTCAAAAGTAAAGTTACAGTATAACACTACTTTATAAATAAGACAAGTTATAAGTCATGTTAGTTTGTAGATAACAATGTGAGGACTGAGTGCAAGATCAGCTTAATGTCATTTACAGACCGTATTTATGCAATATACAGTATATTATAATGTTGAATTAGACGTCTGTAAATCATTAATCTGCTTCTATATTGCAAATAAAATGTAAATGTCCACATGCTAGACATTGTGCACTTTTTCACATTTGTTATCACGCTTCATTAATCAAGAAAAACAGATGTACTTAAGTATTTCCACAGTTTTTTTTAATGACTTAAAACATGGGGATCTTTAATTTTAAAGTTCTGGAGTATTCACGATTTCTTTGCAGGTGTCTCTCTGCGGATTCTGTCAGGAGACAGTGACAGTTTGTCCAACGGTGTTCTGGCTTCTGCCCTCGAGTGGGATTATTATGACCCCTGCTATGTTAAACAGAATAATGTACACAAACATAAACACCACAGACCTGCGGTGCACACCAAACAGTACTGGGTGTAATATGTTTCAGCTGTCAGTGTGATCAGTAGTTTTAATATTTATTTATTTTTTATGTATTTTATTTAAATCTATTCGTGTTTTAGTCTTCATTTATTTAATTTGTCTCACTTATCACTAATTTTAAATTGACACTTTTTATAAGGAATGCAATCTGCCACTGAATTGGTTCAAACTGTGAACTATTTACCATGCACCTTCACTTACATTATGAAATAGTTATGCACTTCTTCACTTGTGTTCATCTAAATTAGTTACTATTTAATGTTCACGGGGCTTTTCAGCCAGTTCTGGATTTCATAAACACTCACATTAAGATTTATATTCACTGCTTTTGATTTAAAATGTTGATTCATTCTGAGTAATAAAGACTAATTTAGAATGGAATGCTTCTGGAGTATCTTTCCAATTAAATAATGTGATTTATCAGGGACCTAAGTGTCAATACAAATACAGAAATAGGGGGGGGAAAAAAACATTTATGGGGTGCGACATTACTATGTTAAAACTGTCTGTTGGTACTGGCCTGTACAAACATTAAGTTAATCAATTCATTTTAAATTAGTTTTTTTTTAACTCACCAGCAGAGGGCCCTGTAGTTTGTTTGGTGGAGGTTACCCTTCACATTCTGTTTTTACCCTGTAAACAAAGACGCAAGTAGATAACTGATGATAATCATGATACTGACCATTTATTGTAGGCTTGTACTACGTTATATTAAGAAAAAAACTGATTTAATTTTGACAAAAAACAAACAATTCCTTTGATTTGTTGAGCCATGAGTTTTGAGCCATAAAAGCAACATCAACTACAGCAATCTCCAGAGAAGATGGAGAGTGGGGCTACAAGAACCTTCAAAACACATTTAAAAAGGGTGAATCGGTTTGAAATTGTAGTTTAATTGCTGGCTTTAAGATTGTGTTCCCCAATTGCTACTCTTATTGTTCCTCAGTTAAAGTGGAAGTTACGTGATTTTCCACAATGGGACTGATCAGTGGGATAGGCCAAGTATGACACAAAAGCTAGTCATCTCTACCTTCATGTACTATTGCAGCCATTCCATGTTTCAGTCCATTACATAAATCAATTGGTAAAGCCCCAGTGAGCCGCTCACTAATTTTTCCACTTCTACCGTTTCCAGACAAATGTTATTTGATCAGTAGGATCTGCAAATTGTTGCAAGACACAATATAATAATGCTGCATCAAGGTATATCAGAAAGGAACCCAACAGTGCTCCAAACACAAAAAGAGACCAAGTCAACTAGTTGGAATACTTTATTCTCGGTTAAGAGATATCTGTACATTAAAGATCAAGTGCCACTTTTTAAGTTCATAGAAAGTATAACAGAGGCTGCACTATGTGAACAGGAAAAGAACCAGATCAAACTGCATCACTTTACTCAAAGCTGGAGAGGAAATTCAACACAGTTTGTTTGAGTTTAGCATCAGATGCCTCAGAGATTTGGCCATCAGCCCTGCAATCAAAAAGAGATTGGTTACAAACTGCATACATACAGAACACACTTTATAAATCTAAATGCTGGTGTCTAGAAGCTCTTCAACTTACCTGATAGCTGTCAGCAGGTCTTGGTGCTGGCTCAGGACGTGCTGCAGGAAGGCTTTCTCGAACCTGGTGATCTTGCTAGGTTCCATTTTGTCCAAGTGTCCCCTCACACCAGCATAAATGACTGTTACCTGTTCTTCAATAGCCATTGGACCTGACACAAATGCATACAGTCACAGAACATAAGACAACTGTAGAATGGATACATTTTCTGAAAGAAGCCTACTAAGGGACATTTAATACTGAATTTAAATACTCACAGTACTGTCCCTGTTTAAGGAGCTCCGTTAGACGAACGCCACGGTTCAGCAGTTGCTGAGTGGCAGCATCCAGATCCGAACCAAATTGAGCAAAGGCTGCCACCTCACGATACTGGGCCAGCTCCAGCTTCATGGTACCAGCCACCTGGTGATGGACAGAGATCAACAAGTCAGAATCAAAGACATTTACTGTGAAATAGCTAGGAAACGGGTGATTACACGGAAGGCTAACCTGCTTCATAGCCTTGGTCTGGGCAGCAGATCCGACGCGTGACACAGACAGTCCGACGTTGATGGCTGGTCGAATACCTTTGTAGAACAGCTCAGTCTCCAAGAAGATCTGAATGAGAAAACGGCATTAATAACTGGGTTCAGGAGTTCAACTGGAATGAAGCAAGTCAACGAGTCACACACTCACTTGTCCGTCTGTGATGGAGATGACATTAGTTGGAATGTAGGCCGACACGTCACCAGCCTGTGTCTCAATAACGGGAAGGGCTGTGAGGGAGCCGCCGCCAAAGTTGTCGTTCATTTTAGCAGCTCTCTCCAGCAGGCGGGAATGCAAGTAGAAGACGTCTCCTGGGTAAGCCTCACGACCAGGGGGACGGCGGAGCAGCAGGGACATCTGACGGTAGGCGACAGCCTGCAGAAAGAAAATACAAGGTTGTCGTTTCTCTGCTAACTAAAGTTTGTTAAAATAAAATGATTTACAGCAGCTGCTTCTCTCTGTGTAAACATCCCCACTAACAGTCAGATTAAATAAAACTCACCTGCTTGGACAGATCGTCATAGATGATCAGGGCGTGCTTGCCATTGTCTCTGAAGTACTCTCCCATGGAACAGCCCGAGTAGGGAGCCAGGTACTGCAGTGGAGCGGCATCAGAGGCAGTGGCAGACACTACAATGGTGTACTTCATGGCGTCAGCATCAGTCAGCCTCTTCACCAGCTGAGCCACAGTGGATCTCTTCTGGCCGATAGCAACATAGATGCAATACAGCTTCTTCTTCTCGTCAGTTCCTTCGTTAAAGCGCTTCTGGTTGATGATTGTGTCAATGGCAATTGCGGTTTTGCTACAACACAAATGTTGATACTAAGCACCGTGTATTCACCAAAAACAGATCCATGTCTCACACAAATCAATCTCCATCTTATGTTAATATTCAAATTTAAAGCAGCCATGAACTGACAAAGGGCTGATCTACCAGGAAACAGAAGAATTAATGGTTATAAAAACATATGGCAACAAGCTATAATTATAATATATTGCATTACTGATTATGTGTCCCACCCCTCGTCAGTATTAGCACTTCCACTGCTGTAACGGTATTTCAATGGCAGCTGGAATCACATCAAATGCTGCCATGTGTTCAAGTATTCACTTTGAGCAGGGTCCTCCTACCCAGTCTGCCTGTCTCCAATGATGAGCTCACGCTGTCCACGACCGATGGGGACCAAACTGTCCACGGCTTTGATGCCAGTCTGCATTGGCTCCCTCACAGAGATACGGGGGATGATACCAGGGGCTTTAAGGCCCACACGCCTGCGGATTTTGGAGCCCAGGGGACCCTGTTAGGAAAATAGTGGAACAAAAAAAAAAGAAACGGACTGTTATTAACTGGTGAAACCAGTAGTATTACAGTATAGTAGTATTGAAACCTGGTAGTGTTATCTTGTAAACATGATTAATTACTTTTATGTAAAGCACGGTGTGTTGCATTTTATGCATGAATTGTGTGATAGAAATACACTTTATTATTATCATTATTCACCTTGCCATCGATGGCATTTCCCAGAGCATCAACGACACGGCCCAGGAGCTCTTCACCAACAGGCACATCTACAATAGCACCTGTTCTCTTGACAATGT
Source organism: Etheostoma spectabile (assembly GCF_008692095.1). Taxonomy (NCBI): domain Eukaryota; kingdom Metazoa; phylum Chordata; class Actinopteri; order Perciformes; family Percidae; genus Etheostoma; species Etheostoma spectabile. Next base: position 14,933,244 of record NC_045748.1, on the reverse strand, counting down.
CGCCCTCCTTGATCAGCTTGTCGTTACCAAACACAACAACACCAACGTTGTCGGGCTCCAAGTTCAGAGACATGCCCTGGATAAGAGAAGAAAAATGTATTTACTACCACGTTTCCCTTTAGCCATATTACTGATAACATGACAACTGCCCTCCAAGTACATAATTAAAACCACTAATTATTCTATGAACATGTAATGATTTGATCAATTGTTTTTACAGTAATGGACATTCTTCTATATTCTAGGAACAGTCTTTTATGCAGTATATTTACACGTGTACTCCAAACATTCGAGCTGTAGCATCAACCCATTCGGTGAAAGGTTCGCGTATAAGGGTTACATCATCAATCTTACCTTGAGACCAGAGGAGAACTCCACCATCTCCTCAGCCTGCACGTTCCTCAGACCGTGCACTCTGGCAATACCATCACCGATGGACAGCACGCGTCCAGTCTCCTCCAAGTTAGCACTGGTGTCAGCTCCCATGATCTTTTGCTCCAGAATGGACGACACCTCAGCTGTGCCTTTAATGTATGTAAGGCACACTAATTAACAACTTTGGAAACACTGTTGTGTATCGATTATTTCGTTTTATAGTAGTAGTAGGCCAAAACAGGGTTCCTGAAACACTGACCCGTTTTCTGCAGCCATGGTCGCGTGGTGTGTAGATTCTTGACTCCTACACATGCTGCGGCAACGTTCTTGGATACCTTTAAGACAATGAGAACGAGTACAGAAATCAATTTTATGCAGACTGAAAGGTGTAGCACTTTTCAATTGAATCACTTATTTTAAAATCAGCAAAATCAAATATAAAATCAGGCACAAATGTATTGAGTGCACCCAGTTTAAACTAATTCAATCTAATTACAGTCCTGCAATAACTTTGTCATGGTGCTAAGAAAGCTTACCTAATTGCACTTCCAGTTTGGGTGTCTCATGTATTACCAGTACACTCAGTACTGTTTAAAAATCGGGAAAAATATTTGTAACTGTTTCCTATTCTAAACAAATCATCTACTATTTTTGATATGTCTTAGCTTAATAAACACAATATGAACCAATATTTACAAGTATTATTATCAGTCTGTATTGATGTTACTTTGATTATTTATTTTTTTTTAATAGAGAACAGTACATTCATTTTTAGGACATATGTCATTACCAACTATCTGGATAGGAAACAGAGCTGCAACTTAGACAACAGTTGTAAATTGTTTTATTGTGGAGCAGACAGAATATCTTTTCATCAACAAGAGACTGAGGATTTTGGAAACAGCTTCAGAACCGCAACTAGTGTTATTAAGAATAACTTTCTGGGTTTTCAAACCTCACCAAGTATTAACTATTTGGGAAACTCATAAACTTGTCTGCTACTCAAATGCAATATTAAGTTACTGGGATTCATTCAAATATTGAATTGATATACGCCATTTCCACAAACATTTCATTCTAAATCAATATTGCAGCTCTATATTAGCAAATTCATAAACATTCTACAACAGGACTAGGGCTTGTGCCAAAATAATGGAGAAGGGCCCAGGTCATACAGTCTGCAGGGTCATAGGACACTCACCAGTAACAGTTACTAGCAAGAACAGTATTAATATCCAGCTAATGTCACCCCAATACATAAACAGCTAACCTATGCGAAGTTTAGCCGGGCAAATGCATTTGCAATGAAAGCTAGCATGAACAATGAAAGCTAAAGAGACAAAGCTGACCTTCAATAACGAATTACATTCATCACTGCTCTTTAGCTTAGTCATATTAATTGACAACACATTAACACATGATTCAGAGATTCATTTTATCGTCTAGTCACGCTTAATAGTTACCGTACTAGCTAGCTTGTGGGCGTCTTGTTGCAGTCTGTCAGCGTCAAAACATAACAGCGGGACTGGGAACTAGCAGAGTGAAGGGCCCGGTGTCCTCCGGCGCAAAGACGTGTGTATGCGCAACACCGCCATGACTTTTTTAATTTGAATACATTCAGAGTTTTATAAAGGAAATCGACACAAATCTAAACACATAAGACGTTAGAGTTGCTTACAAATCCAGCCTGTCGAGGAAGACTGCGGGTAAGAGCCGCTGCGACGCGTACTGACAGCATGTTGTCCTGCAGGATCTGTCCTGCTCCTGGTTCAGAGAGAGAAGGATGGCGGACACGGCGACAAATGTGTAGAAAGGTCGCAGATACCCGGAAGTACTTACAATTAAACTACTTATTTTTCTTCTTTCTCATAACTATGACAAGAAATAGACAATGAAATATTGACAAGTGAGTAAACAAATAACGGATAAGCATAGGTTGATACAACATAAAATAACAAAAAAAAAGATGCCACCCTAATATTTCATTTCCATTGGTTGTTTTTCTTGAATTGTATAAATGTACAATTCACAACAAATGACCAACAACCAATGAAATATAATGTAGTATATAGTTTTAAAACTATACTGTGTTTTGTACGTTTAATGAATTTAATCAACGTTATAAAACATGTATTTATACTTGCTTTTGTGTTTACTACCACTCATGCCTACTCATTAATAACATTCAATAAAATACATAGTTATTACTATAGATATATAATTATGACCCAGGTTCAGGGCACCGTGCATTAACATTTCTTGAAATTTAATGCACAAAAATATAGATTAACTATTTCATGGTAAAATCTTTTTTTTTTTATAAGTGGGTGCCATTGGGGTGCTTAAGAGCTAGACAATTTGTCAATATTATCTTGGTTTTGGAGTAAAAAGTATAGTTAATTAGAGCTAATTAACTATACTTTTTACTCCAACCTTCGAAAGATTGTGGAGCAGAAGCATATTACTCAAGTACCTCAGAGTTGTAGTGTTATCTGTGCTTGAGTGAAATATACTTTCCACCATCTCTGTGATAGGCCTATTATAGGCTATAAGAAAATCACGTTCTTTTAATTTGGGCGGAATTTTAAATATAGTGTGTAAATCGTTAATATAATACATCAGGACTTGGCGCTTTTCTTTTAGGGAATTTTAATCGCTCCCTCTGTCGCTTGTGAAAACCCAATGAAGGGAATCAATTAAATCGCTCCGCTCCAAACCCAGCAGCACTCTTCCGCTACTCCGTCCCATGCATCTATATAGCTACCGTATACTATCTATGATATGAACTGCGGTATTTTCCCATCCTGTAGTTTTAATATCCGACCCACGGGGGCGCTCGACCAGGTGAAAATGCCCGGAAGTGGCGCATGTAGCTTTGTGAAGGACCAAGACGGACGGCTGATGGAGACATTTTAAAATAAACACACAGCTAACTGCTAACGGCTAACAGGGCTCGCAAAGGTGCGAGCGCACTGCGCCAAAACACGTTCAAATTCTTCAAAGTTGTAAAGAAGTAACGTATAATTAGGAGTACATTGTTTATGCTTGTAAATCAAAGAGGCTAGAGATAACCGAAGATGTTGAAAAGTCTAACCCTGGGAAAAGACGAATATAACTAACGCCGAGGTAAGTTGTAACTAGCGCGGCCGATTTTAAATGCTAGCTAAGTAGGCTAACGTTAACGTTACCGCTTTGACTCACTGAGATAACGTTAGCCGTTAGCTGCTGACATTATCCTGCTTGTTACGCCTCTGGGTGGCTAGATACTGCTTCCATTTATAGGATCGTGCTAGGCAGCTGCCCTGCAACCTGAACATTTGCCGTGACTTGTCGTCTTCTCGCCAAGTTTGCAGAGTGTAAGGTTATGATCGAGTTTAGCTTCACTACGCAGCTGTAAGTAGTGCCTGGATCCAAGCTTGTGTTAGCCTTAGCTAGCCACAGACACAACTAACTAAAGTAATTAAACCATTCAGTGTTAAATGTCTGATAGTACACAAACTTGGTTCAGTGTGACCGAGGAGGTTTATATAGAAATAAATGGAATCATTCTCGGGCTGTTTGAGAAGTCAAAGTGGAATACAAATAAAAGTAACTCGTAGAAGCTAGCTAGCTAGCTAGCTAACCAACATTACTTAGCTACATACCAGTAATGTCGATAATGGGAATTTCTGGCCAAATTGTTGCATACAATTCAATGAGAATATTTTTTTTGTTTTTGGTATGTTAACAGTTTGTAGCAATGCAACATGTTAACAGAATAAAATGCACAGGATACGTTTACGGCGTTGTATGCAGGTCGGTAAAAAAGAAAAATGCTATAAAGATACAGCTATTCAAATATTTGGCCTTTGTGATAAAAATTCTGAATATCCACCATATTTAATAATGCCCCTATGAATTGCCTATGCTATCAGACATATAGCAGAGATTAAGACTGAATTGGAATTAGTGATGTGTTTTTCTTCCAGCAGGTGAGCTCCTGTCCAGGCACATTGGTCCATGTTTGATGGACCTTTGGGCTCTGGCTTCAACTAGCATGAAGATGGCTGACTCAGACAAGGCAGAAGAATTTGTGGATGCTGAGTGCCCCCCAGAGTGCCTTGATGAAGCACAATCAGCCACAAGCTCTGTCCAGGGAGAGCAGGATGAGCATCTGAAAACGGAGCCCACCACCAGTACCAGCTCACCACCAAAAGAGGCAGACAGCCCCTTGAATACAGAGGGTGAGCAAAGTCTCCTCTCCATGCCATGCCTGATGAAGGAGCTCCGCCGAGACTCCCCAGAATCTCAGCATGCCTCTACAGGAAGTGACAAGCCAGTATCTTGTCATGTCTATGAGAGTGACTCCTCAAATCCCTGCATGCTCTCCCCTTCATCTAGTGGCCACCTTGCTGACTCAGACACACTCTCCTCAGGGGAAGAAGGTGCTCCTCCCAAGGGAAAAGATGGAGAGGGCGCCATGGAAGCTGCAAATGATCCTGGGCAGGCAGTAGGAAGGCAATCATCTGCTATGGCTACAGGGGGTAGGAAGTCTCGGCGGTCGCGTTCAGAGAGTGAGATGCCGCCAAATGCAATGGCTGCAAAGAAAAACCGCTGCCAGCCCACCTTGGTAGCAGCAGGAGGGCAGGAAAAACAAACCAATGGCAAGCTGGCAAAAGTGAAAGGTCACCGGAGCCAGAAACACAAGGAGCGAATACGTTTGTTGAGGCAAAAACGGGAAGCAGCAGCACGGAAGAAGTATAACCTGCTGCAGGACAGCAGTACAAGTGACAGCGAGCTCACGTGTGACTCCAGCACCAGCACTTCTGAGGACGAGGATGACGACACCTCAGGAGGTAGCAAGACAATCAAGACAGACATTTCAGGTAACATCCAGTGTTCACAACACATGCTTATAGCACAGTGCTACTACAACTGTGGGGTAGGACAGGGTAACAGTTGCAGCCCCTTAGATATCCCATGTAGAACACTGTATCACATAGTGATAAAAGAACACGACAATTAAAATGACTAGCAATCAGAGTCAAACACAGAGCTTGACAATAAGAGAGAGCCTGCATGACTTAAAATTTTCAGGCAAACCAAAACAAATGTTCACATGCCACATATAGTAAGAACATGTAATAGGATTATATAAAGCCTTTGCAATATTAGCTAAGTACAAGCACTGCTTTGTATTTGTTTTATCAATCACTTTTATTTTTCTCACTCATCTCAATTCAGTCACCCTGTTTTTAGATACTTAGATTATGTGTGTATGAGGGCCTATGCCCAGTTACTTGTAGTAAAACAATGTATGTTTTGTTAGAACTTTATCTCATCATTTGCATGCTGTGAAAGTCTAGTGGACATTCTTCAACTCATGGAATGTTGTAAACTAAGTTGTGTTACTCTAACCTATATTGCGAGCTCTGCAAATCAACAAGTAAGCCATTTGCTCTATATCCTCTACGTTTGCTATAAATAGACAATGAAGGGTGCATGATCACACTGTTCAGTTACAATTTACTGTACAGTTACGGTTCAGCTTTGGTGTGCTGGTAGAAACATAGTCTTCAGGTGACAGGAGGTTATCCTCTCTATAATGGCTTCTGTGGCACCTTTGACATGTCACATAACTCATGGGTCATGTACGATGAAATAAAAATGCATATATAGCTCTTACTAAGGATGGCTTTAAGCTAAAAAATAAACTACGGCACAGTAGTGTCTAATACAAATAAACTCTGACAGTATTGTCTGCACATTGGCCCTTTGATTCTTCCCTTAGCATATGTTTCTTAAATAAATGTAGAACTCTCTTGGGTGAGTTGAGTTCTCCATAAGTAGCAACTGGCAGGGTGGTACTCACAGGCTTGCTGCGTACTTTAGGTGGTTCTTTTCACTGTGGTTGCATTTCCTAGGAATATAACCTGTTGGGTTGGTTTTGGTAGGCAGTTATTCTTTCCTGGTAAATTCTGAATTTAGCTGGTGGTTTGTCAAGGTTTTTGTTTAACAAATTATTGTCACTTAGTGTGTTTTCAGAGTGGAAATTGTTTATGCAATGTTAGTTTTTATGATCAGAAGCACTATAGAGCGCTTATACAAGGTGTTGGTTTTGAATAAAACTAACGCTATTGCATATTTTTTGAAGGTGATTGAAATTTTAGAAGAAATTATCGTTAGACATATCTGTTGCCCTTCATCAGAGGTTTGTTATGAATTTGCCTAAAATTGGTGTTTTTACCTCAAAGTCTCTCCAGTTAACACATTTTCAAAACCATGGTAACTGAATCAGTTTCCCGAGACATCAGTTATCTCCCATTAGGGATCCGTACTACATGAAATGTTTTCAACCATTTTTTTACATCCCGCACACAGATTTGAGTGCTTCAACTGCATGATGTAGTCCATCAGCATGAAAGAGTCGATCTGCACGTAACCAAAATCAAACTGTCATTTTCTCTTTTAATACAAAAGTCCACCTCCGAAGCATGAAAGTGCTACTGTATTTTCTTATGGCTTGGCCTCAATGTCTTTAAAGCTGGCTTCAGACGTGCATCGGAGAGATCCAGAGTGGGCGCCCAGATTCATGGGCTGCTGGACACCAGTTCGTGGGACAGGAACGGCATCGGCAGTGTTCTGGAGGAGGCCATGACGCGATTTGCTGTGATGCAGCGCCAGACTGAGGAGCGCTTCCGCATCTGGATGGAAAAGCTTGCACACCTCGACTCGGACAACGATTCATCCAAGCGCTCAAGTGATGCCATAGAGGGGCAGCAGCATCCATCCCATGGGGGACGCCCGTCCCCACCCAGTTCCTTTTTGCCATCGTCAGAGTCTTCAGAGACTATGGCTGCCTACATGTTGGCACGAGAGAACAACAGTCTCGCCTCCACCACTAACAACAACAACAACACCCTACCTGATGTGGTCACTCAGAATGGAAATCTAGGTGTTCCAGATCCTGGTCTCTTGAATGTTTAGATTTCACTTCTACACCACTCCTCACTGTTTCATACTTCGATCTTACCAAGAGTGGAACTACTTGATGCAGAAAGCATGGCCATGGGTATTAATAGGTTAAAGATGCAAGGTCACTAAACGGATACACCATCAACAGCAGCTGGGCCCGACCTGGTCATTTGAACTTGACTCTGTGCATACCTGAGGCCAAGTTAGTGCATTGGCTGGCACTGAATCACTGTGAGATTCGACATTCAGAATAATTCAACTCACCCCTTTGATTTCTCCAGCATCTGTGACACACGGCATATCTCAATAGACTGTTGAGTCAGGGCACTTATTGTATTGCTTATCGTCTCGCTTGTTTGTTTTTGTGTAACACACACACACACACACACACACACACAGCAAAGCTAATTGTGTCATTCTTACAGCACCTGGGCAGCCGTCATGAGTGCTGGGTGGGGTGCTACTGCTTAATAGCATGTGCCTTGTCTTTCTGACTTCACACTGGGAATGATAGCTAGAGCATCATAGTAATATTTCTTCAGAAATTGGGTTCAACACTCTACATTACCCTTCTTTCTCCTGAACTATGTTTGCACTTTGCTTGTAAATGGTTAAGGACTTTTTAAATTCTTGTGACAACTTTTTATTTTGGTGGTATAGCTACTATAACATATTAAACATATACATAACAATTTAAATTTGCCTCTAAGTATATACACAATACTAACCCACCAATTTCTGCTTTTTTTAAATCCTATGATGTAATTTAGATTAGATGTGTTTACATTTTGTAATATTTGCGTTTCTGTTACATTTGCTGCTATTGCTGCCTTTGTGCAGTAACAAGAAACTAGTGAGGGAGTTCTGACTTCCAATGTTTATTTTTAGTAGCCTATATATATATATATATATATATATATGGACATCAGATAAGGCATGGGTTCCTATGTTGTGGCTATTAGCTGCAATATCAAGAGCCTCAAATTTCCACTCGTATAATATTCGCCTAGTTAGTTTTTTATGTGCACTAAGCTGCCAGCTTGGCCTGTGCTCCACAAGGTGCTGCGTGTTCCTGCAGCATGATTTGAACCTGAAAACCCAGGCATCAAACTCAAACATATACAGCAGTTATCCAGCTGCAGTATGATGCATGGCAATGTTTACTGATTTCCTAAGAACTAACTGATCTGAGTGATCAAGTGGCCTTCTCTGGTTCAGATCCTGTGGTCTTTTTCGCGAAAACACTCCACTGCAACCCTCTCCTCAGACTACTTTTACTGATGTAGATGGCCATAGTGTCACAGTTCAACACTGCTAACACTATCTAACCATCAAATACATTGATGAAGGAATTTTTGGCCTAATCATATTTATAGTTAGGACGTTAAAGTGTTACGTTTTCTGTATGTGTATATGTAGCCCTATGTCTGTCAGGTTTTACAAAAGGTAACGCTGGAGGCATTGTTTCCCCACCTGTTTGCATGTGGTTATATTAGAATTTAGAATGTGCAAGGCCAAATTAGTTTTCATCAGCAGCATGTGTGCAAGGTTTACCTTTGCTAATGCTGATACATGGTGACTGACAGAATATTTTATCTATTTAGTTGTTTTATCTTGGCCAAATGGTTTTGTTTCCAGTTGTGTGAATATTGGCGTTTTTGGTTCATGGTGCATAATTACCTACATTTAGTTTAAATGGATCCAACAGCTGCTGTCTTGCATTTGTTAAAACTGAAATTACCTTCAAATCAACATTTTTGTCAACATGGTAGAGGGAACCTTGTGCATACAATTCACAAACGATGTGCATTAAAACCAACACTAAGGACAGTCCATTGTTTACCAAAGAGACTATCCTGGTTTACATTAGTCCTTTTTCTATCGTCGATACATGGCCTTGACATTGGCAAATCCTCAGTTTCTCTGGTAACTCTAGTACCTACCTATTTCAACCCAATCAGCTATTCATAGGAAGTGTTCTCTCATAGTACATGCTGTCCAGAAAAACTCCCTCACACACACCTACAGACACGTCTGGATTGTGTGTGTGCGCGTGTGTGTGCGCGTGTGTGTGCGCGTGTGTGTGCGCGTGTGTGTGTGTGAGAGACCCAGGGATTCCTTTTGACAGGGTAGAACAAAGACACATGTTCCCTTAGTTATTCTTCTGTTGTTTGGCTGTTATTATCCCACTACATTTTATTCACTAAGTAAAATCATTTTGAAGTGTTTTGTAATGTCTGTATTCTAGTGTTTTTATGTGAATGGCTGTTATTTTAAAAGCAATAAATAGAGGAAAAAAACACTTAATGATTATTTATTTTATTTATTTACTCTTATAATATAAAAGCCTCACTAGTGTAAATTTGGATATTGCTGATAACCTTATTCACAGTGGGGCGCTTTTTTTGTTATTCATGTTTTAGTAGTGCTATTAGATTGGATGAGCCAAAAATGTTCAAATTCACTGTTGATGTAAACCTTTTGTAGTTTGGAAAATGGTGTGTGTTTTCCTTATTGTAGACGCTGCAGTTAGCAGGACTATGGATACGGTGTCCAGTCTCTGTTCCAAACAGTCCTATGATTGCAAAGCATGATTTGAATAATGAAGTGTTTTCTTTGTTTTCTGCAGACGGGCTTCCAGTAGTGGGTCACTATGATATTTCAGACACTGATTCTAACCAGGAGAGTATGAGTGTGGAGACAGTCCGGCCCACGGTGATTAAGCATGAGCTAAAAACACACAGAGGCCAGGATATGGCAGCTCACTCTGGGTGTATAAAAGCTCTGTGCTCTATCTCAGGTCAGTTACAAACCCGCTGAATCCAAACTGATAATTTCCACTCCTCTCAGTGAAGACAGTACATTTAAAAGCATGGGTGCAAAGTGCTTTGTGGGGGAAACGGTCTTATTAATCTCAGCAAGACGCCTTTGAAGTACTACTGCCTTCATCCCACACACCACTTGCTTGCATTGGGTGCTATAAAAAAAAAACTCGCTGCCTTGCTTCAAGACAAAAGAATTGATCTTTTATGACTGACTAGCCGGCATTGTCAAGACATGAACATAAAGGTCCACAATTAAAGTTCTGTCCAATGTGTAGCTCCATGCTATCCAGTCAGCTTTTCGAACAGCGTGTCAGATTCATCATTTTGTTTTGTTTTCTTGTCTGTGTCAAAGCAGCTGCAGTCGTTATATGTCAACAAGGCCTGAAGCTCCCCACTGCTCTGGTCCTCACAATGTGTGACTCTGTTCCTCTCATTTGTTTCAGGCCACATGGAGGCAGAGCTGTCGCACAAGGAAAGTTCTCAATACAACAAGGGCCAGATTAACATTGCTTCCTCTGACAGTGAGGTGGAAATAGTCGGAGTGCAAGAGAAAGCACGGTAAAGTGGGGGAAACTTTATATTTTTTATATATATATATAGATATATATATATATATATATATTTTACAGGCCAAAAGTTTGGTTACACCTTCTCATTCAATGCATTTCCTTTTTCTTGACTATTTACATTGTAGATTTCTCAATCACGATTATTTTGATCAATATTGTGATTACGATTATTATCACGATTATTTGTGTATTTTAACCAAAGAATTTTTATTGTCACATAGGTTGTTTATAACTGCTTTCACATCCATATTATGCTACATTCTTCTTATGATGAAGTTGTACACTCACCTAAAGGATTATTAGGAACACCTGTTCAATTTCTCATTTATGGGGTCTTTGGCTGTTGTAGCGCATCCGGCTCAAGGTTGTGCGTGTTGTGGCTTCACAAATGCTTTGCTGCATACCTCGGTTGTAACGAGTGGTTATTTCAGTCAAAGTTGCTCTTCTATCAGCTTGAATCCGTCTGCCCATTCCCCTCTGACCTCTAGCATCAACAAGACATTTTCGAAAATCCCAGTAACTGAGCAGATTGTGAAATACTCAGGCCGGCCCGTCTGGCACCAACAACCATGCTACGCTCAAAATTGCTTAAATCACCTTTCTTTCCCATTCTGACATTCAGTTTGGAGTTCAGGAGATTGTCTTGACCAGGACCACACCCCTAAATGCATTGAAGCAACTGCCATGTGATTGGATGATTAGATAATTGCATTAATGAGAAACTGAACAGGTCTTCCTAATAATCCTATAGGTGAGTTTCGTTGAGAGAAAACCAAGGGTTTGCAGCGCTGTCAAAAAAGCAAAGGGTGGCTACTTCGAGGAATCTAAAATATAAGACCTATTTAAGAGTTATTTCACACATTTTTGTTAAGTACATAATTCTACAAATGTTCATTCATAGTTTTGATTCCTTTTAGTGATATTCGACAATGTAAATAGTCATGAAAACAAAGGAAGTGCATTGAATGAGAAGGTGTAACCAAACTTTTGGCCGTGTGTGTGTGGATAGATAGATAGATAGATGGAGAACAAATTTAACTTTACAAATTTATTTTAACTTTTTTTTTTCTCAATCCAGATTCACCCACCCATGTGGAGGGGTGATAAAGAGTTTGTCCACCTGGAAGGAGAACTCAGTGGAGCAGTTAAACAGCACAATTCAACCACAGCTCTGGACTACTGTTTCCCCCCAGCCCAACTGGGTGTCCCCTCCTGAAGTGGTGGACCTCACACTGGATGAGGACGCCGGACACAAATACCTACTTTAAACAACCTGTACACTGAAGACTTCTTATTTCTCCCTCTGACTCCTACTCATCCCTCTTGTCTTGCCTCCATGTTACAACTGAAATCCCTCCTATAGTTGCGGCCTCGCCTGTAACCGCTCATGGACTCTTCCCGCTCCAGAGCACCGTTTGTTTTTAACTTACTGTTCAACAATCATGTATCAAAGCCATTCTACTGACGTGATTCCCTGATCTTGGCTTGTCAGCGCTGAATTCAGTTGTAATAAAATGGCACAGTGCAGGTGGAAATTTACGTAAGAGTGATTTATCAGTTAATGATAGCAATATCCTACCATTTATTTAATACCTCAGCTACCCCTTGATAACAGGTGGAGGTTGTCACTTTGTGTTGTGTGCTTGATAAATATATAGTGAAAGCATCAAGTTGCTGCTTGACAGCAGGTCAGTATCACAACACAGCTGTTGACCTGCTTCACTACAGACTTTGAATGGCATTTTTTTCAGATTTGGCATTTTCGTCTGCAGTCACCTGTGGTCCAGGCAGCTGGTACACTTTCTGTTGTACAGTGAACCACAACGTTGGCTTTGTACCTGCTTAGGGTCAATTTTGTTTTCAAAAAGTCTCACCACTGGTTTCACATATTTACACATTTAATTCAGTCTATGTATAGCCTAATGCTCTTGTGCTGTCTGGCAGGGTTTTGGTTTATCTTAGAGGAAGAGTTTGACATTTTGGGAAATAACTATTTGCTTTTTTGCAGAGAGTTTGACAAGAAGATTGATTGCAGCCCTTATCTTGGCACAACTATGAACAGGTGGAAACTTGGCTCTGTCTACGGTAACAAAATCATCTGACCAACACCTCTAAATCTCACTGATTTTAATTATAATTGTTTCATTTGTTTAATACACATTAAAAAAAACTAAGTGGGAAAACAACGATTCACTGTATAGGGTGTTCTTATGCCAGACTATTTTTGGCCTAGAAATAGTTAAAAGCTATCTTAGCTGTTTCGCCGACTTCCGTGTTTGTGCTAAACTACGCCAACCCGCTGCTAGCTCTAGTTTCGAATTTAATGGACATACATGAGTGGTATCTATCTTCTCATCTAGCATATTTCCCAAAATGTCTGATTTAAATCGAGAGCTTTTGTTTCAGAAATACTACCATATTCCTGTACGTTTTTCATGAAAACAAACAGAAAACCACTGGTTAAACTCAGACTCTGAAAGAAATACACAAACGCAAACACATTGACTCATTTCCACCACAGCACTATGTGGTGGGGGTGTATTGGCAATAGAAATTCTGTCTTATGTTTTAAAAGCCACAGAGTCTGCTGTGTTGCTGTAGAGTCAGAGTGTCCCAGGTGACGTAGTTTTCAGTGAATGTATAACCCTGGAGTGCTGACCGGGTGCACTTATTGTTTGCATGCTTATCCTGAGTGGATGCAAACACCTTTAAACCTCCGGGAACCCCTTTATAACAACTGAGGAAATGTATCTTCCATTGAATACTGCAAAGCAAGATGGCCAGAATGCCTTGAAATGTGCACTATTTTCTTTTAGAACCGTATAAAGCTTATTATTTTACCTTACAAAGCAGTGGATTTTGCTATCTCCACAATAAATATTTTAATAATAGATGTGAATTTAGCACACTAAAAAAAGTATAAGTGGTGTTGAGTTTGTACCCAGGTGTTGGGGGTGTTTATAGAAACTGTTTATACCCTGATCCTCAGGGCTCGCTTGCTCTCTCTTTTCCTGTGGTCTTATTTTTGTCTCGCAGTACTGCAGCCACACTGGTAAATTTGTATCAATGATCCAATTCCACCCACTGTTTCAACACTTATGATTAATTTATTTCATATTAAATAGCATCTACTTTCCTAAGTGATGCTTGAGTATTCTATAATAAAATTATTTAACTTCTGCTGGTCACAGAAGGGAAGGGAAAATCCTAAATATAAGGAACTAAACCAAAGTCTAAATGCAATTCATGTTTTCAGTTTGTTTCCTTTCTGGATTTGAAATCTGCTTCCAGTTTGTTTTAAATTTGCTATTAGTCAAAATATTTTCACTTGGAAGTCATTCATGTGTTGTGAAATGAGGTAACTTTTATTCTGTTTCAAACTCAAGATACAGTGTAGTCTAATGTTTTTGTTTTCCTTTGGCCAGTTCTTTCCACTAAATACAGCTACCACTGCGATGGCAGTTCTTTTACCAGGCCACTTCTGCTTGCAAAATCCATATTTGTTATTGTTCCTTAGGATTATTATGAAATGTTAGTAAGACTAATGTCTTTTAGTGTTAGAGGTTTGTTATAAAATTAGGGCGGGTATGCTTGACGATGGTTGCACATAGCATGTTTGGTCACATCTTTAACCTCAAGTCAGATATAATCATTATCCGTAATTTACCTTTGCTCTTCTGTTTTTATTGTTTTATTTTACTGTCAGTATTTTTAAATTAACAAAACTATTTGTTATTGTGTTGCTTCTGCAAGTCCTCGACTTCCTTGGAATTATGTCTGTAGAACAACAAGAAACTATTTTAAAACTAAATAAATAGAGCGTTATTTAATGACCTAATTGTACAGCAATTTATTTCCTTGTCTCTAGAAAATGCTAATTCATTATAAAAGCAGTAAACTGGTATGTAGTCTTTGTTCATGCAGTGATTGATAGGATAATGATTGTTTAATGCCAAGCTTAGGGTAGGAAAACTGAACTGGGGAGGATTTATTTTTTTCATGTAAGTCTGAGGAATCAATGCCTATTTGCAAAAGTGGCTGCCACTTTTGTCCATCAAAAGTAATTGGGACAAAAGACTTTAAACTGAAGACGATGACATTTGGTTGCATGCTTTTCATCCTTTCAGACCACTTTAACTACTACTTTAGCAAACAACTTAAATTCTACTTACAAAGTTCTCCCTCAAATTTAAATACAATAATGGCGGCACACTGTTTAAAAAGTCCTGTCTATCAAAAAGTGTTTTGCACAAGTATTTTCTTGTGTGTAGCTGTGAGAATAATTGCCATTATAGGTAAAATACTTTATGACACATCTAATTATTTTCTTTTATCCAGTTGCCAAATGTCTAGACAACTGCCTCGCTGTGAACAAAACAACTTCACCCTCACCCACAAAAGTTGCATGCAGGGTCAGAGGTCATACTGTGACACCTGCCGCTAGGGGGACATATGGAGTTTGCATGAAGAGGACAATGAGGGAGTGGAGCAATGCAGTCTGTGGGGCCCTTTTTCTAAAACCAAAGCCCTTTAGCCAGCTCTTTTCACCCTCGGGGCAGAACATCAGCTGTATGCTAATTTTTACAGGGCCGTGGTGGCCTCACAGAGCAGTGAATGCGCTGGCTCACTCTGAAAAGCCAGAAATAAGTATCCTTCCTCTTGCAGATGTCTTTTTAGTCTAAATGATGCAGCTTTAGATTCTGTGTTGTACAAGTGCTTTTCCAGGTTTATTCCAAATGACAGCTCACTTGTTAATGATGCTCCAGCCACCACCAGAGGGCTTGACAAAAACAACAACAAAAACATGTGACTACTTCTAATTACTAGTGAGCACAACAAAAAATGTACTTGAGACGTCAACTTTTTGCTGTTTTAAAACCTATTTCCATCCTTCATGTTATGTTCTGAAAAGACAAGTTAGAACTCAAATGAACAAATGTAAAATATGTAGATTGGAAATGATTAGTCAATTAGTTGACTATTTTCATAATCAATTATTCGCTTTAGTAATTTTTCAAGCAACAATAGTGGGAGGGGGAAGCCAAGCTTGTCAAAAGAGAAGATTTGCTGCTTCTCTTTGTCATATATAACTAGGGTTGGGCATCGAGGACCAACTCCTACTTGGAATTGTTTTAAAAATTACAATCCCAGTAGAATCGTTTGGAGGATTTGGTCTCAAATCTGATCATCGGATCCAAATTTAATATGCGCAAGTTTTGGTTTCTGTATCAGCCAGGGGCTTGTTGTGTTGCCATGGAGTACAGTAAGCAGCGCTCTAGTGTGGCTTTATTTTGCGTTGAAAAAGCCTTGTACACTGCAACCCACCATGGAATCAAAATAAAACCTTATTTGTGAAATAAGAATGTGACCCATTTCAACTCCAACCCTCAAAGAATTGGAATCGAGAAGCTATAAGAACCGGACTCGAAAGGAAGAATCAGAATTGGAATCAGAATCATTAAAATCCAAATGATCTCAAACCCTAACTGTAAAATAAACATCTTTGAGTTTTGGTCAAACAATACAAGGAATCTGAGGATGTGACGTGGGCACTGGAAAGAGATTTGTATTTTTTTTTGTACTACTTTTTTTTAATATTCATAGACAAAAAAATTATTGGAATTGACAATTAAAGACCGCTGCCGCTCTGAATATAATAAATCGTTTATTGACATTAAAATAGAAAGCAATGTGACTCATGAACATGAGGTCAGAATGGAAATTCATTTTTCAAGAAAATCAAACATCGCAGTTTCTCTGGTTATATATTATCCTAAAGGTATTGTAGTAAAAAGAGAGTTTGACAGTATTAAAGGTTATTTGTTAGTAAAGGGAACTGATTGCAGTAGTCAGACCTGCACTGATAGTAAAGCATTGTGAAAGGCTCTTTGTGTGGCAAGGCAGGCTTAAAGCATTAGATGGTGGGAACTGGAAGACGAGGACATATGGGACTAAGAGTTTTGTGACCCCCTCAGCCTCCCCATGCCCATCTGTTCCTTGCCCCTTCAGGCTTAACACTGAAGGCAGAAAGGTTTTCAGGACACAGGCAGTTTTCAGCATATCTGCTGTACAGGGAAATGGTACAACACAGCGAGAGGCTGTTTTTCAAATGAATTATAATGAGAATTGAATATTTCTTAATGTTCTGTAGCAGATTATTCAGCCACATTTCCCTGATGGCTGTGTTTGTTGGTTACTTCCCACTGAGCGATCCTGTCTGGGACAACTGATCTACTGGGTCCAAAAGTGTAATCTAATTTAATCAAATGTGTTTTCTTCTCCTTTAAAAGATTCCTATTACGAACAGGCTATGTAGTCTTTACTCATGTGTTAAGGAGTGTCGGATGTCCAGTGTGCCTAAGGAAAGAAAATTAAATTGGTGAGGATTGAAGTCCGATGAATTGAATCTTCTTATAATATATCCAAAACATGGGGCTTTGAGTGTGGACTAAAAATTCCTGTGTGGGTATGCAAGGCCTTTAATCTTGATGTATCATTTCATATAAATTGATCATACGCTTTGTATGTAAAAATGAATGTCACTGGTAAGTATGGCTTGCAAATATAGTGTAGTGAAAGTAGAAACAAATTATAGTACTGTACCTCAAAGGAACTGTACTTAAGTAGAGTATTGAGTGATGATGGTGCAGTGGATATGACACATGCCTTTGGTGT
Organism: Etheostoma spectabile; assembly: GCF_008692095.1. Lineage (NCBI taxonomy): Eukaryota > Metazoa > Chordata > Actinopteri > Perciformes > Percidae > Etheostoma > Etheostoma spectabile. The sequence continues at coordinate 14,915,846 of NC_045748.1, read as the reverse complement.
GGGAGATCTGGTTTCCATTCCCACTGCGATACACCTGAGCAAGACACTTAACTCAGTTACTCCTGAGGCGTGTGGCCTCTGACAGATATAGCAGTTGTCAGTAGCTTTGGATGAAAGCGTCAGCTAAATGGTGTGTAATGTAAATGTGCTTATCTACTTTCCATCACAGCGTATTAAAATAAAGTTTCACCTTAATCTTCCTGCTTTGGGGACCCAGTGGATCATCTGTAGTACCCATCACAGTGCGGAATAATATATTACAGGTTATTGGGTAATATTTAAATTGCGTTTGAATTAATTTTGATAAGCAGACCTCTATTTCTGATGTATACATGCCAATGCTAAATATGAGATTGGTGAACTAATGTAAATCCCAATGGTGAAACAGGAACAGATCTTATCGGACAAAATGATTGAAAACATGTGGAGCCTTTAGTCTCAAAAAGTACATTAACATACAATTTCCATTTTAATATTTTTGAAAAACATTCCAGTGATATCCACGCCAAATTCTAAATAAACAATAGCTGTGGCTCACTAGACTGAAATTCCACCAGATGTCTCTGTGAGGGTCTCCCACTGCCATTACCAAGTTCCTTGTCTGGGCTGGTGGGTTCAGTAAAAGATGCTCTATAACCGTCTCCGGTCATAGAGAATATTTGGTTCAGTCATGGAGGGGCGGGCTGTCCAAAACAGACATCCCCGCCCCGTTGCTCATCCCATTGGTGGTGTAGGGTGCCAAAGCCGGAGGGTCCTTATCGGTGGGGCTCAGTGATTGGTTGTTCGGGTCTGTGTGTGCGTGCAGTGCAGCCTTTCCGTTTGAATGTGCTGTGGACTGGAGGGGATCATTTCCATGGACCATCTGTCTCACTGGCTACCCACACAACAAAGAAGGACCCAGGATGGTGTTAGTACATGTTGGATATCTGGTTCTCCCCGTCTTCGGCTCAGTTAGAAATAGAGGTATGACTAGCCCTATATACTTTCTTATTCTAACCCTAACAAATGTCTCGGCTTTTCCTTCTTTTTAATTTCCTCAAATGATGTAAACAGAGCTGACACCTGCTAGCAAAAACGCAAGCCAACATAATAGCGACAGTCGAGCGTAGACAACATTAGCTGTCTTGCTAACTGTAGCGTCGCGTGAAATTAGCCGTTAAAGACCGTCAAATCCTGGTTATTCTGACTGAAGACATTTTTAATGTCATATAAAAGCAATGGCCGTTTGTTTTTTTTAGGATGTTTCAAGGCCTGTTAACCGCATCAAATGACTGCAGCTGTCAAATGGCAGCCCCTCTTTTCTTTTATCCTCAGCTGTGCTAGCGCGGTCTGGTTTATATTTTACTGCGCGGTGTTTACGTGCGTTTGCAGCGTTTTTTGTGCAGTCACAGCTAAGTTACCGTTACTGAAAAATACCAATAGCTTCATACGGTCACATATACTAGCTCAGATTCAGCTAATAATATCCACTGCTCTGTGTGGATTGTG
>NC_045748.1:14880506-14914348 GCF_008692095.1 Etheostoma spectabile | reverse complement strand
TTAATTTGGCCCAAGCAAGTATCGGAATCGAGTCTGACAACTGATAACATGACAGGGGATGTTTGTCCCTTTGTGTGCGACTTGCATGGGGTCTGTTGATCCCCTGCGCTCATTTTACCCCGACTTAGTTTCAATAAGGGTTCTGCTCTGCCATTAAAGACAGGCAACGTTAGAGTAATGGCCTTTGCTCAGACATGAGGCTATGACTGGCTAATTTAAAAATGGTATAAAATGGTCATTTTCACTTAAACCACAAAACTGTCCAATGGGAAAGCGTCAAATTAAACCTGCAAATTACGCTGAAAGTGCAATGAAAATCTGAACAGCATAAATATAAATAATCACACTCGCTGAATTGGGCATAATAATTATTATCATCATCCATTACAATATAGGCTATCTGTGCTGATTATGTAATAATAATAGTAGTGGTAATACTTTGACGTGCATTGTTAAAACTACATGCAGTAGCACCAATGATTTCATTGTGCTTTTATTTGTGTTCTTTTTTCCTGTTCCATAGTATCGAGGCTGGCTCTACATTCCGCATTTCTCAGACCTTTGTCCCCCTCCATTGTGTAGCTAACGATCATCTGCTGCTGTCTGCCGTAGCCTCTGCCTGTTCTCTGCATCTAGCTGTATTGTGAACCCCTTCTTCCTCATTTCCTCTTTCCATCTGAAGACGACATTGGCATTAAAACCGAGTTCTCACTCATATTGTATCCTTCTGTGTAACAGACTAAAGAATAACACCTTCTGTAGAAAACAGTTTGTCTTTATTTAAACTGTCATGTTGCTCTTCAGTGAATAACCCATTGTAGCATTAGACTTTACTACAAACTGTCATTGTGATTCTCCCATTCAGTGTGGATAGACTACATTTTGCTGTAAATTTCTGTAAAGTGGATACATTTTGATCCTCCCCGATTCGATTACAGCCAGGCTTGATCGAACTCTTCCAATTTTGTCTCCATCCCCAATTTGCAAAGGTGCATTGTACCAGCTTTTGTAATCATTAAAGCACTTCTATGATCACCTTCTCCTAAATAATTTTGACCAATAATCCTTAGTTTTCCTAACATTCACCAATAAGCAAATACCTGTAGTGCTAAAACCACAGTGATTTGTGTGATGCCATTTTCACCTTTGATGGTCCACTGCACCTGTCCTAACGGCTGGTCATAATCCTATCCATGTGTGAACGCCTTTGTTCCTGCTAGATGAATTGATTTAGTCAGTCACGGTAAATTGGCAAGACTCGGCTCTAACTCATCTTGCCATTTGAGAATCCCTGCTATCATGCACAGCCCCCCCCCTTAAGTCTTTCCTCAGACACCTCCAGAATGCTATCCATTTTACAGGGATGTTTATATCCTGCACTGCTGTAGAACTCCTTTTAGAATGAAAATGTCTTTTATTCTTTGGTTGTGGTTTTCTACCTTATGTTCTTGTATTAGATCCTAATGCATGGTCATTTTACACTTTTGTTTTTTCCACATTGAACAGCAGATTCCAATGTAAACTTTGTGTAGAGATGTCCCTGCTATACTGAAATGTGCTGTAAGCATACACATCTACTCATTGGATGCTGCTTCTGTTCTGTTAACCCTACAGAGAGCATGGTCGGGCCTTGCCTTTTGGTCTTTATTTGCATGGTATTATGATTATATATGGTATACTATTATTATTACTATTATCACACAGTGCCGCACATACTAATATTTTCCAATAAAGACTGTAGTTTTCTTTCTAACCTTCAGTGTGCTTTTTGCTGATTTCCATGTGTTCCTCCCCTCCTCCCTTCACACTGTGCTGTCATTGAGACAGTCCCCTCACTCTCTATGTGCTCTCATTTCTCAGCTGTCTTTGACAGAGTTTATTCAAGTTGCTGCTCTGCTTACTTTGGAGTAGGGGCACCAACATTTTTTTTTATCCATTAAAAACAAAAAAGCCTGTCTATACTGAGCCACATCAGCATTGATTTTTAACGTTAAACGCCGTCATTCCCTCCTACTTCAAACACTGTTTAAAAAAACAAAACGGCCTCCTCTCATCCACTCATTGGTGTTCATTGACGAGCTAACATCGTAACAACTTTGGGACATATGGATCAAATCTTCTGTTTGGGTATATATTTCATTTTGTATTTGGATGTCAATATACAGTATATTGTGACAGTTTTCAGTCAAAATCAACAACTGTTCAGCAAATCCAGCAAAATCCACGCACAAATCATTTCAAAATCCGATATTTATTTGCAGCAGTGCCTAAAATTGCCCAAAACGCCAGACTGTTTCTTGGCTTTCAAAATAGCCACCAAGAAATAGTTTGGCACATAACCTCCCATTATTTAGTATGGATTAAACGAGGGACAGAGAACCTGGCAGATATGAGAGTGGTATTGATCTTCTCATAACTCTCCAACAGAATGTCCAACTATCAATTGAATAAGAGTCTCCAAATGTGTAGCATAATGAGAAATCAATTTAGCGCAATCAGCAGGTGGCAGCTATTTCAACTGTTAAGTGTTATATCTTTCTATGTAATGTTAAATATTGGCCTCGTTTATATCGAGTCCTTTTCTTGTCAGTGGTAGAACAGATCTTGACACAGTTATGCAAATAAAATCTCAGAAAGAAGCACTTTGCTTCTCAGTTTTAAAAATAAATTCCAGTTGTTCCAGGACAGTGCCTTTGTAGTAGGGCTGTATAGAGAAAATCAAATATCACAATATTCTTGACCAAATACTTCAATGTCGATATTGTATGGTTGACTATTGGTGCTTTAACAAAATGTTATTTACACTGACATATTTGATAAATATTCTCCAGAAATGATTTATTGACTTAGTGGATAAAGGTATATAATAGAACAGCTATTACAGTCTGGTAAGTTCAGAAAATGACATCTATTTGCTGTAATGCAGCCTGTAAAACCAGGTAAAGACAACACTTACTATATTATGAAATATCCGAAATCTAAGACAATATCTAGTCTCATATCGCAATATTGATACAACATCAATATATTGCCTAGCGGTACTTTGTAGCTTGTGATAATAGCAAAGGCGAAGACAAGGCTTTTGATTATTTATTGCAGGAAGTCTGTAATATTGAATGAAAGCCTTTTTGTTAATGAATAATAATAATATACTTACTATTTTTCAATGTGCCTTTGTTAAAGAGCGTTGCTCTCATTTTAAACAATGCATTAAAAAGCCTTTTGCTACTGCAATAACTTTTGAATGGTTGGATTGGTCACAACATTCAGCACTGGCTCTGGTGTCATTTATTTTAAGTATTATTGAGCAGCACATTTTAAATGTAAACTCAGCGATTTAAGTTTTAAAGTCTGGGACACTTGAGCCTTGCATCTGTTCACAGCGTCTGAAATAGTCAAGTTATTTATGTGCAGACCCAAGGTGTGTCTGAGGCACAGACATGTGTGCTCTGCAACTTTCTCCTCCGACTACAGCAACAGACTTTTAAATAACCCAACAGCTGTAATGCATATGTTATTTCACAGTAGCTGCACTGGTACAGACCACATTAATATCCGATGCTTTGTCTTCCACCCTGTCCTTGTTTGCCCAGTGTTAAACATCAAGGTCAGTAAGTGGTTTGCAAGCATGTGCCATGTACAGTCATGTGTATGCAGATTTTCTGTCCAGCTGTGCAGCTTTAAAGCTGATTTCACTCATTAGTCCCTCACTCTGATTATGAGTGTGCTAACCAGTGACCTCAGCTGGTGATGGGTTTTCAATGAAAGACTGCATACACAAGGCACCTGATGGAAGACCACCGCACATGGCAAAAGACAGGATTATGTTTGAAGGGAGGTGCGATTGTAAAGCTGCAGTGATGGAAGCAGGAGGGGTGAGGGAGGGAGGAAGAGACAGGTTTGATGTCAGATTGCTGCAGTCGCGGCTGGGCAGGGCTTACGGGCTGTCACTCACGCAGGGACACCATGTCTGCCGCAGCCACACCGTGGGGGAGGGGCTGCCTGTGCAGCAGCTCAGGGGTGAGCAGAGGTGGATGGGAGTGTATGAGTGTGTGTGCTGTATGTATGTATGTGTGTGTGTGTGTGTGTCTGTTGATGGGTGGGGGTCTGTTCTGCACCAATCGGGCATTTTATGTCAAAGTCAAAGCAGAGACAATAACAACATTAGGGCTGTTGCTGGCAGCACTGCAATATGTCAAATATTAATGTCATTGGTTCATGCTGCAAAAGAGCCCAGAGACAAATCATTTGATATTTACTTCAAGCTTCGCTTGGAGTCCATTCTTAACCGGGTCACAGGCTGTATACAAAAGTGATGTACTGCCTTTTACCAATCCAAACCAGTAGTCTGCCATTTCTGCTCTACTTCCTCAGCCAAATGTTGTTTTCAGTTTGCTCTTGGCTCTCGAGGTTCACTGGCTTCCCATGTCCCAAGGCTATATGCAACAAAGCAGCCATGCAAATATGTCATAAGTAATAATTAAAGGAATTATTTCACATTTTGGGAAATGTGCTATGAAATATGCTAAAATGAAAAGATTGATACCAGTCTCAAATGTTATATATACATTTTCCAAGTATTGTACATGAGATAGATAGATATTTGTATGCCTGTATGTGTACATGCATGAATGAATGTATGTCTGTTTTGTATGTTTCCTTTATGTAATTTGTGGGAGTCAGTATGTCTGTATGTATTTATGTTTGTGTGTTGGGTTTGTACCCCTCTTGTAATGTGTTACGTGTACTTTTATTTTTTATCTAGACCTTGAGTCTGTGAAATAAAGTTGAGTATTCCTTTAAATATATACAGTACCATATAAATATATAGATAAACGTGCATGTATTTATGGGATATTACTGTTTAACAAGTCCAGCCTAAATGTGCTGGACTTTGCTCAAAACAGCTGACACAACAGTAGATGAGACAATTATTTCTTCCAACCATGCAAACACACAATAATCCATTATACACAGTACACAGTCCAACCTCCAGACCTGTTTGTCCACACCTCACCCTCCTTTCAGCCCTCCTCTCTCTGAGCTCGGAGTAATTTGTATCGATTGTTTTGTGCAACTTGATACCGAGGTGATTCAGTGGGACCACCACACAATCTCATGTCTCCTCCACCTCCTGATAGGAAGGGTGGGGGAAGGTACAAATGGCGGCTGATAATGTTTAAGCCTGCCTCAGTTGCTATGGAGGGTTTAATTATAAATCCACAGTTGAATATGTGTTCCTTTACACTGCAAATATAATACAGACCCTGAATCTATTAAACTGACTAGCAGTGGACCAAAGACAACGCTCGGTGTCTTCAGTCTTCTTGGAAACAAAGCAGGCTGTTAGTGAAGAGCCATCCTTCATGCTAGCTGCACTATGGCAAGTGGAGAGGCAGGCCATTGGGTGCAATCTGTGTGTGGGTTTAGATGGTGCTCCACAGGGGTCTTATGTCCTCCATCTGCTGTGTGTGTGTGTGTGTGTGTGTGTGTGTGTGTGTGTGTGTGTGTGTGTGTGTGTGTGTGTGTGTGTGTGAGAGAAAGGGCTTGTTTTTGCAATTATATGCGTCAATATGTACATGTCACTGGTTTGTCTGGGTCTCTCTGTGGTGTCTGTCTGAATGAAAGTGATCCCAGCAGGCCTTTCTGGCTCAATTCTGACTACCTGCATTTACATTGCATTCCCATAGGAGCACACTTCACCAGGCATCAACACAGCCATGCTACCTCCTGCCGACACTTTCACCTGGGTGCTCCCCAGGTGCCCATCTCAGCAGAGTTCCCTCTAGGACACGCCAGCCAGCCACCTCAGACAGGCCTGGCCACCCACCTGTCCCCGGCACACCACCCACCCCTCACTGCCCTGCCTGCACCCCCTCAGTTCCAGGATGTGCCGGGGCCTCCATTCCTACCTCAGGCCTTACACCAGCAATACCTCATCCAGCAGCAGCTTCTTGAAGCGCAGCACCGCAGGATTCTCCCACACTCAAGGTACAATCACTACCTGCATGCAAATACAGTTACCCACACACACAGAAAACTAGGTCAGACATTTTGATCTTATCTTTATCTCATTGCAGAAGAACCCAGGAGCGTGTTCCCCTGAACCCTCACAGACTGCGCTCAGGCTATGAGTACTCCCCTGCCCTCCATGTTCCCCAGCCAATGACACAGCAGCAGCAGCAGCGGTACCTGGCCGAAGGCACAGACTGGTGAGTCGCTGTTGGAGATTAGGAGTCCTGTAGAGTCCAGAAATGATCCCACCCTATCATCCCTGAACCCATCTGTCTGTCACATTGCCTAGCATGGGTGGTGATGTGAATTTAGTCGCCTGTCTGTCTGCAGGGATCTCAGTGTTGATGCCGGCCTCCCTCACCACCAGTACCAGCTCCAGCAGCTTCCGCAGCACTATCAGCATTACCTGGCCTCCCCTCGAATGCACCACTTCCCCAGGAACACGTCCTCTGCACAAGTGGTATGTTGGTCAGCCCTCTATCGTTCAATGTTCATTTTGTTATCATAAGAATAGTTTTATTTGTCCTGAATTCCAAAGATATCTTGACCTAGAAGTTAAAGTCGTTCTTTATTGATTTGATGCACTTCTGCCAACTGTGTTCTACTTTTGCTGTTTTGGGGTTTGTGTCACCTTTGGTTTTCTTAAAAAAGTGTCTTTTATTTCTAACAATGCACCCAAACAGTAGAGGAAAATCTGTTTGACTTCTATTATGTTGCTTTTTAATGGTAAGGAGTTCTCTTTTGTTAGGTTGTGCATGAAATCAGAAACTACCCCTACCCCCAGCTACACCTGTTGGCACTGCAAAGTCTGAATCCTTCGAGGCACGCCACCGCTGTGCGAGAAAGTTATGAGGTAAATGTATCTTTTTACAGATTTCATGCACTTTCCACTCATGCATTTATCAAAGCCAGGACTCTCTTTTCAACTACTCTACTCTAGTTGAAAAATACAATGTCACCTCAAGTTCAATTTGTATAATGTATGTTTGTGCTTGTTTTCATGGAATTGTAGATGTTGGAAGTCCTTAAGGACTTTGAGGATAATTGAGCTTCAAGTTCATTCTTAACCTTGAAAACATCAGTTTTACAAAACAATCTCACCTCGAGGTCCTATTAGTAGCTGTCCTATTATTAGTATTATTATCTTATATTCTTTATACTATTCTCAACTGGATACCAACTTTTCCTCAGGAGCTGTTGCAGTTGGAGGACCGGCTGGGGAGTGTCAGCAGAGGAGCTATTCAGACAACCATAGAGAGATTCACCTTCCCACACAAATACAAGAAGGTGAAGCAGATAACTTGGATGTTCATAACCTGTGGCGGTCCTTGTGTTTTTCAGCTGGGCCTTCAGTCCTATCCTGCAGCAATTAAAACCCCTTTGAATAACCTCAGCATGACACTAGGGCATTATCGTGTGGAATAAAGTGATTTACCACAAGGCTCAACACGGTGACGGATGCCATCCCTTTTAGTAGGCCTATGACATGATGCTGCATCACATCTAGTCCAAATTAATATTATTACCAAAGAAACAAAAACAAACCCCACAACAACCGGTCACATTTACTCATACGTTGACAGCAAACACACAAAACACAATTAGGAATTCTCCACAAATTCCAGCCAAGCTGCTGGCCTCAACAAACACGCCACCACGCGCACGCGCACACGCACAGCGGCCACTGACACTGCTCAAACCTTTAACACCTGCAGCAACGCATCATTAGTAAAATCATAAAAAAACATAAAACTTACCAAAGCTGCCCATCATTTGAAGAAAAAGTACATCCTCCTATCTTTTATTAACTTTGTATCTAAAATTCGAAACGAACTTCAACTAACGTTAAGGTTATGTGATGCTAGCTAGTTTCGCTTCCGTTGGCTAGCTAGCTGGTACAAAATATACCGATGTAGGTGGCAAGGCCAGCTAGGAGTTGTCAAAGAATACGCCCAACAGGGCAAACTCGACATTTGATTGGCTAAGGAATATGACAATCAACGACATTGTCCCCATTTGCTTGACTATGTAGAGCGATTCACTCGGAATTCTCAGAGAATTCTGAAGGCCTCAGAGCAGATTTTTCAACCAGAGACAGCACGAGGGCGGGGGGTCTGATTGGATAAAAGTTCTAACTTGACTGGGAAAAAATAAAATGCATAACCCAGTAAACTTGAATAGAATTGGCACTACCCTGATAAAAGACCTTTACCTGTGACCTTGAGTAAGACTGACCATTCAGAGGTGGGACTTGATCTTGAGAAAACATCTGACCAATAGGGAATGATTTAATTTGAGGAACCACCCTCAACTTCTTTGGGATAAAATTGGAATGTAGTGATGATTTCGGGACTGATTTCATGCGACTCCATCAGGGAGGTTCAAGGATTATTATGTTTTGTGTCGTATTGTCTTTGTCTTATCGTCTTCATCATGCTGTTTTTATTAAGCCTTTTCGTCTCATCAAATCAAAGAACACGTGATAGTTAGTTTTTTCTAACAATAACTATAAAAAATATAATTTTCGGCCAATCTCTTGGCCAGCAGAGACGGCCTTGCTGGCCCTGAAGGCCCACCTTTGTTCATAACACACAGAGACATACACTATTGGACATATTCACAGTTTTATATTCCTTCTTTCCGACCCTACCTTTTGTCTCTATGTTATCTGACCTGCTAACAGAGAAAGCCCCTGCAGCTGAAGATTGGGGAGGAGGAAGAAACAGATGTGGATGAAAAGTGTACCATCTGTTTGTCCATGCTTGAGGACGGAGAGGACGTCAGGTCAGAAACGCTTCACAGCCCCAGACATTTGTTTCCATTAAAACATCACTTTTTCAAAAAAAAAGCTTTAAAAAAGTTTGACATTTTGGGAAAATACACTTATTTGCCTGCTAGCGAGTTAGATGAGAAGATTGATGAGAGTTAGACATTAGACATACAGGGTCACTCCACATTGTAACAGGTCCAGCCTTAATCTGCCAGGCTCAGTTGTTACAATAGATAAGTCAATTAGGTAGATTTTGCTAATGTCCGACAGAGCGGGGCTAGCTGTTGTCAGTCTTTGAGCTAAGCTAAGCTAACCAGCTGCTGGCTTTAGCTGAGATGAGAGTGGTATTGAATTTCTCATTTACCTCTGCCAGAAAGCAAATATTTCTGAAAAGTTGAAACAATTTCTTTAAGTAGTGACATGAGCATGTGGCACCCACACATACAAGTTGGGGTGTAAAGTTCAGGGGATAGGAAGCGTGTCCTGTGATGAGGAAAGAGCGTTAGTTTACAGCATGTGGAGTCTCAGCTGTCTGAGAGTCTGAGAGGATTGATGACTCAACAGAAGTCGTCTCTACGTGCCTGAATGAACAAAATTAACTCCCTGCTAGTTTCAGAAGTTATTTGCAAGCACATGACTGTATTGCACTGGGAGAGCCAATGTGAATTAACATTGATCCCGTGTCTTTCTGTCCTCCAGGAGATTGCCCTGCATGCACCTCTTCCACCAGGGCTGTGTAGACCAATGGCTGGCCACCAGCAGGAAGTGTCCGATCTGTCGAGTTGACATCGAAACACAGCTGAACCCTGACAGCTGATGAGATTTAAAACCCCCTTCCTTGTCAGTCACCCTCGTCTGATGTGGTTTCTGCTTTCTTCAACCCCGGCTTGCCGGCTCCCCCCCCACCTCTCCTTCCCCCTGTTGGGTGCTTTGCCAAATGTCTCCAGACTTCATGTGACATCACCACCCTTCTGACTCACGCTTTACTGAGCCAAGCCAGGATAACTAACTGCACGAGAGGCTGCAAAGGACTCTCTTTATTTAGAAGCACATCCCTTTGGAGGCAAAAGACACACAGACACACAGACACACACACACACACACACACACACATACTCATGTACACAGGGTTTACTTGTAGCTTGCTGGTCGTAAGTGGGGTGTTGTTGCTGTTGTGGTGTTGTACTGTAGGTAGCCCCGGGCTGTGTAGCATGTCCTCAAAGCCATGACCTAAAGTCCTGAGAGTGGAAAACACATAACCCCACACTGAGCTGGCTACTTTCTCTCTTTTCTCTCTCTCTCTCTCTCTCTTTCTCTTTCTACATATATATATAAATATATATACAGTAAATATATATTTCTCTCTTTTCAAACACATTTCAATCAAAATGAATATTCTGCCACACAAAAAAGCTTAACAAATGCTCTGATGCCATGTTTACCTAAAGATCATTCGTGGTCGTAGTAGAGTAGCAGTAACCAACAAGTGATATCTGGCTGTCGCCTTTTTTGGGGGACACGCACCAGCTAGCTGAGTGTTTTAATTCTATCATGCAGCTTTGACATTTTGCAATACAGTTGTACATTTACCTTGGGTTGGTGTTGTGTGAGTAGGTCTCTTTTACTGCTGTGGAAAACCGAGCCCAGTGATCGAGTCGTTAAGTGTTTTGAAAATTTAAATAATAGGTAGAAAGTGTTTTTACCAAAATGCATTTTGTCACGGTATAGCTTGAACCTGACGCGCAGGTGTGTGTGATCTGCTCTGTGTGACTTCAAGAATATGTCTAAAAATGTGTGGATGTTCAAAGAGTGTGAATGTGAGTGTGTTTCAAGGGTTCGAAGCGACACCTAGACATTAACTCACTGTAGGTTAATAGCATGGCCACTGGAGTGCTTATACAACACAAAGCCAAAAAAAAAAAAGGGATGGAAAAAGGAAAATATTAGGCACTGCAAAGCAAGGTGGGAAGAAGACTTAGCTGCCCTTGTACCAGTGGCAGAACAGTATGTACTAAAATGCATGTTTCATCTTTGACTTGGGCTGTTAGCTTTGGTAGCGTTTCTTCAATTTAAAAAGGTACAGAGATGGCTTTGCATGACTTAGTTAATCTGAGCTGTGACTATCTTCTCAACACTAACAAACAAAACATAAAACCAGTGTCAGTGGCTGCTCCCCTGACTCGTAGCGTGTGTCCATCCTGTCCCCTTTGGTGGCAACGATGGGATCCTCTTTTTGATGTTTACCTTATTGCCTAAAGAACAAGCACATGTGACAATAGTTATAGCAACAAACGTTTTCTTCTTGGTATTGCATTTGCGTTGGTTTATATTTAGGTATAGATTCATGCAGTGTTTCAGCGGAGAGAGGAGCTTGCGTATTGATCTTGTGTATTTGTGTGACAGACCTCCCCTCGTGGTTGCTATGCTGGTTGCTATGCTGTATTGCTAGAACATGTAGAACGTGGTGCGAGGGAGGCAGTCTCCCTCTCGCAGTGCACACAGACACCGGACTACACAACAGCAGGAAAACACTCAGGCTGTTAATACTTGGTCTGACCAGTTTTCACTTCTTCTTCTTTTTCCCCCTTTGTGTCAGTCTGCTGTTTCAGTTCTACAGGTTGCCTTTAGGACCCTCACTGTCCTATGCACTGATAGTAAAGGTTAAACTCAGAGACTCTTTTAGCCTCATCGGTTAAGGATCAATTACCGCAACTCCGATTACTCCCCGTCTTGTGCACTGCCAGTGTCGACACTGCCTCCTCCTGTAGTGGAGTCATCTGTGATGAAGTTTTCATAGTTTACACAGGGTGTTGTCAGTTGAGATGCCTTAAGTATTTAACAATCATAATTTATTACTAACTGTAGATATTGTGGGTATTTAATTTTATATAGTTTTTTGGGGGGTGGGGCTGAATCATAATTTATTTATTTAGAAATAACACAAAATGCTATGAAAAAAACTATTACCTCATTTTTTGCATTGTTTTGGGAATGCTTTGCATGCAGTTGTACTTTTTGGAACACTAAAGAAAAAGAAAAAGATCCCTGCTGTTCTGATTTCTACAAGCTGGCTGTGCGATGTTTACTGTCAAAGGCTGAGCTACTGAGTCTCTCTCTCTCTCTCTCTCTCACTCACTCTCTCTCACTCTCTCTCGGTGCTGTGGATCTCGGTTACATTCCATTCAATGCAATTTCTCTGATCCCCCATGCTGTGATGTAGTGGACAAACTGCAATCAAGTGATTTTCTTTTTTGTTTTGCACTCGTTTAAATATGGGAACCCTCTCACTGGCAAAAAAAAAAAAAGTTAGTTTAGATAATTTAATATTATCACTAAGAACTCTAGCTTTTATTTTTTATGCTCTGCTTCTCACAATGCACTATGGGTCTTAATAACGATCATCTGTGAAGCATGTTACTTCGCTTTAACTCTTTGTATCTATCTTTGAATTTTCATCTCTCTGGTGTTTCTCTTCAGTTTGTAGACTTAAGCATAACAAGTGCCTCGCTTTATGTATTAGGAGATATTTCCATATTACTGAAACCATTAATAACAATCAATCCACAAAGCCACCATGCCTTATTGGTTGCATAATTAACTAAAAGAGAAAGTTGTGAAGGAGCAAAGACAACATTTGACAGGTGTCAACTAAAGCCATTATCCTCAAAATTGAAGTCAAACTGTCCGAACTAGCTGCTGGTTGGTAGAACTGGAGTGTTACATATTGTGGAAATAGTTCTGACTATAAATAAGGCATGTTTCACTGTGGGCTTTACAAATACTTCAGTAATCCTTCTTTAATTTTGTTTCTTTTATGTTTGACTCTTCGCTTGTGTTTTTATTTTTATTTTACCGTCCATCTCTACTCTCAGAATCTATCCTGTTTCCTTTCAGTCTAAAAGGAAGGCAAGGATTTAAAAGCACAACCTTTTCTAAAAATGCATGTTTTCTCAGGTTTCAATATAGTCTCAATGGTTTAATAGTATATGATGAAAATATATACAAAGAATATAACAGAAAAAAATATAAATTTTGTTGCTGTTTGAAACTGAAAAACAAAACTGAAGAGAAAATAACCCAAACAGTGCCAGTGAAAGGGCTGCCGCCATCCTTGTATGAAACTTTGCTGTTTAGCTGTGACTGCGCAATGTTTTTCAATATAGGATATTTTATCTGAAAATAGAACTATTTATCATTAATATTAAAGCAATAGCGCATTAATGGTGATGAGTGTGTTGATGAAGAAATGGATGAGCATATTATGGGTAAATGTTAGATTCACATGTGGTGGAATTTTGTACTTTATTTATTATTACTACTAAAAATAATGATAATGATTTCAAAAGTTGCATTGCTAAACCCAAACTGTTCTGTTTTTTAATTTTATTTCATGGCTTGTATATTATCCTTTTGTATGTGCTCTTTTTGTAATAAATTGGATAAAATGGACAGGCACTTGTTTTTATGTCTTATCCCCCCCACCCCAACCCCCCCGATAAAACATTTGAGAAGCTATTAGGTAAAAATGAGAAAATGGTAAAAAAAATAAAATAAAAAAATAACCAGCCATCTTTTTACTTTACTTTTACATCAGGGGGAAATATTGAATTGTATTGAGCATCAATTTAAACATGTCCCTTGCGAGCGGCAGAAGAAGCTGTAAACCAAAAAATAAAAATATATATATTTAAATCTCCTTTAAATAAATAAATAAAATAAACAGACACAAGAGAACCACTGGCATTCATTTGGAGTTGAACACCAATTCCATTCAGTTCTGTTTTGGTCTGTTTTAAGTCAAATATCTGGCTCTACAGCTGCTACATGCTCCACCTTCTTCACCAGCTAGTAACTTTATCTGTCAGCTGTACAGTTCCAGTGCCGTTCTCACAAAACAGCTATCTGCTGCTGGATATGGCTTGAAAAGTATGGTGGAAGTTCTCAAAACAGGTAAGATGTGGGCCATAAAAAACAAAACATTTAGTTAAAAGAGGCTAAAACACTCCGTAGGACCAGATGAGTCAAACAGGTTAAAAACTGTATTGGTATTGCAAAAGAGTTTAATATTTTATAAATAAATTACAACAAAACAACTAAACAAACCCTCCCTGACATATAAAACCTAAAAAGAATGGCACATTCCGTTTCCTACCCTAAGAGGGTATTGTCACAGTATTTCATTGCAGGCTATATTCCCAAGTGGTATTAAATATCTAACTATAATATAATAATAAATATAATTAAAAAAAACGGAGAATGTCAAAATCTGCCTCAGTTCCTGCGATATAAAACTTGCCAGAGCAGAATCTCTTTGGTCATTACTTTTAAATATGAGAGGAGATCTCTCTGCAATGGAACTTTGTATGAATAAATAAATAAATAAATAAATAGTATTTCTAGTATTTTGGGTAGAGGACCCTGGCGATCTGCCCGTCAGCCCTCTTGGTGTCTAGCCACTTCCCACAGAGGAAGATGGTGGTGACGCCATTGGCTGTGTTAGTGACTTCCACGCGATCCAGCAGCCAGCTGGGGTTCAGACCAGAATTGTCATGCTCCACCCGAACTTTCAGCAGCTCTCCCATGTCCAGCATTTCCAGCAGGAAACGGTCCGTCCTCTGGCGCTCAAAAAGGTTACGAAATTTCTGCCGCAGTTGCCGGCTGCCCGAATCTCCATTGGAACCGTAGATAGTAATAAAAACATTGGCATCTGTACCCGCTCCCTTCTCATCACCCGTGATGATGATAATCTCGTACTTGACGGGCACCAGGCTTCGAGCTTTACTGGCGAAGCTCTCGATGGCCTTTGTGCACTCAAAGGTCAAGAACTCATCCCTCTTTGGAGAGAGAGGGATGAGGGCATTGCAACTGAAGATGTACCTGCAGGTGATGACACAGAGAAGGACCAATGATTTGTTACCAGCAAATGGTATGGTGAATGGTAAAATGAATGACCTCCGCATGGATGTCGATGTCTGAGCAGTAACGGATGTCTTACTTGTTTCCCAGTTCCCTTTCAGTGACGACGACTTCCTCCACATGCCAGTTAACTTCCCCCTTTACTTTCTTCCCATCCTTGGGTGTGTGGCCCAGGCAGATACCAGCAATGTCCCCCAGGTTCTTGGACGAAAACTCGAACCTGTCAACATTGCCCCTAAGAAAAGAGAGACATAAGAATGATAGAGAAAGGAGCTGTTTGCTTAATTTAGCCCACATACTTTAAATTCATGTCAATGCCAATTTCTTCTGGATGGTGTAATGTCATCATCTTGGATTGCAGCGTTAGTCTGAGCGTGAGTGCTTGCTGCTGGTAGGATTATCATAATAAGTGGAAAGGCCGAATTACAGGGAGAAAAAGCACATTTCTTGAAGCTTTTTCAAGTAAACAAGATGCAGCTCATTTAATTAATCTTGCAGCAAGTACCTACCGCAAGAACCTCTTCTTCTTTGAGGAGTTCTCCATTACAAATTCTTTGGATCGGCCCTTCCTCCCCTCAAGTACAATCCAGGCATTTTCTTTGGTTTCAGGGTCTCCAGTTGTGATGCAGATTTCGTACTCTTTTAGAGAGAAAACATAAAGTAAAAGGTGTTGGTTGTCCACACACAGAGATGTCCTGCACCACATCATGTCCACAGAGATGCATAGCACAGAAATATATGGGATAATTTAAAGTCATTATCATTTTTCATGAATTTAAACCCCATTTTGTATTCTATTTATGGTCAGCATTTGTTCTCCAACAGCCATTTAATGTATTCACAATGAGTTTCTGTCCTCCCTCTTTATAGTAGTTTTCATTGTTATTGACAGAGTCTTCCTTTTTCTCAGTAGAAACCAAAGGGACTGCTGTCTACTAAACAAGAAAGCGGTCTTTGTGCATTTTACGCTTTTAAATATTGCAGGGAGTGATGGAACAAGAAAGAGCAGCCACAGTGAGCTCCTTAGAAAGGTAATCAATGTTACTATCCCCTGCTGTTGGGTGGAAGACTACATGTGCAGCATGAAACAGATTGTGGTTGATTATTGCATGATGGGATAAGGCAGATTAATTGCTTATTTATCAAAACAATTTGTTTGGCTGCACTGTAAACATAAACATACAATATGCTGTATTTCTGACAAAGTAGCTACTTAATGAGTGTTTGCTGCCTCTTGAATTCTGCGACCTGTAGTAATCATCCACGCTTGCTGGTACCAAGGTAACCACATGTGTTGCCAAATCCACCAGGACTACAATCTTAAAGGTTACAACTTTAAAATGTGTCGTATGTGCTGGCCTTACTCGTCTTTTCGTTAAGGTCCAAGTAGTCGTTGTTTGCGCATGCCAGTTCTCTCATGATCTGTCCATCATCGTCATTCTTGGCAAGCCAGCGGTCACAGGAGAAACGAAATGTTTTGTCCATAATATCATCCTTCACATCGATATAATCCAAGTGCCATCCTGGAGCAGGACCTGGGAGGGATGTGGATCAGGAAACCAAAAAGACACCAAGTAAAAATGTTGTCAAGGATAATGAAACAGTAAGGTGGAGGGTGGGGGTGTGGCCTTGAACAACTGCCGCTTTGCTCGTTTAAAAGCCATGATGTCTCTCTCTCATGGGTGGGCCAAATTCTCTGGGCGGGCATAGCAGAGAAAGGGGAAGTAACATTTCCCCTTATGACCTCATAAGGGGCAATATTCCAGATCGGCCCATCTGAGATTTTCTCAAAGGCAGAGCAGGATACCCAGGGCTCAGTTTATACCTATCGCCATTTCTATCCACTGGCAGACCATAGGCAGGCGGGGGGGGGACTCATATTAATGTTAAAAAACTTCATTCAGTGAAACTGTCATGCCAAGGGACCTTTAAGCAAACTTCATTTATACAGCACTTTTTACAATGCCAGTGATAAAGTGCAGATTTAATCGGCAAATCAGAGCAACTGATTATCTCAGGGCTGACCTGAATTGTCGTGCCAGACTCGCACTTTGGAGAGCTCTCCCATGCTGAGGACATCCGAGAAGCGAAATGTGTCCACCTGCTTGCGCTCAAACTTGTTAGACTTGTTGCACTCTTTTAATGCCAGCGTCCCTGTGTCTCCATTCTCTCCGAAAATGATGATCCACACGTTGGCATCAGTGCCCGCCCCTGAAAAGACAAGAGAGAGTCATCCATTTAGAAAAATGAATCAGAATTTCTGCTTTCCAAGAACAAAACATGTTGAAGAACAAAGTGACAAATTGTGAGCTTGGCAAACTGTATTAGCATCTGAATCCGCACAGTATAGTTTTGTTTAAACTATATCATTGTAATGATATTTCTAATTGTAGCTTTTATATTATTTTAAATTATTAGAATAACAAATGTAATGTTAACTACATAAAATGCACTAGATATTATACATTTATAAGGGCTTGCAAATTGTTGTAGATCCTTTAAACTGCAAAACTAATACAGGGATTTCTTGAATTGCCAATAAATACTGAGATTGCAAAGCCCTGAGGAAACTGATCTGCTAACAACCAGCCACACTATGCAAAGAGTAACAGCAGAGAATGCTGCATGACTCAGACAGCACATCTATAATTCTTCTGTGCTTTATTGTTTCATTACAGTGGGTTAGACACTAAGTGAATGTGTATTAGACGATGGAGAGCCCAAACCTTGCTCGGTCTGCAGCACTTTTTCTAATTCTTCACCTGTCCATTCACTGAATTAGAAATCTGATATCTTTTCAGAGCCCTTTAGTTTCAATGAGCCATAATAGAAATGAAAAATAAATTTAGATTCTAAGAATTGCATTTTATGTTTCGGTTTCTTTAAATGATTATTATTTTCATACAAGGTATACGAAAATATTCCTCTTTACACTATAGATGGGGAGACCATTACCTTATGCAGAAGAGCATTGCCTATGTAGTGTGTGTGTGTGTGTGTGTGTGTGTGTGTGTGTGTGTGTGTGTGTCTATCAGCCTGGCACATTATTCCTCCCAGAGCCTCAGTGGTGGTGCAGGGCTACATCTTAGCTTCCAGTAACAGCCAAGGGCAGAGATCAGTCCTTTGAAGTCGGCTCAGACTTCTCGCCACACTATCGTATTGATCAGCAGCACTACTGAGCTATAGAAAAGTACTGCATGAAGAAAAGTGGGAGCAAAGCCGTGTGTGGGTTTTTTGAAGAGGATATCTTTCATTACCATGTTGGAGTCAAACATCAATTATGGGAGCTTTGTAACATGTCCATGAACTCGGCCTTGAGCTTTGGATAGTGATTGAAAAAATGAGATTACAGACATAAATATCTTCTCCAAGGTTGTAGCGTTAATTTGGCTTTACAGGGTGAGGAGTTCACTCATCTGAGAAATATCAAGCCACCATCCACTTTCAACTTAGCCATTTGGCTGTACCTGTAGGTTATCCTTTACTGCCTTAGAAAGAAAACAATCACGAGAGGTGATGGCAAGGTGGACCCAGGACGTGACTTGACAGATGAAAATCCGACATTTGAGTCCTTCGAGATCCCCCATGAAGAGCTGGATGATGTTCCTGATGAAAGAGGGTGTTTGAGCTGCTCTGATCACTCTGAGCATCCCTGGATGACCTGACGCTGACCCAGAGATTTAAGGATGGATATATGGATGGACGGAGTCAATAGCCCACATTTATGAAACGTGCGTACAACCTAAAACAGGAATAGGATGGGCGTACGCCTATTCCTACGCAAAGCAAGGCGTTTATCAATTAGAATGTGAGCGTAGGCTACGATAAAATCTCACAGTGCACACGTACACGCAGGGCCATGGTGAAACGCTCCGGATTGATTAAGGGCACATGGCTCTGTCTTACATCAGCGGGGGGGACCCTACTATATATGCCAGAAAAAGTCTGCAACATTGTTTTAGCCTGTGGGGTTCTGCACAACATTGCGCAGGAAAACAGGATGCCATAAATGTAGTGATGGCGCCAGATGACCCGATTTCCAGAGAACAGTGTCACATTCGTACAGCCACCAGAGACCGGATATTATTCCTTGCTTTTAAAAGGTATTATTTATTAAAGGTGTAATGTTTGGCAATAATATTCAATACAGGAAACATGACGATGCACAACAATTTTTATGTATTCTTCAGGTTTTCATTTGTCTTTTAAAATGTTATTAATGGCCACAAAATGAACGATTTCTTTCAGCCATTGACCGACATATTTCGGCTTGTTTGACATGCGCTCTCCGTCACAAAAAAACATGTGTAAAATAAAGAAGCGCTGCATAAGCTTTGCTACTGTGTGTTTATTTAAATTGGTACACCTACATGTAGGCCTAAGAGAATGCAATATAAGCCTGTTTATTACTATTAGGACTGTAGGATATATGTCAAAGATGTAAAAATTAAATAAACTTCAGCTGGAGTCAAATTTACTCTGGCACAATGTTTACCACATTAGTGATCCATTATGCATTCTTTATACAGCCTTCAATTCCAGTTTTTAGGCTGCCAAGTAGGACACACGTTACTGCAAATGATCCTGAGATGTCAGCGTTTCAATCTCCACCTCTGAAAAGAGCCGATTCTGAGCCGGATTACTCCTCGCCACGTCCTAAATTGTAGCGGTATCAAAACCGAGAATATGTTGGGGCGTGATATTTAAATTACAATTGTTTCCAGCCATTGCATGTATCAATGTATGAGCATTCGTACACTCTGATGGGTGTAATAAGAACGTTCCATGAATCACACATGTAGCCTGTTGTTAGATGATTTCTGCACTCATATCTACGCTGCCTTCTACGTTAGTTTGATGAATGAGGGTCAGTATGTCTATTACGTGCCCACTGTCCCACAGGTGTGATACAAATGATAACGTTAAAAGGTGTTTCCCAAAGATAAATCCTTGGCCCCCTTCTTATTTTGGTGTAAATGTTAAAATGTATTTAATCTGATATTACTGAAACCCTTTAGGGGAGTGGTTTCCAACTTGGGGGTCAGGACCCTCCAAGGGGTCCACTAGATAATGAACAATACTATAGTTAAGCAGAAAATATTTCCTGCACAAATTTCTTTTCTAAACTTAGATTTTTGCTTATGAATTAACTCATCTTCAAACTGTTAAAAACTCTTTAAATTAAACTAAACAACAAGCGTTAACATAGGCAACCTGTAATGATGAGTCACAAGTAGATTAGAACCAATGGTTTACAGTCTGTCAGATGTAAGCATAGAAGTACATAAAACATATCCCAAGTTTCACACACATGTACTTGTTTTCTCAGGGAAAGTGAAAGAAAAAGCTAATTCTCCGACTGCAACAGGACAGATCACATTCATGGTTTTTTATAGGACAACCTGATAAACTTAAATTTTCATGATCACGCTGACAGCAGCCAGCATGTGTTAAGGACTTACCTGCATTATCACTGGTCTTGACCTGGACTATATAGGTGGTAGGCTCCACCATCATCTCCTCGTTCACTACAGCAGCCATCTCACAGATCATGGTTCTCTTGGGTCCACGGGTCCTTGAAAGCCACTCCTCATAGGTGAACAAAGACACCTCCTCTGTGGCCAGGTTACGCATGACCACCTGGATGCACAGAGTTAGCGCTTTAAATGTAATGTCATTCAGAATACTAATATTACTTCTTTTTTTTTAATGATCCATTGTCACAGTCAAAGCAAAATAAACCACTGGAGAATTAAAGTGTAATAAAAAGTATGACACCAGAAGTGTATGAATGCACACTTTTTCTAACATAGATTTAACAATCAAAGGTATTGTTATTATGATGAGTTGCAAAGATTAAGCCATGTCAGCATTTGTGGAATAAATATGCATCCATTCCCAACATATTAATCATAATCAGAATATTTAATCAGTACCAGAAAGACACCTTTAACCATTAATATGTGCAAGAGTTTATAGCCACGCAAACGGGTCTGTGAAGTTGTACTTAAGCAAAATGGAGCTTTGAGCTAAATGCTTACATGCTCACAATGTCTTGCTATTGTTCTGATTTTCAGCAGGTATATTTCCCACGTTCACCAACTTACTTTGGTAATGCTACTAATTAGCCCTATAGTACACCTAGGGCTGATAAAAATGTAATTTGTCATAAGCCAAAGTATTAAACAAATTAAAATTTTGACTTGATGATGGGGCTAGAATAAACAATCAACCATATGTCTGCTTTAATGGTAATCCAACAATTGTGAACCTCATGAGGATCACCAAAAAGACAGTCTGATTATTTTTTGGGCACCATGAATGTATTAAATAGTGAGGTATTTCAATCTGTGGACCAACATCCCTAGAGCCATGCCACTAGCTGGATAAAAACATGATCATATAAATAAGTGTCATACATATTTATATTATGGACATTAATGTGTTAGCAGTGTGAACACAAACCCTGCCTCTACCAGGATGACTGACAACTAGTCCTGGGGAACATTTCATTACTAGACAAAAACTCAGCTCAGGCAGCCACACTCATAGCTCTACACTCTGCATATTTATTTGAGCAGATTACCATGCTGACAGTCCGCCTGGTGCACTGTTGTGTCCATTTTAATACATAGACCTAACAATTCATAAAGGCAGCATATCCTCTTGTGATGCTGAACACACAAGGCTCGGTGCAGGGTCAAGTCAAGGAGATGTTTGCAGTCGCTATGTCCCAGGCACTGACAGACAGGGCTTGGTATTGTTCCTGACTGCTCTGCTGCTCTGCAGGCATGGTGCCTTTACCAGAGAAGACATTTGCATAGGAAATGTGTTCTGTTTCATCAATGCTTTTGGCCGGAGACATCAGACTGAATTTGTAGGTGAGCAGTGATGTTGTCCTCACAGGGTCAGCCAAAGAGAAAAAGTACTGAACCATTTTGGGAAACTATGTATATTAATGCAGTCTATTATATTGCTGGACTAAGCATTACAAATTGGAGATTTGTTTCACAAAAACATACTAAAAGTCACACTAAAGGAAATTTAAAGTGAAATGTTTTCTCTCTTTACTGAATACAGAAAGAACACACATCGCTCATTACTGTGTGTGTGTGTGTGTGTGTGTGTGTGTGTGTGTGTGTGTGTGTGGTGTTGTGTGTGTGGTGTGTGTGTGTGTGTGTGTGTGTGTGTGTGTGTGTGTGTGTGTGCGTGTGTATGTGAATCATTGACCATTCTCCTGCAGGCAGGGATAGATGTGTGTGTGGGTGTGTATTTGTCTCTGTGTTTTGTGATATAATAGATTGAATGATCCTGTGACCTACAGCATACAGTGCCAGCGTAAAAACACAAACCTGTGACTGCTTTGTACTATTGATTTTTGAAGAAGCTTTTACTGTTCTGCTTTTTATGCTCCTGGTTTATGTTTTATGGATGAGATCTGCAGTTTCTTCTTCATAACCAATTAGCCCTTGACAAGATTTAAGGACACATGTGCATGATGCATGGTCATCTTATTCTGAAGATTAAACCTGCGTATTATTGTTATATTGAACGCTCAATTAATCACACACATCACACATTTTTTTCTATTCTAAATGTCCCTTGAATTCTTTTTGTCCCATTATTATTTTCTCATTTTAATGCTCTTATCAACATGGAAAAGTGGATCAGCTTGCTTTGTGCAAATGTTGTTGTTTTTTATTGTAAACAACATTGGCATATAGCCTACTGTGGTGTTCAATTTCACACATAACATCCTCACTTAGAGCAAACAATCTCTCACACAATGTAACACTGTCCAGGATGAAAGGCTGGGGGGGGGGAAGAATTCGCATCAGCTGTGTTCTTGACCATCAAGTGGTATTTCACACTGGACCTGCTGCAATGATAGCTCAGTTCACAACAACACAACACACAGATCCCTTTGGTCTTGTCAGTGGAACCATTTGGCAACTTTTAAAAAGTAAACTTCATTCAGAATCTTATTTGCATCCATTTTGGCGTCTCGTGCTCGCCATCCACTCAAAACTAACGTTACTACTCTTTGGCCAGCTCGCAAGCCCAAACAAGTGTGTGCGGCGTGCTTGTTGTTTTGATTCCGATCTAGCTAGATCAGGTGTGGTGTTTTCTAACGTTATTAGTTTTTGCAACGGCATGTGAAAAAAAAAAAAAAAGTTTGCTAGGCCAAAAAGAATTTTAATCTCGCAATTAAAAAATAATGTGTTTAACTGACAACACTAATATATATTTATTTTTGCTTATTTGCAAAGAACCAAACCACTTGTGGAGAGCTTAAAAAAGACCTGCAATCAACCGGTACTGTAGTCTCAAAGAAAACAGTAAGTAATGCACTCCACCGCCATGGCCTGTATGCACGCTCACCACGCAACACTCCATTGCTTAAAAAAGCTTGTTGAAGCTTGTGAAACACTGGGAGAATGTAGTGGGTCAGATGAGAGAAAAATTTAACTGTTTGGATGCCATAATACACATCATGTTTGGAGGAGAAATGGCACTCCACATCATCCTAAAAACACCATACCAACAGTGAAGTTTGGAGGTGGTAACATGACGGTGTGGGACTGCTTTTCAAAAAATGTTACTAGCAAACTTCACACAATAGAAGGAATGATGAATGGGCAAATTTACCGAGACATCCTTGACAAAAATCTGCTGGCATCTACCAGGATGATGAAGAGGAAACAAGGGTGGGCATTTCAGCAAGACAACGATCCCAAACACACAGCCAAGGCAACTCTCAATTGGTTTCAAAGAAAGAAAATAAAGCTGCCAGAATGGCCCAGCCAATCACTTGACTTAAATCTGATTGAAAATCTATGGAAAGAACTGAAGATCAAGATCATAGAAGAGGCCCACAGGATCTTCAAGATTTGAAGACTGTTTGTTTGAAAGAATGGGCCAAAATCACACCAGAGCAATGCATGCAACTAGTTTCTTCATACAGGAGGAGTCTTGAAGCTGTCATTGCCAACAAAGGCTTTGTACAAAGTGTTAAAAAAATATCAGTAAGCGGGTTCAATACTTTTTCCCCGTCATTTCATATTATTACACATAACTTAATTTCTGAACGTATTTGTTTTGGTTTCTTTGTATGTAGGAATTACTTGGGTTGTTACCAACATCTGATGAAAATTCCATGTCAATAGCACCTTTGGAAATATATTTACTGAGAAAAATTGTGACGTGTTCAATACTTATTTCCCCCTCTGTATGTGTGTGTGTGTTAAAATCAATGTGGCAGAAACTGAGATATTGTCTGTCTTATTCCATGCCTTGTTCTTTCTTGTCAATACCTGGAGCCAACATTACCCACAACAAAACTCAACTGCTGACACATATTCCACATATTAGTAGTGGCTATTGCTGTCTTAAGTTGCTAGCCTCAAGTTAAGATGGGGAGCGGGCTACAGAGGTCTGGTAAGCTTGTTACTTTCTAACTACAAACCTCCAGATTTTTTTTTTAATCTGGAGCCATAAAAGGCTTCATACATTTTTTCCAATATGAAGTAGTCCTCAAGACTTTACACAGACTTGTATGTGTATAGTTATCCTTTAAGATGAGCTGACCTTTTCCAGAAACCAGTCAGGTCGACTCCCTGAGCCATCAATGCGAAGCCTCATTTTCCTCAGTGGAGCAATGTCATCAATCTCCATGTTGAAAGTGTCCTCCTGGCCTCGCTCAAACCTGTTATCCACCACACAGAAGTTCAAAATCTGCAGCATAATGAAACAGTGTCTTTGTTTTATTTGTTTTCTGATGTCATGTTTGGGCTACCTGTCCTCATTCTTCTGCAGCAGCATCTCCTCTGTGCTGCCGTTGGCTCCAAACACAGACATGTAGATCCGGGTGTCTGTTCCTGCATTCTGCACGTCTCCCGTTACTACAGTCACCTCGTAAATAATCTGACAGGAAAATATTAGGTATGATACTTGTTATATTTTCTCCTGTACCCATCTCTCAGAAGCAGTCTTATCTCTAAAACTTAACTAGACAAGGATATGAATTTATCTTGAAGCTAATGAACGATACACCTAAATATATTTTAGCAGGTATGAGGCTGATGTTAATGCTGTAAACTAAACATCCATAAATAATAGTGAATGATAAATGGAAAGCATGTTAGAGTAAAAATAATGGCAGGACAATCCAAAAAGTAGCCAAGATTGCAATGTAGTAACTGTATAATCTTATTGTTTTAAACGTTTATATTTCTCACATAAATACATATGGAGACAGGGAACAAACCAGTCCGACACCCCTTGATAATCAGATATCTTAAAGATACTTGTGTATAATCTTACTTGAAATGTGACTGTGTATAATTTCACCCAATTTATTAATGGGCCACCAAAGTTAAGGGGCTCCATATTTAAAAACGTAATCCTATTTTACGCTTTCAAAACAATCTCAAAACCAACCAGGATGAGCCCTATAACATTTTAATTTTCATAAAACTTATTTTCCAGAGATGTCTAATACCTTCACCAATAAATCAACCTGTAAAGAATTGTTCGTTTAGCTGAACATACAACAGGCGGAGCCCTACCCTACCTAAAACATTTTTACACAAGGTGCTGCAAGAAAAAGGCTAGGAGACTCACTAAGGATCTAGACCAACCACTGTTTTTTATGCATAAATTGAAGGAACTGAAAGATTTTCCAATTTGTATTTCTTATATGATTTCACATGACAAATGAATTGATTGAATACATCCATTTGTTGTGAATTATTGTGAAGATTCTAGTGTTATAGTAGCACAATGAGTAGCATCTTCAATTCTTTCAATAAATCAAATGTTTATGCGTCCTGCATCTTGTTCAAAAAAAGACGAGAAACTAAAGTTACTCTCCCCATCTCAGATGTATCTGAATATTTGTAACAGGTTGGATGGTGTTGTTTAATGAACTCAAAAATGTCTTCTAAAATTTATTTGAAATTCCATCTAAACCAAGACATTGACCAAATAAATGTACTGTTTGGAAATTAATGTTGATTATGATTCCGAGGGGCAACGGCGTTGGTACAATTGGATAGGATTTTAAACCTTGCACCATTTTTCTTAAAGTAAATAGCTCCACTGTTTCATTTAGTGACAGTATAATGGAAATGGACTCATTATCACTAGTCCACTGCGGTAATTTGATTTATATGTGATTATGTTTAACAACCACTTGCTCAAATTTACATACCTGTTGGGAGATAGAAATGGCCTCTGCATCCAGCACATTGAATACTCTAGCAGTCAAACCATCTCCTCGATCTTTGGCCAGCCAGCACTTGCAAGCAAAGATATATTTGACCCCTTTGGTTGGCACAGCAACAGACAGCTCATCAACCAGCCAGCAGCTCTCCGGAGTGGCCCCATCATGACCGAGCTGCAGGGAGGTCGAGAAACAATCACTTCTCACAACGTGGGGGTATTTTTCTGCATGTTCATGTGTGTGCGTGCGTGTGTGTGGATGCATGAGAGTGCACGATCATCAGTGAAATTCTAAAAGCTTCCCCCCTCCCTCACCTCAACCTTTTTGATCTCCCCCACATCAGAACCGTGGGACTGAAAGCTCTCCAGAGAGCCGGCCTCAAAGCCCTTCCTCTCGTCCGGCAGATCCAGCCACAACCTCTCTGTGTGGGTGTGATTGCCCCCAATAATGATCACATAAGCCCTGCTGGTGGTGCTTGCATCCCGCTCCAGCCCAGTACAGATGGTGATGTGGTATGGTATGACTGCACAGGAAGGGCACAGCACTTATTCATTCGTGACAGAAAGAGATTATATAAAGATGTCTGTGTTAGAATATTAGTGACAAACTTACACAGAGCAAAAAAGAAAATGTACTTACTCGGGAGCTCAATTTCTTCTTCCTCCTTCTTCTTCTTGCTCTTTTTGTTCATGTTACTGTCAACACTCTTTACTGTTGGGTTTGAGTTCTTCTTTTTATTGTTTAGACTCTCTCTGACTCCTTCATAACCCTAAAAGAACACAACACACATAGCGTTGCAGACAAACACACCAACAGACAAATGCTAAGATCTATAGGAACACAAAGTCTATGTGGGTTTAATAGAGCCTTGTGAATATATAAACTCCACACATAGGGTGGCTGTAAAATGCTTGTCTTGTTCAAATGTCATTTTTCAATGCTGTGAGCACACCAACAAAATTCTGTCTTTTTGTAATTTTGGGTAAACTGACCCAAAAGGTGCCTTACTACTTGTGTTCTTCTTTCAACTATGTAAAGGATAATGTAGCGCAAGGTGCTCATTACCCCGACAGGGTGAGGCAGGTCTAAAAATTGGCTTCAACGGTCTGTTATAAAAAATTAGCAGACCACAGAATGCCGTTGGATTTAACAAAGTTGTGTAATAATGTGTTTTACTATCTCTAGCTCCGACACACTGTCACACACTGATGTCTTTCATGCTACCTTAACATAGAAGACTCTCTCAATGCGTCGGTCCTCCCTCTTCCTGGACAGCCAACGTTCACATAAAAAGAGAAACACCTCTTCCGTATCCTCGTCAACTACCTCCACCTGGTCCAAGTACCAGTCCGAACACATCATGCTGTTATCGTGCCTAATTTTTATCTTGAAAACCTGTCCGAGGTCGACGGCCTCAATAGTGAACTTATCCACCTGGGGAGATAAAACGTGATCATTGGTGAAATATTAACACAAGTACAATCATGCCGTTTGTACTTTTGTTGTAATATTTGCTGTAATTCAGTTTTCTTTTGTAAATTTGCTCATTGTGTCAAGCTTATTTGTCTATCCTCACTTCAGTGGATAATACACAAAATGCTTCCTTACAGATCCCCGTTCAAACTTGTTGCTGTTTGTCTCCGACTTGCTGAGTTTCCTCTCCCCGGTGTCCCCGATGTCTCCGTAAATCGTGAGAAAGACGTTGGCATCAGTGCCGGCTCCATTCACATCACCTGTCATCACTGACACGTTGTATGTGTGAGCTGTAGTAGGACAATGATCACAGATAAACGGTTTGAGTGCAATTGGCAGAAAATAAAGTGAAAAGTAAGCCATTTTCTATTGCTGTTTGATGCCACTGTCATAACAGAGACTCAGTCAGTGATTAGGAAAGACATGAAGGGAAAGTATCTTTCTGAACTAATGCTTAGAAAGGTGGGGACCAGACACAACCAAGACAGGAAAACAAATCCTCTCCTTGACATACTCTCTAGGGCATCTTCCACCTCGACTTCGGTGACTTTCAGGCTTCCGTCTCGTGAAAGTTTTTCAGTGATGATGTCAGAGGGCACCAGCTCTCTCACTGTCTCACCATCATCCTCTGACTTGGCGAGCCAGCGCTCACATGGGAATATGATGGTCTCTGAACCCTAAATAGAGAGAGAGAGTAGGCACAGGGCTAAAACAATGTCTCAGAGAGGAATCATTGAACACATTGTATGGTCTTAGTCCACAGTGCTGGATTAACTTCATGTGTCTGAGAGGAGAACATCGCCACCTGCTGACCAAAAATAGCATTTGTGTGTTACCAGTAGACATGAGTAGTAAGATGTTGGAAAATGTAAATCCTCTGCAACAAATTTATGAGATGTTTGTTAAGCATAAAGGTGCAAGTACTGAAATCTATATCAGTGTTTTTTTGAGGCACATGTACTTTCATGTGCACTCAATGCTACGTTATACTAAAGTATAAAAGTATAAAGTACTCAATGCTACTCCATTACTAGAGCCAAGCAGATTCACAAATATTAAACTTTTTACTTCCCTACTTTTATTAAAAGATGATTCCATACAAAACATATGATCATCTTATAAAATATGATGGATTGTTCCAACAGTATATAAAGTATGTAAAATAGCTCCACCCAGGCGCCCGTTGGTAGAGTAGTTTAACTCCGACCTGCAGACCTTTGCTGCATGTCATTCCCCCCCCATTCATGTCTTCAGTTGTCCTGTCGAATAAAGGCCTAAAAATATCCAAACAATAATATGTATATATACATACATAAAATAGCTCCACCTTGACCTACTTCAACCGTAAAATGCTACATACATATTACTGCATCAGTACTAATCATTCAACAATATAATATATACATACATAATGTATATATAATATATAACAGACTATGGGCACTTTTGACACTTTAAGGACACTTAGCTAAAACATACATTAATGCAAGTTGCATTTTCATCGTAGGGGTTTTACTTAAGAGTATTTTTTTATTTTGCAGTACTGCAACGTAAGTAAAGGAGTTGTCTTTTGTAGGCAGTACCTTTCCCTTCCTGAGCAGACGTCTGATCTCCACTCTGTCCAGATGCCAGCCTGGGTTGACCCCGCGGTTGTCATGGCCAATCCGGATCTTTTCAATTAAATCCCCCACATCTTCAAGCTGCACAGAGAGCAGAAAACACTAAACTAACACCGTATTTGGTATTATTTTACAACATTAAAAGACACTGATGGCCTTGGTGTACTGTACTGCCCTTGTCAACCACGCTTAATAAATGCACCTATTCTTATTAATCTATTTATGACTATACATATTACATGTACAGGTACCTCAACAATAAACATGTCCTCAGCTCCTCTCTCAAAGTACATTAGTCTCTCCCTCTTGTTGACACACAGAGACTTCTGCTGGGTGCAAACTGCGTTTCGCCCGTACAGGACAATGAAGACATCTGCATCTGTGCCGGCTCCAAACACGTCACTCGTGAAGATTTTAATTTCATAAGGAACAACTACAAAATGAAAACACATTCAAACATAACCAACGTTGTGCATCAAATGACAAATATCTTAATTTTTGTAAGAGTGATATAGACTGTCATGCAATCACTATTTACATGGTGTGTAAAGTTCAGTCTGAAGAGAATTTGGGAAAAGGTCCCTGACAATGGCCCCGTCATCCTCCCCTTTATCCAACCAACGGCCGCAGGGGAAGCGCAGTTTCTGTCCAAGAGACGGGGCATCAATCTCCACCCAGTCAAGGAACCAGCCTGCTGATCCGCCACCTTAAACATTAACACAAATTATTGTCATTGCGCATGTGGACAAATTTTGCATTATTCACTGCACAGGCAGGGAGTCCATCCTACTGTACCACAGTTGTCGTGTCCAACCCGCAGCTTCTTCAGTGGTCCAATGTCCACCGCTTCCACAATAAACTCGTCGATCATACCCCGCTCAAACTTATTCCTATGAGTCTTTGAAGCCTTCAGGTTAATTATCCCTGTAGATGTGCGCACATCATAGAGTAATTTAATCATTACAAGATATAACTTTTTTACAGATATAATTTCTGTATGACAGTTGGAAGTATTACCTGTGTCATCCTTGGTGCCGTACAGGATCAAAAAGACATTAGCATCAGTTCCTGCATACTTTTTGTCACCAGTTTTTATCCTCACTGTGTATGTAGTTGACATGGCTGTAATAATAAGAAACCAGCAAATCACAAATGAAATATTACGCAGTCTTGTGGTTATTATTCATATTCAATAACAAAAAAAATGGTTCAATGTCTTCACCAGAGGTCACTTTGATTCTTCACTCTCTTTTTGAGGGCAGCCATAATGTTGCGCTTACCTTTCTGTTCCAGACCAAGTGTGGCCTCAGAGTCTTCCTCATCATCATCATCCCCTCTCTTCATAAAGGCTTCGTCCACAGGAACGAGCTCCCTGGCAAGCTGTCCATCATCCTCATCAGTAGCCAGCCAGCGTTTACAAGGGAAAAAGTACCTAAAACACCATATATAATATATATGTAATTTTTGCAGTGTGCAGTTTGCATAGTATCAATACAATAATCTCTGTTTAGGACTGTCAAATGTCCCTGTGTCCAGGAATACCCAAAGAAAAAGTCTCCACACTTTACCAGAATATTTCGGAGTAACACTTCACGCCACACGGTGGAGCTCTACAGACATTTTATGTGCAACGTTTCTGCCTGCTATGTAGGATGATGCTGTTTTGTGAAACCTGTGGCAATGATTTGGTGTCTAGAATGACTCAGCGAGGTGTATCATTTCTTATCTATTAAATGATTGATTAACCATTTTTGTAATTAATTGGTTGAATTATTCAAGGGATTTGTGTGAAGTTGCAGTTGCACATCTAAATTAAAGTGCTGATAGACCTCTGCTCTCTTTCTACCGTCATCATAACTTACGTGGTGTCATCTTTGTTGTCTACAATTTCCACTCTGTCCAGAAACCAGCCGGCACTGGCCTGACTGTTGTCATGTCGAATCCTCAGCTTCTTCAGGATCCCTAAGTCGACCGCTGTGATGTTGAAAATGTCTTCCTAGTTCACGCGCAAACAAACCAGTGACAAAGGGTCAAGAAAAGTCACAAGTCTCAGTTTAACAGTCCATGAGTACCTCATTACATATTTATTTGATCTGTATTTAACCTGCATGGCTCCTTAGATCCACCATTTGTTTGACAATTGAGGCTTATCCAGGAAAACAGTACCAAAGGTAACAATCACGACCATGCAGAACACAGCGGATCAAACACTAAATCTTACACATTATGTATAACAATTATGTATAACAATGGAAGAATGAAGTCTCTGTTTTCCCCAAACCACTGTTTATGCTAAGCTAAGTGTCTCCTGACTCTAGCCTCATATTTAACAAACAAACATTTCCCTAGATGTCAGGATATTTCTTTTGCACTAAAATATTAATATTAACACTCAGATTATCACATAAAAAGAGCACATCCAGAACTGACAGAATACAGAGAAATCTTACCTGGCCTTTCTCAAATTTGTTCAGGTTGTTTGCCTTCCTGAGCTGTCGCTCCCCAGTGTCGCCAATCTCTCCATAGATGTTTATGTAAACATTAGCATCAGTCCCTGCTCCCCACATTGTCCCAGTGAACACATGAACCTCATATGAGTTAACTGAAAGGAAAAACAGTTAGACACATTTAGAAAGTTAGAAAGTGCTTGATCATGAGTGACATTTTAACTAGAGGTGCTCAAGATTCGATTTAAAAACGATTCTCAATTAAAAAACATGACAGTATGTAAATGTAGTTACTTTTCCCATGTGATAGTATGCACTTCATTACAAAACAAAAATAAATAATAAAAAAAATTAAGTTAAAATTAAAAAAAAATGTTTTGTGAATTCTATGAATTGATTTTGAAATCTGTAGAGCTTGAATTGCGATATTAATGTGAATCGATTTTTTTGCACATCCCTAATTTTGATGATGCACCTGATGAAATATGCCTTGTTGGAGCCATTTTTCAGATCTTCCTTATTTGATTTCTAATTATGCTTAGACATCATGCATTTTTCATTGTGTATTATGATGATAATGAATTGGAATGTCTGTTTACATTTAGTTATTTTGCTTCTCATCGCTATTATTATGATAATTGATGTGTGAAAGCCGATTAGATGATGTGATATGGAGATGTGGTGAACAGGTGTTCGGGTTTAGCGGAAGAGCAAACAATTTTCAACCACATGAACACAAAATCTGCATACTTTTGCTTGAAGTTTATTGATTTATTAATGTTTTCTTTCTTTTGCTTTAATAAACGGATGAACTGTGATGCTAAGAAGTACAGAATGTGCGTTGATTATCAGACTGCTCCCTACATGCCTAATTCAACATTAATTAAAAATGTCACAAAAAAAACATACAGTCTAGCTTTTGGAAGCAAATAACAATGGGTCAACACATTACATGTATGTTCTACTTACCTTCCAGGTCTTCACTGTCCTCAGTCAGCAGCTCGACCACAATCTCCCCATCCTCCTCATCCCTGGCCAGCCAGCGGTTACAGGGGAAAGCAAATACCTCCACCACTTCCTGCAGCTCCTCAACCATCTCCACCTCCTCCTCTTCTTCTTTCTTCTTCTTTTTCTTGTCCTTCTTCTTGTCTTTCTTGGTTTCCTCCTTTTTCACCTCAACCAGCACCATAGCCATCGTCAGCCGCTTTATGTCTACCGTCTCCAGGAACCAGCCATCTCCGATACCCTTCCCATCATGGTAGATACGTATCTTGTAGATCTTACCGACATCCTGAGCCTCAATCTGGGTTGTAGGCAGGGTTCAAAATTAGCACCATCTGCCAGCCAAATGCTGGGAAAATATGCAATTGGTTGGTAGATGTGCTTAACTCACCAGCCAAAAAAAAACAATGTTAGTTTATTGAGTGGCTGGTAAAATTTGAACATTCACTAGCCGTTTAGTTTTGAACCCTGGTTGTAGGTATCAAACAGTGGTCAAACCAGGAACTTAAATCTCCTACATACATTTAAAAAGCATGTCACAGGCTTTATACAGACCCTGAAGATCTCAGTGGTGCCACGTTCAAAATTGTTGGAGCGACTCTTGAGAGTGATAACTTCAGTTTTTCCTTCATCTCCGTAGATCTGACAGAAGACATTGGCATTGGTGCCACCTGCACGCACATCCCCTGTGACCACTGTTATTTCATAGTTGATCACTGACAGGAGGAAAGATTATGTAGAGCAGAGCAATACACCTCAATTCATAATGTTCATGAACTAATGTTAGTGTTTTTTTTTAAATTAGAAATTTTGATTATAGAGTGCTGTAATGTTATGTAAGTAATGTTATTTACATTTTTCGATGTCCAAAATCTCACTGGGATAGATCTCAACCTCCACTTTCCCGTCAGCCTCGTCTTTGCAGAGCCAGCGGTGGCTTGGGAACATGTACTGCATTCCATGAACTGGCACAGAGATCTGCACACTGTCCAGAAACCAGCCAGCCCGCAAGCCCTCATTAGTGTGACCAATCAGGAGACGGTTGATCTGTAAACACAGAAGACATAAGAGGATAAAATAAAATTAGTAAACACTAGGGATGTAACGATACACCAAACCCAGGGTTCGGTTCGTATCCCAATTTTTAACCTACGATTCAATACAAACCTTGATTGGGGTTCTTAATAATTAATACAACTTTTCTGCCACGTGGCATCGTTTTATCATTGATTTCATTCCATTTTGCAACACAGTAATACAACAGAGACCTTATTTATTGATACTGATTGATTTCAATGTTGATCGATCCAACACCAACAATTCTTTTGTACCTTAAAATAATGTATGTTTCCAAAATTGTTTCAGTGGTTCATTAA
>NC_045748.1:14823751-14880496 GCF_008692095.1 Etheostoma spectabile | reverse complement strand
TGAGACATAAGAATAATGGTAATGGTAACAGTAATGGACAATTTTGCTCCTAACCTGTAGGAGGAACGAAGAGGAAAAGTGTTTTGGTGCCTACAGGAAAGGTGCTGATTGACAAGTAGCTAATGCTAATGTAATTTTTGATGGGTAACATAAGATTACGCTAATTTATTTTTAGTATGATTTTTTTGACCATGGTTAACAACTCTGGGCTAACCCACAAATTCATCAGTAATGTTAACACCACTTATAGACAGATGACTAATCTAATGGTAATTTAACTAGCCAGCACACCCCTGTCTTCTGCCTCAGTCTCCCGGCGCTGCGAGGCTTCAGTTGAGATGAGAGTTGACAACAGCCCCGGGGACACATCCACAGTCAACCCCCAGACAGCAAGCAACCATCCACTATCATTCCAGCACGGCCCGGGGACACATCCACAGTCAAACCCCAGTCAGCTAGCAGCCATCACGGTCAGCACTTAACTTCGGTGCTAAGGACACTAACAGCCGTTTACTGAACCATCGGGAAACAGACCCAGGCACCCGAGTCAGAACAGCGGCCATTACACCTCCGTTAGCGTTATCGGTGCCTCCCCTTTTGCTTTTAGCCGTCTTTACAGTTAGCTACATTTACCAGACGAAACAGGGATAAGGCGTCAAAAGGACTAATACTAATAGTAATTTAAAGATGTGGTAGCATTGGATCTAGACGGGAAGGATACCTCTGGGAGTTGAAGGGGTGTGTCGCAATTCTGCCTTCTCACTTTGCGACAAAGGTTCGTGAAGCTGAGTGTCAAAATTTTGGTTTAATTTTGTACATCATTACAGCCCTAGTAAACACAAATAAATGTCCGAACCATAAACTCTGTTCTCCATGAAGTGTGTTCATGTCCAAACTTGCCTTTCCGATGTCAAATGTTTCGAGTGTAAAGATGTCAGTTTGTCCCGTCTCGTAGTAGTTCCTGAGGTCGTTGTCAGAAACTGCCAATATCGTCTTGTTAGTATCACCCTTCTCCCCATACAGCTTGACAAACACTCTGGAGTCCGAGCTGGCCCCATTTACACTGCCTGTCTTGATTGCGAAGTGGTAGCTGACATCTTGGGAGGGTGGACCGATGGAAATTAAAAGTAATTTTAAAAATCATTAATAAGATATGTTGTCCGTTTTTAGTTTGCTTAACCTATCCTTGGTTTAAAACGTTATTTATGCACTCACTAAAGAGACGCAGGCCATCTCCAGCTGGGACTAACTCGCGAACAATCTGTCCATCATCTTCATTACGGTCCAACCACCTGAAGATAAACACAAAAGACACAAACAAAATTGAATCATGTAGCATTAAACAAAGAATGAGATCAACTCCCACCAAACTACCCTGAATATTTAATTTGTGGATTAATCTAGAACTTGTAATAATTCATAAACTTAGAAACATATTTGATTTACACAAGGATAGGGGAGAAAGGGTACAAAAGTAGAAGTAGCCCAAAGTATTATTGATCATTGTGAGGAAATTAAATCACCGTTAGCCTCAAAATAAACCAATCTGAAAAAAGATCAAACAGAACATAACCACTACAAGCAACACAAACAACTGTTCTACGTTGTTCAGGAAGAGCCTCTTTCCAGATGTAACACTGCACCTCCACCTTGCGGTTTTGGCTCCAATTACTGAAGGAGAGCTGGCTGACCACTGTGCATTTAGTGCCTATTTGTAGTAGCAAACTCATCCATCAGCCGCTTAACTACTTAGACACACACCACTGGAGAACTAGTGAACGTAAGCGTGGCTGGTTTATGAAGCTTTCAGGGCAATTTTGACCAGCTGTTTGGTGGGTTACAGATAAATTAACTAAGAAGAAAATGTGCCATCTTGCCAAGAGTTAGATTAGAAGATTAAAACCACTCTCATATCTGTATCGTAAATAAGAAGCTAAACATACACACATTGCAAAGATAAACAATAAGGCTAGCAGTTTCCCCCTACTTCCAGACATTATCCCAAACTAAGCTAACTGTCTCCTGGCTTCATATGTACCATGCAGACATGAGAGTGGTATTGGTCTTCTCCAAGAACTCCCTGCAAGAAAGCATATAACTGTATATCCCAAAATATGTAAACTATTCCTTTAAATTATGTGTAAAGTAATATTGCCTTGCCTGAAACATGGGAACTCAATGGCCAAACTCTCTGGCTGGCCCTCTTCCCTGACCATCACCTTGTCAAGGAACCAACCACAGCCTCCGCCGCGGCCATCATGACCGACACGCACTCTGCGCACCTGGCCCAAGGACACAGACTCAATAAGAAACTCATCGTGCTGAGGGTAGACAGAGAGAAAACTGGTTAAAAATGTTGGCATTGCATTTCCCAGACAATATTTACTTATTTGTTGTGTATTAATGATGCACTCACATTGCCCTTTTCAAATTTGTTGACGTTGTTTTTGCTCATAAACATGAGTCGCTCTCCTGTGTCACCCAGGTCACCAATAATATTGAGGAAGACGCTGGCATCAGTGCCACTGCCACTGACGTTTCCAGTGCAGATGGTGACTCGATACTTTATCACTGGAAATGATATTACATAGAGCACCTATATTCAGACATAGAGTTTGAAAATCTGCACTGACTCTTTATCAAACAGCTTGATTGTGTTAAGGATGAACCGAGCGCATTAATATGTGTGTGTCCTCAGTGTTTCTTACAAGGCAGCGGCTCACTGATGAGCGCTCCAGTAGCTGGAAGCTCTCTGATTATCTCATTGTCGTCTTCATTGATGTCCAGCCAACGACCACATTCAAAAGAATACTTCTCCATTGTCAGGGTTTTGAGCAAAGTGACCTGCAGAAAGTTACAGCCTCATGTGTCATTATATACATCCTCATCTCTGGTTCATGATCTAACCTTCAGACAATGAAAACTGAAACAGTGGCATTTATACACATTTTCCAAATCAAAGTGAGATAAAATAAGTTACTTCCTAGTACCGTATACTCATCAAACCAAATTGATTGCCAAGGTTTTTTGAAAGCTTATGATTGAAAAACTGATTTCTTTCATGCAAAACATTTGCATTGCAGTCTTATTTACACATACGCTATTCTATGGCGCTAGAATCATTTCTTTAATGCTGAGATCAGGTGAAGATTAAAGTTTAATTCAGTGTCTAACTTAGTGCTAAGAGGGGACACGCTACAAAAGACTGAACAGCTTACAGATCAGACACAAAGAGCAAGGGGTCTCACTTTTGCTAAATGCCAGCCAGCAAATGGAGATCTCTTCTCATGCCAGATGCGCACTTTCAGCAGCCTTCCAATGTCTGGCATTTCAATCTACAGTGATAATACAGTCAACAGATATGATTCCTTAGGAACTTAGTGTAGATCAGTGTGAGAATTTAACGATAGAAGACACTGAAATGTGCCCAGTTAAGCAGATGAGCAAAGGCTTACCATGAATTTATCAAGCTGGCCCTGTTCAAAACTGTCTGAGTTGTTTTCCAGTTTGATCTCATCAGATTTGCCCTTTTCTCCATAGATCTGCAGAAACACCTGGGCATCTGTCCCTGCCCCCTTCACATCCGATGTCCAAATCCACAGGGACCATGGGTACTCTGGAGTAAAAGAAGAGTAGATTTGATAGTAAAGTAAGCTAGTCTAGTTTAATAAGAAGTCAACATATATGGATAGATATAAGTCAATTAAATGCAACTTGAATTATTTTTGGTAAAGAGAATCTAAGTGATTTGTTTTTGTTTCAATGAGGAGAGATTTATGACTTTAATAAAGCCACCCACTCTTCTGTTTTTTCTGCCTGAGAGAGACCATCTCGTACAGCTCCCTCTCAATCAGTCCGTCGCCCTCGTCCTCGTCCAGCCACTTCCCGCACGGAAACGTCTGCTCAATGCCCGTGAACGGACAATATATTGCTACCTAGAAGGAAAACGAATGCTTGATGAGTGAACGACACTTTGAGAATCACTCTGTTAGCATAAACAGAGGTGTAGTACCTTTTCACAGTACCACCCAGCACCAACAGCCCCGTTGTCGTGCCCGATGGTGACCCTACTGAGCGGGCTGATCAGTTCACAAATCTCCACGTTGAAAATGTCAATGAGGCCACGCTCAAAAGCACCACCCTCCAGGAAGACTTTGCCACTGTTCTTTAAGCCCTTGGAGCCGTGCATGACCATGTGGATCTTAGAGTTGGTGCCTGCACCCCTCACATCTCCAGTCATCACTTGTACATTGTATACGATTGCTAAGTAGATGCAGAAAAATCCACAAAAAAAAATATTTGTATCCATAATTTATAATGGAATGAGATGTGATAATAGTCTGTGACAATATATTCTTGGAAATCATCAAATATATCATTGGTGTTTGTTTTGAATTGTGTAATTGTTTGGTCTACATTGTAATTCCCTAAAAGAGTACATTTTTAAATCAAATTTACATTTACTGTAGTGAAATAGTGGCTTGTGTTGTTCTCACCCATTGGCTGCACGGATCCAACCAACACATCTCTTTGTATTTTGCCATCACATTCATCCATGGCAAACCAGCGATTAACTGGAAACTCATACAACTCTTTATTCCCCATGTCATCAATCACTACCTGGGAAGACACATAATGCACCATCACAAGGGTTTTTACGCATGTGTGCACGTCAGTGAAATAAATGATGCATGCATGTGTAGATTTGACATGCCTTATCTAGAAACCATCCAGCTGATGATCCTCTGTTGTTGTGGCCGATGGTGATTTTCCTCAGCTTTCCCAGGTTTGGTGCCTCTATTGTAAACTTGTCCTCTGACCCGCGTTCAAAGTTGTCTTTGTCACTGTCCAGTCGTCTCTCTCCTTTCATAGCAAACAAAGCATTTTGGAGCAGGAGTCAAACACATTGAAATCATATCCAGCTATATTATTACAATAACAACAAATACACAACTGTATCTGTCATGACTATTGTTGGAGGTAAATAAGAGTCACATGTGTCTAGCGATTACTTGATCAGGAAAGAACCAGAGCAGAAACTAAATCAACTACTATTTTGATATTCAATTCGTTGCTTAAGTCATTTCAGTTTCAGCTTCACAAATGTGAAGATTTACCACTTTTCTTTGTTTATATCGTTGTAAATGTAATATGTTTTGGTCTGTAAATAATACAAAATAAGACAATTTAAGCTGTCTCCTTGGGTTATGGGAAATTCAAATGTTATTAAAGTTATTTAATATTTTTTTCAACAATGTATAGACTATGTGGTTGATAAATTAATAGAAAAATTATCCACAAAATAAAAGATGAAAAAATAATTAGTTGAGGCCCTACCTGTGTCACCATTCTCTCCAAAGATGTTTAGGAAGACATCAGCATCAGTTCCACTTCCCTTCATGTCAGCAGTGAACACACTTACTACGTATTTATTTACTGCAAAACATAAATTAGGAAATCAAGAATACAGTGATTTATATAACCAATGCCCAAGAAAGACTAACAGTGTAGTAAATGTTGATCAAAACCAACTGTCTACCTAGTAGCACTCTTCAATCATAATTAGTTGGACTTTTCTATTGTCATTAGACAGGTGCCTTGCTAATCCAGCGTAGGATGGTTTCCAAGTTAAATATTCATAACAGTGTGTGTGTGTGTGTGTGTGTGTGTGTGTGTGTGTGTGTGTGTGTGTGTGTTTGTGTGTGTGTGTGTGTGTGTGTGTAAAAGCCATATTGCTCTGACCACTCCCTCACAGCACAGTGTCCTCATGTCTTTACCTGATCCTTGGCTTCACAATGTTCTGCTTGACTGACTGCAGGGACTGAAATGTTGGATCACATTGCAACAGAGGACACGTGGGCTTTACGTGAAGATTATACTCTGATGGCATTCAATTTCAAAATGAAACTGCAGGAAGATCTGTAGGCTAATCAGTCACCTTTGTCCAGACACATGGTGCTATCATTGTCAAGTTTCTAAAATGATTTTTTCCGGTTCATTTGCCAAGGGTATACATTTGTAGTTTGGAAGACTTACCTATCTAACATCAGTGTCAAATTGGTTTTAAGAAGACAGTGACATTAGCATAAGTATTAGAGCTCTTGGTCTTACTAGTTATGAACTGTTAAGGCTTATGTGTATTGTATTTTATCTTAAAACTGTAGTCTCTCTGGTGACATTTCAAACCAAGTGGTTTCTCTGAAATGTAGTGGAGGTATTTGGAATTTTAAACAACTGTCATTTCATTTTAACCTTAGTGAACCTTTGTGTCTGCTTTGCGTTATGCGTTTGTCCCAGAGTAACCTACATTTCGGGACGTCCATGGGGTTCATGCTGCCCAGCAGGTCCCTGACAAACAGGTTGTCAGCCTCTTCCCGACTCAGCCAGTTGTTGCAGGCAAAATAGAAACGCAGATGGGGCCGGTTCATGTCGGTCACCAACACCCTGTCCAAGAACCAGCTGGCGTTCATCCCCGTGTTGTCATGCTCAATCCTGGGGAGTCAACCGTCATAGTGTGACATGAATTCACCCTGCAGGTAATCACAAATGAGTTTCCACATCACATGCACCAATGCATTTTTAAAAAAATATTAATTTTAGGTTGTTTGAATTTCTGCAGTGGTAAATACAGTCACAAGCAACTTGTTTTGACATATATTGATTTAACAACTTTTAAAGCACAAGAGTCACTGTGTGTGCTAATAACAGACAGTAGAGAAAAACCGGAGGATTTACACACTAAGGTTCCTGTGCTGGATTACAACCAGATTTAATGTTCATTAGATTTTTGTTGGACAAATCATTTGGGAGTAGTTGTGTAGATACCAAAAATGGGCTTCTGCCAGCGCTCACACAATAAAGAGAAAAAACAGCCAAACAGGAGACTAGTAGTGCCTGCCAGCCCCTACACAATTAATCCAGACAATTCCAAGAGGTTTACAGCACCAGTGGGTCTCAGTTCATGAGTAGCTGCCATGTTAAATGTAGATATATGAGCATTTAAATTGTAAAAGGATCTTGTAAACTTTAGGACCTGTGGCTAATTTTGAGTAAACATTAGTAGAAACTCTGCAGCGCTCAGTTTCAAGGTTAGTACTCTGAACTGCTGTATCCTTCTGTCTGATTTTATAATATCTGCTACTATTTATTGTTGAAATATAATTTGAGTAAATGGATAGATTCACACTCCTCTGGTAATGTCGACAACAATATTGGAGAAGCAATCATACCTTTGGAAGTAGTACAACACAATCAAAACTCATGGTCAACTTACTAGCCTTTTCAGGAGCTTTCAACCATATCACACAATCTTTATCAGTGGAAGAGTTTCCTCAGTTATAATGGTGATGGATCTGACAAGCAAGATCAGCAGTATCAGTAGTAAAAAAAGAAAAAAAAGAAGTAAAACATGCTGGGAAAAAAGAAACAGTCTTATAGGTTTTCCGAGCCATGGTGCAGAATCTCTACTTTTTGCAATCTTTTACTAAATGTATCTTGCTGCCTCATTTCACTGTTCATGTGTGGTGCTGTGATGTAACTCAGTCTCTTCTGGAGTAAGACACTAACTCCCAACAGATGGGGCTTAACCTTCTGTCACTGCATAAAATCCTTTGATGGCCAGCTGCACAGCTGAAAAATAAGTGAGAAATGTTTCTGTGTGATCCTCTCTGTAAGCTGCTGTGATCCTGTGTGAGGAATACTTAACAATGAAGCATAGACAGTGATGTTGTGTTTTCTGTGTATCTGCTGCCACAATGCAAAGAGGCATTATAGGATATATATATATATATATATATATATATATATATATATATATATATATATATACACACACACAGTATATATAAGTTATCACAAATCAAAGTCAACGCTGTGTGGTTTTCTGTCACATTGAATTTGCTGTACAGCACCTCAGCTTCTTCAGAGGCCCCACGTTGTGTGTTTTGATACGGAAAACATCCGTCTTGTTCTTCTCAAATGCAGTTCGGCTTCTGTTAATTGGGAAACATGGAAAATGTCAGAATTTGGGAGAAAGATAACTGCAGCTGAATAAACAGTCCAGACAGAAAGAATGGAACTCTGAAACAGTAAATTACATTTCCTGACTGATTTGGCTTAGGAAACTCATGGCTTAGGTGGTCTCATGGCAGTTGTATAATCTGAAACTCTCCTGAGGCTCGGCCACTTCAACGCTCCCTCATCCTCATGTACTTCTACCCCTCACAGAGCCAAGCTCAACTTGTGTGCACAGCAGACCCCCTCTGCCAACCACGGTGAATCAGACACCCTCTTTTCCATTAACAGAGAATACCTGCCTTTGTCTCTGACCCACATCTCCATCTGTGCTCATCTCACTGCAATATTCAACCATCAGACAATGCCAGGGCTCGAATACTTAAAGTGCATAGTTTCATATACTGTCAAAAAGCCCGGCAAGAATGAAATACTGTCCAGCACACATATATACATGCCCTTGTTCTCTGTTTCCATGTAAAATCACCTGTTAGACAGTGATGGGGAGACACTGATTATGTGAAAAAGCAAAGCCAATGCAAACTTTGGAATTCATGCAATTTTAAATTGTTATAATCACAATGAATTTCCAAAGAGTTGCATTTTTAATCTGCTGCGATTGTTCAATCGGGGCAAATATGTTTGGAGACATAAAAAAAACCTCCCTTACCTGTATCATGTTATAAAGTTTTTATCGGTCATTACACAATACAGGCAGGACCTAATATATATCGGAGTAAGGTGAAACTCCTTACTTTGCAATAGATTTATTATATGATTCATCAAGTGACTCAACAACATCCATATACTGCATGCTATTTCACCTGCTGAGCAACACTATGGCCACACAGCATGGAGATACTGAATGCATGGCATGTTGATGTTGTCTAAAGTGGATGAATGAGACCACGACCAGGTGTGGGTGACATGGTCCAGTGTGGCTTACAATACGTTGGTACATCCTATATGCTGCACAGGTAACCCTATCAATCAAGGTGTGCAGAGATAAAGGGAGTCAACTGCTGATAGGATCCCCTGATAGTCATTTGATCATCCACAGAAATGACATCGCGGTCTTCTTTCATTTGCCTCTGAATGGAAAAGAAGACCGGCCATGTCACATAGTTCCTCCTTACTCCAGATATTCTGTGTCCGACATTTTAAGCAACTGTATAGGGGAGGGATTCCTGCACCACAACCAAACCTTTATCAGAGTGTGCTGCTTCTCTGAAGTCAAAGGATTTTTTAGTTTCAGGTGGACGCAGTTTTGACAAACAGGTCAAAGAGATCCTTGGGGTGCAAACTGATTTTTCTTTTGATTTATGGGCTCCACAGGCATCAGGTTAATGCTGAGCAGGAATGCTCCCCCATACAGTGTTATATACACAATACAACTCAACACAAGGACAGAATCATAACCATCCTTCAAAAGGCTAATTAGAAAATACCTCTTTTCTGTGCTGAAAG
The DNA here is from genome assembly GCF_008692095.1 of Etheostoma spectabile. NCBI lineage: Eukaryota > Metazoa > Chordata > Actinopteri > Perciformes > Percidae > Etheostoma > Etheostoma spectabile. Next base: position 14,871,016 of record NC_045748.1, on the reverse strand, counting down.
AGAGAAAAGGTTCAAAGTTAACAGGTGACATTTAAAATGTATTAAACAAGCTAGACTTACTAATTAAATGAACTGAAACAGAATGAAATCCAATTGACCATGTGACACATACAACCTGATATAATAAGTGAAATAACAAGTTAGAGCAAGTCAGTGAGACCTGATTTAGATCTTACATATTTTTCAAAGCATACTATAACACAATGACATCAATATAACTATAATTTAAACTCACTTGCTTGCCAGGTGAACCTTGGGCGTGACACCAAACTCTCCAAAAAGGGTGACAAACACATTAGCATCTGTCCCAGCTCCCTTAACATCACCAGTAATAGTGACCACCTCATACACTGAAAGAGAGAGGAGAGGGGAGATTAGACAGAGGAGAGATAAAACAAAAGTGTATGCTCTGTTGTTCAATAAAGATTGCAAATATGAAATAGTGAGAGCATGTATAGCGAATAAGTTCTATTAGATCTAACAATGACTTAATTATTTAAAAATTAGAAGGTTGAATAAAAGGACAAAGACAAAAAGTCAGATCCTCAGACAGTGTCCAATAATCTATAAACATTAGGGAGCATTATGTTTCCTTCCATGCAAGGTTGCCAAGGAATTCAATGCGGCGAATCTGCAACGAATCCATGTCTGGTGTGATACACCGGCCAAGTCTCTCTCACATTTCACAAATGTGTGTCTTTCTCTGGCCAAGCTACTGAGTTGATGGGAAGGTAAACAGGATAAGCACTCAGTAGTCTGAAATATTCCTAACCAAATGGATATCTGTTGAATCGGAATCAAATCAATTCTACACCCAATCCCAATGGCTAGTGTGTCCCAGGTTAGCATTTAGCTCAAAGCACCACTGTATTTATGTACAGTAGACTATGCTTGTGACTATTCTTTACTTACAAAAATGCATTATGGTCTGTGTAATTATATTGTGTGTTTTTTCATTTAACTTTTGTTACCATGGATCCAATGAGCTGATGATGACTCATCAGACAAACACAAACAACGTATCTGCACTATTTGGAGAAGATTTTTGAACAGCCTGTGTTTGGGTTACAGTAACAACATTAAATCTTCAGTAGGAGAATAGTCAGCAATTGACTGTTGCCTGGGATTTATAATTGATAATAGAGCAAATAACAGATTGGCCAATACAGTGGTAATTCCATTGTATATACTGTAGTCCTGCTGCACTACTGCACGCAAATGTAAACTCCTCTCTACTGTAGTTATGTAAGATAGACAGAAAGGTATGGGACACTGTCTGGGACTTAGGGTCAAACCTAATCAGATGAAGGATAAAGTTGTGTCCAGTCTGAACAGAAGTAGACTGTGTTTTTGAGGGGTGGTAGACTGTTCACTGACATCCAGGGTGAAAAAGACATCCATCAACGAGTGAATAAAGGAACTGGAAGGAGAGGATACATTGAATGAGGGAGACATGCTGAAGAAGCAGAAGAGAAGACCAACAAATTACCTAAAAAAAACATTCAGGAGAGGAGGAAAGGAGAGGCAGAGACCTGATAAAGGTTCTGATAAAGAGTAATTAGGTTGCTCCGATAAGGCCATGGATACCTAATTAACAGTGAGCAGAGTTATTAAAGCTAGATTAAAGAGAAAGAGAGACACCTGATAAAATCAGACAGACAGTGGCCTGGTAAAACTGTGCCTCGATAAACTCCTTGAGTGTCAGAGACCTGAGTCAGACAGTTGAAAGACATATACGCGGGCTTGTATCACTGCTACTGATGCTAAATAATGATCCTTAATAATACATTAACTTTAATCAGCTACTTTAAGGTAGAAATTATCTTACAGTGAAAATACAATGAAAATGTCACATTGCCAGCACTCCAAAATGAGTGTGGTTGGTAAGACATAAAAAGCTTTAACAAATAGAATAAGATGACAGTAAACATATGAGCTACGTTGAGAATGAACATGTTGCGTCTTTGCAGATCCGTTTATTCCACATTATGTTGTAAAAATTAAAAAATAAACATAATTCAGGTGGCATTTTGTTTCTCTCAAAAGAAATGTTGCTATTGCATACATGCATACATAACATAATTTCTTGGAGACAGTGTTGTTTATTGTCATGAATTTGAGCATGCAGAGCATTAACAGTGCAACAGAGTAGTCTAACCTGACTGGCTTTTGCAGGGTCTTTCAACTGCAAAATGTAAAAGATCAGGAAAAGGTAGCAAGTACACATTTGAGCTCAGATTTTGTCAAATGATAATATGACCTAATTCATGAGTTTCATTGGATGATAATGTAACTCATCTCGCACACAACTGAGTAGCTCAGAAGCAAGGTTACATTAAAGTAGTTTTAGTAAAAAGAATTTACCGTATCAGCCATGGTTATTCTGTTCAATATAATGTTACACGGACTGTATTTGTATTGTGCTTTTCTAGTCTTAATGACTACTCAAAACGCTTTTACATAGTACAGCAACCATTCACCATTCACACACTTTCATACACATGGCCGAGGCTGTTGTACAAGGTGCCACCTGCTCATCAGATGAACATTCACACACAATCAATCTCAGAGTTCAGTGTATTGCCCAAGGTTGCTGAATCTTATTTTTTTTACCTAGCTCATGAAGCACCCTGCGGGCCCTTTTCCCCTAAGCAAACAAAAAAAATATTTTTGCAACCTCCTGCAAGATCTGGATCTGGCCCTTTTAAAACCTCTGATATGCTTTAGGAAAGCTCCTCTGGCTCCTAGCCCTGCCTTTGGCCCCCGGTGGTTCTCTCAGCCCCGTAGTCTGGGACGGCACCCAGCACCTGTCTGCCCCCGAGCTTCTGTTTGGCTCCATTCATGTAGAACATAACTGAGCTTTCACCCAAGAGCAATCACAGAGGGATTCCCCAGGGTGCCCCTGCTCAGGAATTAGAGGTAAACTGTATTCAACACTTAACCAGTTGGGACACTCCAAAAGGAAAATGTCTACGTTATGTAACTGAGACTCACCTGAAATACAACAGGTGTGGCTTCTCTGTCAGCTCTACAATATCAATCCTTACCTTTCTTTTTGTAGTACTCATCCTCATATCCATCAGACGAGTCTGTGTGGTAGTTCAGCAGCTCATTCTGGTAGATCACGCCATAGTCCACCTGTTTATTTTTGGATTTTTTCCCTTTTTTCTTTTTATCTTCGTCACTGTCCGCCGATCCCTTCTTTGCCTTCTTCTTTTTCTTTTTCTTTGAGTCCTCCTCCTCTTCCTGCTCCTCAATTAATGGCTCCTCATCACCACCATTATTGTGAGACTTCTTTTTCTTTTTTCCATCTTTTGACTTCTTATCCTTGGATCCCATTTCCTCCTCTCCTTCTGGATTCTCTGAGGAGGACTTTTTCTTCTTCTTTTTCTTTTCCTCCTTTGCTCCCTCAGTCACTTTCTCTTCAGGCTTCTCTGATTTCTCTTTCTTGGAATTGATCGTGGGGTCATTATTGTTCTGCTCACCCTCCTCAGCTTCATTTTCAATCACAGCAACAGCTTCAACATCATCATCTGGTTTACTTTTCTTCTTTTTCTCTTTTACTTTTACACCCTCTTTTTTCTTCTTCTCTTTCTCTGGTGCCTCCTGATTCTCAGAGCTCTCTGTGCTCTTGTGTTTCTTCCGACTCTTCTCTCCTTTTGTGGTCTCCGCACGGGTCACACCGTTGCTCCTTTCCTTAAACTTTGGCTCTGTTTCCTCCACTTCGTCATCAACCTCTTCGGTTTCTTCCGAAGCTGTGGATTTTTTCTGTTTCGACGGCATCTTTTATTCATCCACTTCCCTAGCCTTTAGTTTCGTAAGTGCTGCTTTGAGTTTGTAATGGTGTAAGACAATTCATTTGACCCTTTGACGCTGCAGAGAGGTCCTGGGGTTCAGAGCAGCATAGGTGTGTGCAGCTGCAGGTTTACAGACTGCAGGTTTACAGACTCAGGACACGCAGAGGGTGCAGTGGCTACCTGGATGTCTCCAACCTTGGTAGTTTATGGCCATATGATAACACACACTACTCATGAAAAATTACTGTCACCTCAGCACTCACGTGATCCACGGGAGAAAGCCCTGTGAAAAAGGAGCCTTGCACAGAGAACTTATCCTCTTTGCCACGGCACGCTTCATTATTCATGGTGTTAGGATCGCTTTACGGGCCGGGGGAGTCTCGCTTTTACCTGCAGTAGCATGCACACAGACAGATAGACGCATTAACACACACACAAACTTCCTCCCTTACAACAACTTTCTTTTGTTTTTTTCTGATACTGTAGAACAAAGTGTAGCAATGTGTATAAGGAAAAAGAAACACATGACTGGCAACATACTGACTGCATCTTAAGATTTCCCACTGATGATTAAATAATACTTGAAGCAATGATTTATTTCTTTTCTGGCTGCATTCAGCAAACATCAGTGTTCACTTAAAATAGGCTTACTTGCTTTCTTGCTGAGAGTTAAATGAGGAGATTAATAGTACTTGTGCGCTCAACATGAAGCTTGGGCCAGCAGGTGGTTTGTTTGGCTTAGCATAACAACTAGAAACAGAGGGAAATAGTTAGCCAGGTTCTGTCCAAAAGAGCCATTCCTTCCAAAAACTTGTACTGATCCTTCTCCTCTCAGTAATGAAGCTTTACATTATTTTTTGTGCCCCAAAGATTTACTAGATTTACCAAAAAAAGACTAATCTAAAATCATAGTTCAGTAAATTACTCACTGAAGTAAGTAATCTTAAGCATTTCCTTCCTGATGTAGATTTTTAAGACAGCTCAAATGCAAGTCTAGTCAATGCTTCGAGCAGACATCAAAATTTCCCTCCCATTATTGGTTCAGAGGGCAAAATTGCTTTAATATGATGGACATTTGCATACTGTATTGCTTTACAATGGGAAATCCTAAAAAAAAATATTGAGTTGTTTACCCAGCATAGGTTTAGTTATCACATATTTAATTGAATATCAACATTAACATGCAAGAAAAGCAACAGAATATGTTTCATCACACTGGCCTTATTGCTCACACCTGACACCTGATCATGTAGGCATCAAGGTGAAGGTCAGATTTTGACTTTCACCATTGGATTACCCAACCTACGGATGACAGCAGAGTCAAAACGTCAAACCTCATTTGACCCAGTGCAGTGAGGAATCATTCCCCTAACATAAAGACCAAATGCTACATTGTTCTTCACTAACGACTAGTGAAGAATACTGTAGCATTAGTGATTCAATCACATTTACAACATTCATGTAGGCTAAGAAGATGTCCTGCAGACCACCTATTTTTTTCTTACTTTTCCCTGGTATTTAAATGAAGAAGAACTGCATGGTAATGATATCACGAGACTAAACTTAAGACCTTCGTAGGAAACCTGTATATTGTTAAAATAACTTTAATTATTATGTGTAACGTTATGCTTGCTATACTTTAGGCATACTACTACTATTTAAACGGTATCCATAAGGCGTAGCTACGTTTAACTATTTAGCTAGCTAGCTTACTGTCACAACTGTTATCCATTACTTTTAACCACTGGAACTATTTAAACTTAATTTCTTTTGTTAACTATTTGAACGGCGTATTAAGTTAGCTGGCTACTTTTATGATATCCATCACCTTTGGTGAGCTTGCTATTTCAACCGTTTATCAATTACTTTTAGTTAACTATCTATTTTAAAGTCAACTGTTGTTATACATACGGAGCGGAGGAAGAGAGTAGGCTGAAACAGACGAGAAACTTTGACAGGACTAGCTACGAAAAAGATGAACACCGAAGTGGGTGGAGCCGAGCCAAGGCCTCGGTGTGGTTTTGTGGTTATGTTGTTAACCAATAGCAAAGCCCGTAGCACGTACAACGCGGCTGATTTTCACGCTCTCGCATGGCTGTACTAAGAGAACTCACAGGAAGCATTCACGCACCAAGACTTTATCAGTCTTTTATACCATGTCTCCTCACCTGACTTTATTATGGGAGATGGAGCGAACAGCTTGGAAAACGTCTTTTGGCTCAAAACAACGTTTATAGACTATAGTAGTATATGGTATAGTTGACGCGGGAGTGTGCGCCTGCTGGGCCGCTCAATGTGGAGGTAGTAGTGTCGAGCATCCGGGTTTGGTTCCGTTAAAACGCCACTGAGAAACTATAACAGGAATCAAGGGGGCTCCGCCTAATGAAGTAGCGTAGGCCAGAATTGAATACCTCACTTGCACATAGCCCTACAAACACTGGTGCTAAACACTTGCACATATACTTTACTTGCGCATATGCTAATATAGGCATCACTTGTAGGCCTACGCACATACATACTTTACTTGCACATACATGGATACTTCACTTTCTCATAAATATATACCTCGCTTGCATAGCCTATACTTATACAGTATGTATATTGGCATTGAGCTGGAGTCACTCACAACACCTGCAGAGGAACAGACCATGAGTAGGAAGCTGGCGATCATGGACACTGCCGCCCCACACTACACAGTTCATAGTCATATATATTTAATAATAAGCTATTGCACCAATTCATCCGCACACTGTTCTCTTTTGCACTACCACCATTGCACACAGTCTACCTTAGCACTTTAACTCTGTACATTTCTGTGAGTGATTTTTTTGTGAGATATGCGTGTATGTGTTTGTTGTGTTATGGTTGTCTAAGCTACTGGATGCCTAAAATTTCTCTTTGAACAATAATACAGCCATGTTCCGATTGTTCTCATCTCAGCTCGGCAAGACAAAATAGACATGCCATTTCAAAAGTCTTTCATTTTTTGTCAGAAATAACATGTTTTCAAAAGCATAATTTTCATCTAAGGCTGGTGGAGCGCATAAGCGCAGGAGTTTTAGCCAGGAAGTTGGGGTTCAAGTCCAGTCCAAAAGAATAGGTCTATTGGTTGATCTAGTGACTAATTATTACTTACTTGACTTTAGTAATAAGCATACTTATTTATCCCAACTTCATCCTAGAAGTATGGTATATGTAATTAATATATAAAATGAGTTCAGTTACTGCAGTGTGCTTTTATGCTAGCCCCACTCACTCTAATAATACACACACACAACAATAAATAATCCATAAAACATAAGTGAGAAAATCCAAACAAGTTTATTTACAAACACATTATCATTCAAAAGAATGATCCAGAGTCAGTTAAGAGGTACTGTGTTATATATTACATCTGTTCAGTACACAGACCAGTTCTAATCCTTTTCCATTCTTGATTCAGTTTTGTCTGTGCAACAATTTAGTGGTCACGCCAAAACATTTTTGGTGTTCATTTTTGCTGCACTCATATCTCTTAATAAACACACAAATCGTCTGTATAAATGATGAAAGAAACAATATTATATTAGCATTGATGTCCATCAAATACAAAAGAAATGAAATGGAAAAGTGCACAGCAGAGCGTGAACAGAAGAATGACAAAATATTATTTTACAGTCTCTTAAAAACCTTTGCCATGTACAAAAGTAAACGGTAAAAACCTACACAGCTTTCCAGTGCTTGAATGCACGATGCTTGCAAACTGAATCTTCACAGTTCAAAGGGGAAGGTGATAATAAAAATGTCTTAGCACTTCACAAAGGGCAGCAACCATCTTCCTTCGTGCATCTTTAATCAATGAAAACTGCATCTACTATTATACATTTCAATGTATCCATTCATTTTTTCTGTGAAAAGGTTCATGTACATATCTCCAAAAGCACTGTGAGCTCCAGTGGAGGCTTACGTGTAAACATATTTCAGTGATCATTGAAGCAGGCACACACAAAGCCAAGTATAGAGTAAAGTCATGCAGAGTGTTACATGATTATGACTAGATTTTACATGAACATTGCTAATTCCAATAGAATATAAGATAAGAAACGCACATGAATTTCTATACCTTAGAGTCCCAAATGTCCTTTGATTCAAGAGACAAATTAAGATTTAGTTTGATGTTAATGTACTGTATTTGTAGATAAGCAAAACACATGTGTGCATTGCATATCATATAGAGGGGCTTGATATCTTATAAGGCAGCATGGCTTAAGACATGAGAGGAAACGAGAGGCTGGGTGGCTCAACAGTACTATGAGTACTATGTTGCTTTACAAATAAGACGGCCTTGAAAACGTTTTGCTGAGGTGGTGTCATTTCAAAATATTTATCTGGCTTTTGTCCAAAACCATGACAAGCCAAAAAAAGAAAAGGGAAAAAACCCTCCTCGCCTCTTCTCATACACCCTTTTTTCACCAGATATACCAGAGGATATTTTTAGATGGGAGAAAGTAGGCCACTGAAAACCGCCGTTTCAATAGCATTTTTTTTAAATATTAACCCAGTGAATCAGGTGAATAAGAAATAGATTACAAAAGTAGACAAATGAATGTTACAATCTTTTTTCATTTTCATTTTTTCAAATATTATCTTAATATCAAGGTCCAGGTTTTTATTTTACACAAACATTAAAAGCTGCCACACCCACAGAGTGTCCAAGATAAGGAGAGAAGACAGGAGGAATGAGGGGGCAAAAAAACACCCACTGCGACCCATTTTAGCATAAATATCTGTGCAACATTGGGTAGAAAACAACACCTCTGTACAGCAGAGCCACTAGAAAACTTCACAGAAACAACATCACTATGAAGACCACTTTTCACATTAAAAACAAGCATCCTATGGTCGGAGATGACCATTGTGATTTGATTGGCTTAAAGTATATCAAGGTACACATCGAAAAGAGAGGTATGAAATCAAAACATTGTTAAAAAAAAGAAAAGAAAAAAGAGAAGTGTATTGGCAATGAAAGTAAGCAACCTTCACTGTGTCGTGGAATAAGTGTCCGCTCTGGAGGCCAACTCTCTTTGAATAGAGAGAAAGGTGACGTGTCTCGTTGACTGAAATAAAACACAACATGTAGGCCTAAACCTGATTGAAACTAAAAAAAACAAAAGTTTAACCACATTAAATCAGAGGAGTGAGGGATCACGTGCACTGCCCCGTGTGTACATTAAGGATCCCACGAGTATGCATGTGAATGAAGTTGAAAATTTCATGGGGCATTGCATGGAAGCCCGGCCGTGGCTTGACGTTGTCATAGTAATGGTGAGTGATGAAGATGCCAGAGGGGTTCATGGGGAACGCCCAGAAACCGTAGAGGTGGACTTCCTCGCACATCTCTAAGGCGGCGGTCACTAGCATCAAGCCGCTGCTGACCCGTTTGGCCCGGACGCCCTGCACCGCCCAGAAACGCTGCACGTTGAGCAAGTACTGCGGGTGGAAGAAGAACACGCCTCTCTGGGAGTCAAAGTCATCCAGCATGTACTTGACTCTGAAGGAGACATCGGTGTTGCGAGTGTTATAGAAGGCGGGAAGCACCACTGAAGAGTTCTCGTAATTTTGAAGGACTTCGTAAAACGGTCGCCTCCATTTCTCCAGCTTCTGAAATCTGCAAAGGAAGTGAAAAACATGAGATGACAAAAGCCAAAATAGAAGGAGACTAGAGACAGATTGAGAGAGAGAGAGAGCAAGAGAGAGATAGGCCTGATTTCTTGCTCAGACCCATATTTACAGTACCTCTCAGTAATAATGCTAGGATTTATTGTCACCAGATCTGTTTTAGTGCCAACATCAGCTGAGTACTTTACATTGATGGGTGGTATGTTGCACCTGGAGAAAAAAAAAACAAGAACAAGTTCACTTATAAGAGACTGAATGTATTTCATTTGACTTGACACTTGACAAAACTTGGCATGCTGCTGAGCTGCACAATTAATCATAGTTGTCATCGTGAGTTGGGGTTCTAAATCAAACTTAACAAACTGTTTGCTAAACCCCTCCCCTTAACAGCAATTGTCCAATCATAGCTTAGAAACCTTAACCAAAGCCTGTCTAGCCTTTTTCCACATGTTGAGGCATGGAGCTGTACTGTAGTACAGCCATCAATTGCACATTTAGGACCCTTTTACACTATTCCCATTTTAAAACGAGTGAGATGATACTTTAAAGAAATGAATGGTGACAGTGTTTTTGTCAGTCTCATGGAGCTAACAGTAGCTTCCTTAAGTTGCTAGCTACCGCTGATAAAATTAGCCAGCAACAATTTCTTTTCAGACCATCGCCAGCCAGAAATAAGAAGCCTGTTTTTGTCTTTCTGTGTCTGAAATTAAGGTTTCAAAATTACTAAAATTTGCAATAGGTAGCACTGCCATTTACATTGAAAACTGTACTGTGCAAGAACAAAAGACTTAATAGGCATAGCACGGTAACTAAAGACGGTGGGGCTTACTAACTGTTAATTCAGTACAATAACGTACAATCACAGATAACACTATTTACACTACACTGGCAAAATTCCAACTGTAATATAGAATGTTCTATGTAGGGATAGGTCTTTTTTATGGGATTGCATGCTTTGTTGGCATAAAACCAACTTGTATTTGTAGCAACAAACGCAAACACTGAATGATTATATCCTGTATACCTAAAAACAAAATCTGCTGAGTCAATTTCCTTCCCACATTTGGTGTTCTTGATGATGCCGCCATTTCCAACAACAGCGCATTTCTTGTACTGTGATTTGGAATACGGCATGTCCTGGATGAAACAGACATATATTTTTAAATTCAGAGAGCATTGTGTGCTCTCGAAATGAAAAAGATTGTATCACCAGGTTTAGTAGCATCCTACCAATGTTACAGTAACATAGCAAGCTCTCGTAAACGGGGGATGAACTCACATCTGGGAACATATTGAAGACTTCAGTCGTGATGGGAAGAATACCACTGGTGTCCACCTCGTACCTCAGCTTGGTCCCTGCAGGAGTGTTCCTCTTGGTGGTGAAGAGAAAGGAAGGAGCATTACAGCAGCGAGACAGAGACATCCTTCAGGAGGAAACCGAAGAAAGGAAGAAGTAATTATAGTAATAGATTATAGCAACTGCAAAATAAAACAATTGTTTTGCTTTGAATGTATGTTTTTTCTCTTTCTGTCCGATCTCAAGCTGGGCTTTCACGTTGGATGAAGGTGACAACATGCAGAAATTACCATCAAGCAATGTTATTGCACCACATAAAATTGTTTAATATGTTTAAGGGCTATGTATGAACAAATATAGATTACTTATTTTGTCTAAAAGTCAATTACAGATGAAGAAATCTACAGCACGTTATCCTACATAATGACTCTGCTTATGTTTGGGGTGAATTGGACCCGTTAGGAGTCTAACTCACTTGTTTGATCTCTTATAAACAAGCTGTTATAAAACTCCATACAAATCAAAAAAGACTGTGTGGTGAGGTAATCTTGCATGAAAAAAATGCTGTCCACATCAATCACAGATATAGAAGATATGAAAATCCACAGATTTACAGCTGGAGTCTCTGACACTTCCAACAGCTATGTGGCAAACTTCTGAAACATGTCCTTGGTTCAAGATCCTGTTTATAATCATTTCTTAGAAAATTTGAAAATCTAAAAGTGATAAATCAATTTGTATGTTGTTTTTTTTAGCTGTATAGGAACCCAATTCAAAAATGGGTTGAAAGCACCAAATACATTTTTAAAAACAGACAATGAAAAGTAGACAATGTGCAGTGTGCAAACAGAGGGGTAATGAAATCATGTACAAGATTAAAAAAAAAAATCTAGACATTGAGATGGAGCAATGCTTACTTGAAGTTGCTGGTCTCCTCCTTATTCTGCTCCCATCTACACACTTGCAGGTTTCGCCATCGCTCAAAAAGGTCTGAGGTTTTCACCCTGGCAGACAGGCAGAGAGACTTGTGGAATGAGGAAGGATACCCATGGCCATGTATTTTCCGATTAATGTTTCTATAAGGGTAGTAAATTGAAGAAACATAAAAACGACTCACAAAGACAAACAAGGGGGCAGAAAATTGCAGTGGTTACTCTGTAATGGCTCTACTGACATTACTGGATCTAGACTTCCTAATACAAAGACAGTGGCTTCATCAAGCATATCTGTAAATAGCTGTCCTTGAACTGACATTTCCTTTGAGTTGATTGGGCGATGTGATTAGCTCTGGGGAGGCAGAGTGGCACCATTACTTTGAGTGACAGCAGCTCTTCTCTGCCTCGTGGCCCTTCATCGAGCGCTCAGAATGCGTTTGTGAGCCTGCGGGACACGCACAAAAGGTCACTGGACAATGTTTTATGGAAATATGCTGCCCAAATTACATTATGCACAACCCGCCCACTGAGGCATTCATCTCCTCCATAATGTGATAATGTGTTATTAATAGTGTGCTTCAGTTCAACTGACAATGAAAGTTGAGAGTGACAACTTTCAGCTGCAAAATGTTGGCAATAAAATGGATGTCATGTGTTGTAAACGTTGTTCTCACAAATTATTTTGTACATTGTGGGGATTTGCAGTGGGCAACTTGCTGTTTGCTGGTTAGAAGATAAACATAGTCTCTGTCAATTGACCACCTAACAATGATTAAAAAGTTAAATTAACTTATTCATAGGCTCAAGAGTCGTCAATTCCATTCATGGTCACAACTTAAATTCAACTCATCTTGGCCAAATTTAGCTGAAATGCTACTGTCAGAGTCATGGAAAATATATATATATCAAAAGTAAGACCTGCCAGACTCTAGAAATGAAATGGCAACACATCTCTTTTTTGGTCTGTAATTCACAATAATTTCAAAACTACAATGATAACATTTTAAACTGAGTAACTTGAAAGTTAACAAAATCATTTATACTGCCAATCATATATTTGCACATGTCTATTGTCTCTTATTGTGTGTATTTTGGTTCGTAGCTCTAGGGATGGCATTGAAGGACAGTGGTCCACCACTTTGGTCTGAACACTGAAATAACACAACTAATTTTGGGTGGACTACCATAGTCCCAGAGGATCATTCGGTCAGACGATCAATCCTAATGATTTTATGAGTTTTGTGCTAGGTAGCTAATTTTAGAATGCTAAACTTAAAGCTATAGTGCATAGTTTCTGTTTTCCCCATGAGGAAGTAATGACAACAAAACTGTTGGCGCAGCCACATGGTACCAGCCTTCCGTGATCGCGCCCCAGCCCTCCTCCAACAGTTGCATGTAGCCGAGGAGGACACGAAGGATTAAGAAAACATGATGGCCTCTTCAGAAGAGGAAAATATCTTCACTCAATTTTCTGCGTGGAAAAGTTGCCAGAAGACACCAGTTTCTGAACATAACCATACTGAGAAATGCAGAAAGAGAGTTCGGTGGAGCTGATAGTCTTAGCTTTGTATCAACTCATTTGGCAATGGCTTGAATGTAATGGACATTCATTAATATAAAAAAGTAAAGCACTAAAGCTTTAAACAGTGAATGTTAAACACTACACCTGTTTTACATCAGCATGTTGTCATTGTGAACATGTTAACATTCTGACATTAGCATTTAGCTCAAAGCGATACTGTGCCCAAGCCCAGGCTCACAGAGCCGATAGCATGGCTGTCCTCTCTCAGCCTTGCTATATTCTCTACAAAAATCAACACGCTAAAAGAGTTTTTTCACAGTTCTCTCTGAACACAGAAAACAATTTAAAGGCTGTCCTTCTTTTTGAGGTCCCACAGACAATATGTTGGGCTTTTTACAATTAAAGTGACATTTTTGTTCGTATTTGTTTCCTCAAACTTGAAAGATATTTAGTAACTTAAGTATATGTATAGATAATAAAACAGGTGGTGAATTTTCTCCCTACCTACCAGGCGATAGGTACTTGAGGGTCACCTAAGGGAAAAAAAGATGTTACTCTAAATAGAGTTGTCCACCACATGTGTGGACTACGTCATAATGCACACTCACATTGTCAAGACTTTGACGTCCATAATCTCCTGTCTGAGCTCCCTGCATGCAGTGGAGTTGTATTCATATGAGCCATCATAGGTTTCCAGATACCTAGAGGGATAGACACAGTCATCCTCGGCCTAAACCTCTCCACACACAAGAGCATTAACAGAATTAACAAACAAAAAACTGTGGAGACAAAATGCAATACACCAAACAGTGTTAAATAGACACAATACAAACAAATAGCTTACATTTGCTTCAAAATGTCTTCATGAAATAATATCAGTGTGGCATTGTGGGATGACAAATGACAGAAGTGATGCAACTGATTATAGGTGTCACAAACAGGATTGTAACTTACGATTTACTAGACACTTGCACCAGATTCTATTACATCTTAGCCTAAACCAATGTGATACACTCATTGAAGAAAAATATTACCTCTCATATTTTCACTTATTTGATTGGTTATGATGTATATTAATTTAGAAGAGAAACAGACTGAAATAGCAAAATTGGTTATTCCATTGCATAGCTTGTTAAAATGGTGGATTTGATAGCAGTGCAGTGTCTGATGGATATGAGTATGAGTGATTTTGCGTAAGGCAGTACAATATATCGTTTACATTTAATTAACTGCTTAAAAGTAATACGGCATGTCAATTGTGCTGGAAATACCATGACATTTGGACTAATTAATGCAATTGTGCACATGAACGCATGCACAGATGTTCATGCAAACTGAATAGCCTATCAGAGCATGGCAGCAATAACCAAAAGGATTTTTTGAAATGTCATACTTTCAACTGGAGTTAAAGAATCTGATCAATCAATTTTACACATTTAAAACAATCATTGCATTAGAATGTCAAAATTAACCAAACAAAAATAATATCTTCAGTATGGTGGTGAGTGCAGTGAAAGTGTCAATAAGTTGCCATTTATACGTGCATTTACTGATGCCTCATATCTTGCAGCACAACTTCGTATTTACATGCAAAAAGCAGTCTGGATCAAATTTGTGCATTTGTGTTTTGGGACGTGGTGGGGATGGTTAAGATGAAGGTCTAAAGGGGACAAGAAGGAAACCACTAGTGTAACGGTGTTTTTATCATATTGGGCAGAGGAAATTCGGGATTACGGGCACTTTGCTGAAACATTTAGTAGATGGATGTGTATTAGTTATTTGCTGATAAAGTGGTTCAGTTAGATCAGTAAGTTAGATATTTGAGATGTAAGATATTTAGAATTGTCATATACATGTAAATATTTATCTGAGGCAGGGAACTCTTAGAGTGGAAGAATTGTTCTTTTTCTGCCTGCCTAATATGAATTATTTAGTACAATGTGACCAAAATAAATACTTCAAAATAAACTTTAAAAAGTCTTTAAAAGGCATTTAAAATGTTGGAATTTACTGTTTATCTTTGCTACACAGGCACGAGGCAATTAAAATACACTAAAATGTGACAAATGTACTTCAAGTTTTTACATCAGCCAAATGATTTTGTCTCGTTGTCAATACTTTCACCCAAGGTTTTCTCTCTATAGCCCTAATCTATAATTTTCTTTTTTTGTTGGGGCAGAGGGCCACAAAACTCACATCTCTGCTCCCTCTGGCAGAATTTAAATAAACTTGTTTTATATAAACAGAGATGCTGATCCATACAGATAATTATACTTTTCTATTTAACTTTTAATCAAATCAGATCTACAGTAGTCATAGATTTAAATATACCCCTTATGAAATAAACTTGCCTTATGAGGTACATCTGAATCTTGGAATGCTTTAAATGTCCTAATATATTTTTCAAATTTACATGTGCCACGTCAATGCTTGACGGAGAATGACAGGATTAAATACCAAAATGCCAGCAATTGCAATGCATTTATAAGAATGAATGTTGGTTTTGGTCACATCAGATACTGTAGATGTGTGTAGATGGAGTCTGGTGTTTTGGAAGATGGGTAATATTGCAGAATATTACCTGTGGCTGTGGAGGTAAATGAAGCAAGTTTTAAAAAGAAAAGAAAAAAAAAGTATCATAATTAATTTAAAAAAAACACAACGAGCATTACAATGGAGAGATGCATTAAAAGAACAAGATGCTCGGATGAAATCGTACAAATGAGGAACGATGAAACTGGTTGTCTACATCCACCTGATGATGCAGTGTATTTCTGAGGGTTTACTGAGAGGAGCGTCTGTTTTTTTATAATACCTGAAAAGGGCTATTAATGATTGTTTGCGCTAAGATGTTGAAAACTTTGCAAGTGTTCTCTGTGTAGTTCTAAAAGCGAGAGAGCAATTCACTTGATGAGATAATTTTCATCTCATGTGGCATCTTAGGTTAAGCGTACAATGCTGGTTCAAAACCAATCCAGAATGAGACTAACCAGCATGTTACCACATATACTGACATCTACTGCTCCGTGCAATTTGGATTTGGACCTTTTGGGGCAAAAAACAAATCTGGCAACTTTCTGTCTTATTGTAACAAGAAAAGTAAAGTGGAAAAGGGGGTAAATCCAGGTCGCAGAGAGAGACAATGCAGATGTGAGAAGGGGAGATAGGGGGAGCAGAAGAAGTGGCCACGCTATGTACATGGCACACACACACAGAGCTGTGCAGAACACATGAGACACAGATTGAGGAGGGCAAGGCATTCTGAGATGGGTGCTGGATGGGACACAGGCGTACGAGGAGAAGCCAGTACATCAACAGGAGACCGTGGTTCAACCAGCTTCTGAAGGGGGGGATGGGGATCTGAGGTCGAGGTGGACGAGATCAGACAACATGCAAGAGCAAATCTGAAGTGCAACCACCACTGAAAAAATATGAGAGTTTATACCTTTCAGAGTAATGAAAAAGAAAGAGGCATTCTTGGGTTTCTGTGAAAATACTAAAAATGCCTTCAAACTGGCCTACCTTTTTTTTTTCTTCTTAATATCGGCTAGGCAGGGTGTGACTATTACGGAGATCTGTGAATCTGGCTGAAAATTCTGACGGAAACATCTGTCAACATGCAGACAGGTTAAGTTAGAATTAAATATGTGTTGAAGTTCACCCCTGCTAACTTACTCAACCTGCAGATTTCAAAACAAGTAGAGCAAAAAAAAGTGTACATGTGCTGCAGCTTCTATTCTTTCTAAAGCATCTGAGTAAACTGCTGTGTGTAACAGCGGCCCAGTCCACACATGCAGGGCTGGGTCGTCACATGTATTTTAAACTTGTTCTCTCTCTCTCTCTTCTCTCTCTCTCTCTCTCTCTCTCTCTCTCTCTCTCTCTCTTTCTCTCTCTCACTCACTCCCTTTCTCAGAGGTGTAGTGCAGTCAGTCACGCTGGAAAGGTACCTTTTCCTTCCATTTCTGGCAGGCTTCAGAGATCCATCATCCGAGAAATTAATGGGACCGGTCCAATTTCCTGTCTCGTCCCCTTTGAGTCGGCTAAACTGTTGCGCACTAGTAAGAAAATGAGTTTATTTGGGATTTAGTGTTCTTACTGTGCAAATGTCAAACCCATACAACCCAACCAATGTGTTCACTCAAAAAACTCTAATTTGCACAGTCTCTCTCAAACACACACACACACGCACACACACACACACACACACACACACGCACACACACACACGCACACACACACACACGCACACGCACGTTAAGGGGACCAGCTTTTTGGCTCAAGAAAAACAAGTAAAAGTATGGCACTAAATATGGTTAGAATGAATTTCTTTTAATGACGTCATGGTTTACATGCTGGGCTGTTGCCAATATGCTGAGTGTGATTCAAACATTCACACTGCAATAGTGGCAAGGAGAAGTGTTATACTTTTAGTTCAATATGTTGAAGTCACAATGATTTAAGGGGGAACACTTTTTTTAGTTTTTTTTAATTCTTTTTACCTTTATTTATTCAGGGAAAGGTTCACTGAGAGGAAGTCTCTATTTTGCAGGAACACCCTGATCACAAACACATTCATACCTGGAAGCTGCCCAGCACAACCACAGTCTGATCTGCTGGCCACTGAGCAGCTCCACTGGTATTAAAGGGTTAAGGGCCTTGCTCAAGGGCGCCTCAGTGGTGGTAATGAGGGAGGGACAAGCGCGGCTCTTTAACTCCCCCCCCCCCCAGATTTAATATGAAGCGACGACCTCCTGTTCACAAGCTCGCTTAGGCCACCACTGCCCCATAATATTGCTGTGAATGTCAAATTACTGCTGAGGAAGAGATGCCAACAACAGACTTGCCAACAGATTCAACGATTTATACCATATTTTCAGTCACATATTACTTTGAACGGTGATGTCTTTGGGGAATATCTCAACTTGGACATGGAGACTACAAATTTGCATTTGTGGCTGTAGTATCGTACATGTAGTGCAGTGTTTTTTAGTAGAGATAGGATATTTTAGCCTATGTTGTATCAGTTTTCTCTATAACCATGACAGTGAATTTATCAGAGGAGGCCATTTGGTGCAGGTTGTTTATAAAGCACTCATACTTACTGTAATATTAATCTTGTTGGATTCCAACAAATCTTTGAGATAAGGGGCATCAGTATGTTCAGAGCCTGTTTTCAGTAATCTTTTTGGGTTTAGTCTCCTTACGGGAGAACAAGGGAAACAATATCAAGGCTTCAAAAATATATATTGTGTATTTAAGGATATACCTTGCAATATTCTATTTTTGTTGCTGTCAAGAAATCACATAAAAAGATCAAAACCAACAATGCATAACTTGGTTTCTAAATACTTTCTGAGCTCTCCAGCCTGTCTGTGGCTCTCAGCCCCATGCCTATTGGTTCCTATAAGACATATACTTCTATTCTTTAAAAAAGGGCTCCGTAATTTCCTAAAACAGCTGGACACTGTACTGCATATTAAACACCAGTTAAATAGATGTAACTTGTGTATTTGTTTGGGACTAGTTTAAGCCACAGATTGTGTGCGTTGGCTAGTATTTACAGCACAGGATGGTGTACTATACTACCATACGATTGTAATGAAGCAAAGCGTTAACTAGTGCAATTGTGTTTTGCATTTCTTTTGACACAATGGAGGCCTGTGGCACTAAGGAATACATTATATCAGATTGGGATTATTTTTGGTTTTGGTCTTTTCATGGGATTTTTTGTCTTTAAATATCCTTTAAAATCAGCTCAACTTATGAAAGGTTAGACGTTTTTTAATACGTGAACAGACAATTCACATTTTACATCCAAATGTTAATGGGTGTACAACTTCTCCCATTACCGACTGCTTATTATGCAAGTATTCATGTGTGACTCATTTCTGAGAGTGCTCTGTGGATGGTGTAACAAATTTAGCAGAGAAACTGAACCAGAAGAGCCTTTCTGAGTACATTATGTGATCGAGCATTCACCATTGGCGACTCGTGTCAATACTGAAATGGAGGCACTTTCTCTGAGTGCCACTTCAACACCTCAATAACACTCTGTAACTCTGCGTAACAAAAAAATCAGCCCTGGTTTAGGATGTGTCCCTAAAAGAGGACATCTGTTATACAGAAAAGCTAATCAAACCAGAATGATTTACTTGCTTATATACCATTAATCTGAATTATCCCCAAAATGCCTATTTAACTTGACTTGATCAATATCACATCTACAATACTGATAATTTCCACTTGTGTGGCTACCAACAAACCCTAATCCATTTCATGTGACTACCACTGACTCACAGATCAATCCAGTGTTTTCAACCATTTATCTCCCATCGACTCAATTACAAGCAGAGACAGACAGTAATCTCAGCAATACATCAGACAAACAAAGTTGCTCTGCAGCACTTATGTGTCTGTTTCTGCCCTTGAGCGTTGTCAATGGTACTTGACAGCAGGAAGGACTTTTATACTATTGGATTTTGTGACTTGGCAAGGTTTTAGGGTAGGCCTGGCACATTGCCACATTCATGTCCATTTATTATGCCCAAGGGTCCTTATTGTCATCAAAATAGGAAATGTAATGCTGTAATTTATGAAAACCGATTTGAGCTCCTCTCAATATCTTTCTTCTTTCTTTTTTGCTTTAACTACTGTTCCATGTGCTGCTATACGTTAGAATCAATATATTCATATACGGCCCTAAAAAAAAGAACCACAGAAACTTCTCAGATTTGCGGAGATACAACTCAAAGGATGCATCACGAAGGGCTCAGAAACAGAGTCACATACAACATTAGACTGTATTTACTCTAAAGCCAACAATTTTGATAATAGTCATTTTTTTATGTTATTTATTAAGCAAGATTGCTAAAGATTTGCTGGTTTCCACTTCACAAAACGTTGAGAATTTTCTGCCTTTATTTGTTTTAAATCGTTCTAAATTTAGTTTCTTTTTGGTTTTGGACTGTTGGTCAGACAAAATAGAAATTCAAGAATGTCGTCTTGACTTCTGGAAAGCTGAGAGGCACTTTTAACTTTTTTTTCTGTTATATATATATAGAATTATCAAGAGATTAGCTGACAGTGAAGATAATCATTAGTTGCAATTGCAAAGCCACATATTTTTGGATGGTTACTAACCAACCTGCTGCAGCTTGGGGGCTTTGCTGCTGCTATTTGTAGCTGAGAGTATTTTTAGATAGCACTCTCTTCAAGTCAAATAGAGTTGAAAGTTAATATGCCTTCATTTGCAGAAGTGTGTCATTCACTGTGATTTAATAAGCTTCCCCTTTTGAATCTGCAATGCCATTTTACAATCCTACATTCTCCGCTACTTCATCTTTATGTGAGTGAAGGCCGGCAGCGAGTTGATTCATGGGACACCATGTGTGACTCTATGGAAACTGAATGGCCAAAATTATCAAGTACAACAATGTTCATGACTTGTCTGACTATAATGGGTGTCCTCATATGACAGCCCTTTGCCCTTTGGTAATGTACAATCGACGGGTGTAACATTGACGAAATGTTATTCCCTGAGCTTTCTCCCAATCCAAGCACCCATAGATCTCCTCTGCTACCATTAGATTTCTCTAGTAATTTGCAAAGATGTTTTTTTTTCTTCCCCGAAACACAAGAGCGCATGATAAACAGCCTGTTGCCTTGTTCTCATGCACTGGTTTAGTAGGAAAAGAGACTGGGTGTGGTCAAACCCATGTGAACAGTGACTTCTGGTTGT
Organism: Etheostoma spectabile; assembly: GCF_008692095.1. Classification (NCBI taxonomy): domain Eukaryota; kingdom Metazoa; phylum Chordata; class Actinopteri; order Perciformes; family Percidae; genus Etheostoma; species Etheostoma spectabile. Next base: position 14,850,069 of record NC_045748.1, on the reverse strand, counting down.
TTACACTTGGAGAGATGTCATAAGATGACGTCTTCTCCCTCTCTCTCTCTCCATCACACACACACACAGACGCACACACACACGCACACGCACACGCACACACACACACACACACACACACACACACACACACACACACACACACACACACACACACACACACACACACACACACACACACACACACACATACACAGAGCAATTTCACTCCCTCTCACTCTTGCATCTCCCGCCATTCTCTTCCCCACTTGCACTGAGGTGTGTGTGCAGACAGACTGTAGCAAAATGAATCGCTGCAGGAGTCTACTGGTTTCTGTTGTATGGCATCCCCCCCCTCTCTCTCTCTGTCCTAGAGGGGCACAGGCGAAGGAAGGTGTGTGTTGGGTCCGAATTCACGCATCTCACCGCAGAGGTGGTGATGCCATGAATCCACATTGAGTATCATCAGACCAGCACCGCAGGGTGGCAGGGGAGGGGTTAGCTGTGGGTAGCGTTCAGATTGCAGCACATATATGTTTGCTTTGAGGTTAACATATATGTCCTGTCTGTCAAACATCTGGAGGTGGGGATAAAGTTTTCAGATTGTTTCTTTTGTTTGAAGTGAGATTTGGTGAGATTTTCTTTAACCACCTTAAGATCAAACATCCCAGCTTCTGAGCATCTGCACGTCTCACACTGAAATTTTTTCTCAGAATGTGAATTTAATAAATTGGTATTTAAATGGGGGTAGATGATGAGTGCAAAAGTGGACTTCCAACCAGCTCAAGAACCCATATCAGGGAGACAAATACTGTTGCAGAGGTATTATAAAACATGGCTCTGCAGTGGCTGCGTGTGCACTGAGTGCAGCCTGGTAAATTATTTATTTCACAGGGACCAATAAGAAATACACATCATCCTTATCCTGTTGATATCTGTAATCATCTTCAGCTCCAATAGTTTTCAGTTGCATTATGATAATCTGATGCCTCTGTAAGATGTAGGCTACGACCAGTCAAGAAGGCTGAAACGTAAAATCAAATAAAGATCTTTGGGGAAAAAAAAGAAAGAAAGGGAAACCATTACCATACACAGCTGGAGCACTGTGTATGGCATGAATGATATGCTTCATTTTCAGAAAATATCAAAAAATAATAAATCCAATGGAAATTGTTTCTATGCCATTTGGGAAAAAGATGGATGGTTAATTGCGATTGTTCTTTTCAGCCATAAAAGCTTGTTTTCCCCATGCCTCCCGACATGTAGTTCATCCAGACTACTCCCCATTTAACAATTTGTCATTTTTCATTATCCAGTTAACATGAGGGTTAAAAACTGGACAATAAGCCTCACACAAAACGTCTATGAATGCATGCTTTTGAAAGCTGGATGTTATCCTTAAAGTGTAGCCTATATATAGACAGCAAGGCCTGCACTCTAATTGACTTGTTAATGGCGACTGAACAGAGACACTTACCTCTTAATGTAGTTTTTTCCGTAGAGAATTTGTTGCAATAGTGTGACGAGTCCAAATGCGCAAAGGAATATAAAACAAAGGGATCTATTGCCGAGTATATCTTTACCCGACGATGGGTCGGCGTATCCCATTCTTCGGCGCAGCATCCAGGGTTGACGGTGACACCCGGTTAGGTGTCTCTCTCCGCTGCATTCAGGACCAGGAGCGCAGGGGTCGTGTACCCGCTGGACAGGACATTGTCCATCACCTTCCTAGGCTATACTGCTCTCGTACTGCAGAATCATTGCTGTTGGATGATAAGCATCGCAATGTATCGCCAGCTGTGACATTAATTGCAGATCATTAACTCTGTGTCCAAGTCAGCCAAAAATAATTATTATTGGCTATATTCAGGCTAGAGTCTATTGTGCAAACGGACGGGTGTAAAAGCATAAAACGTCCTTCGACGAGGTGCAGTCACTCGGTCGGATGCAAGCAATGCAGATTATCCAAAATGACGCGCTCCAAAGGTAATGGATCTAAAAATGAACCTCCAAATGTGGTATCAGATAAAGCAAAAGCGTCGATGACAAGCGTGAATTTATTGTAGCCTATTTAAATTAGGCTACTGATGCGAGCATGCGGCATAAAAAAAACACATCCTCCATGCTTCATCTCAAATCTGAGCAAAGCTCCGTGACTGAAATGTAAAAGGAGGAGGGTGCGCCTTTTTACAGCCAGCCGGGGGCGCACTGCGTTTAATTCAGATGCTCCTCACTCACCGAGACCCAAGGTCATGGTGTCCTTTACAAGGATGCACCCGTGGTCGGAAAATATATACATTCACCTGATAAGCTACATCTGACCTCCTTAGGCTGGGAAAAACAAAGCGTGACAGCGAAAGACAGAAAGACAAGAAAGACAGCGTGTAACAGGACTTGCCACTGAACTAAAATTAGCCTACATTTCATAACAATGTCTTTCAAACTCATGCTGTTGCAAAATCCCTGCACATGATTTTTTTTTTCTTAACTGGTTTTATGTCTCAGCATTTCCCTTTATGCTTATTGCAGTTCATGTCAAAGACAAAAGATTTTTCTGCCCTGCAGTAATGATAGGCTACCCATCTCCTGTCTAATTTGAATCTCCGTTAAGGGCCTTGGGGCACTTTAAAACCTTAACAGCAACATTTTGAAAAGCTCAACCACGATGCCCTGACAGCAGCACCTCGGAGCCAAACTCCTGACAGAAACCAGTGGATCTTTATAGCGCTGGTGCTGATAACTGTATTAGTGCCATTGATTTTTGCCAGTGTCCACTTTGACAGCTTTTTAAATGTATCATCAAAGTCCATCTACAGCCTGGAATGCTTCAGCTGCAGCCTATGCATTTTGCAACAGGTGGATGTGAAATAAGAATCATAAGTAATCATTGAGCGTGGATGCAAATCTGTTAAGCCACTTTTAGTGACACACATTCTACAAGGGACACACATCTTCATTTTTACTTTTAGCCATCCATCAATTTATTTTTTTGTCACCTAGCCTATCTTGGTCCAGGTTGTAGAGACATTCTTATCTTAAGCAATGGCCCTCAGGACCTGATGCACTCCCAGGCCAGATTGCATATTATAGTCCTCCGACATTCTGGGTCTGCCCTATAGGGCTCCTGCTTGTTGGACATACACAGAATATCTCCAAAAGGAAGAGTTCAAAGACATCAACTCCTCCTTTCAATACAATGATAAGTGAGCCTTGACACTCTGCATAGGAAATTATTTTCTGCCTTGTATCCACAATTGTATTCTTCATGTCCGCTTGTCTATGGATTTGGAACATATCCATGGCAGGATTAAGCTATGGCATGGGATAAAAAAAGGAGCTGTTTGGATCTACTGACCCCTGCTTACTCTCACTCTCTGTAGACAACTGAGTATGCATTTAGTTGATGATAACAACTTAGCAAACTCCAGACGGCAAGATGGCCACTGCAAAAAAGCCTTAGAAAAAGCTAGACTTTACATTAGGCTATAGTTTTTGAGCTCAATTGTATTTTACCATAGAAGCCCAGAAACCAGCAAGTAGTCTCCAGCAATAGTAGTAGAATAATACCTTCCTCCAGGTAGTATTAAAACTAGACTGTAGATTTTAGATTGGTTTATACTGGCCACTACAGTGACACTGGTTATGTTTTAACTGCCTGTGTGTGTGTGTGTGTGTGTGTGTGTGTGTGTGTGTGTGTGTGTGTGTGTGTGTGTGTGTGTGTGTGTGTGTGTGTGTGTGTGTGTGTGTGTGTGTGTGAGTCTGTGAGTGTGTGCGTGTCTTAGGAAAATATAGCTATAGCTATATACCTATAGCTAAGTGTTTATATTTCTCTCTGACTGTGTAGTTGGATGTTTTAGAAGGGAGTGCCAGTTGTTATTTATAACTTTATAACTAATTTTCTGCCTCATAAACAACAGCAAAATACTCTGACAATACAATGATTGTCGTGTTATTGTCTCCGTTTCCAAAAAAGGGACGTAACAGTGTTATGATAACGTATGTTGCTAAAATGCTATATGTCCTAGGCAGGGACATCAAATTAACGACTCGTTTTGCTAATTATGTTACCAAAATGCTACATGGGGTCACATTTCTGTGTCACACAGGAAGCAGCGCGGATATGATTTGATGCGGCGCAAGCTCCTCTTCCGGTCTCTTTTCCCTTAGCCACTGGACGAAAATGGTAAGCCGAAACGCTGGCAGACAGAAATCTCTTAACATCTTTGTAACGTACTCTTTATCCGACACGGGCTGTTGGTGTTTCGATGTCGGATAAACATCGTAACCGAATGGGTGACGTATTTTTCAGATAATGCTGCATTCTGATAAAATTAACATTGTTCCTGTTGCATCCATCCAGCATTTAGTTGCCGCTCGTAGCATTGATGTTAAGGCTACAGAATGGGCTTAAATTAGCCAGTCGGGGAAAGACCCGATGTCGTTAAGATTGCTCTGTATATTATTAGTCAAACCCGGTAGGTTTCTACATGCAAGTTACTGTTATTAATCGTCTTGTAACGGTAGCAAGCTACATGGCGTACTGGCCTTTCCATAGCGGCTAATGTTAGCATTTCTGGCTAGTGCTGTCAACTCTCATTGAATGTGCTTGCTCTGTATGTACACACTGTTAGTATGCAACTGTGACGAGTGTACAATTGCAAACCCTGGCGACAAGATGCTATCTTTTGGTGGCTTTATACCCGCTAACGTATCTACAGAGAAACGTACCTTTTTAGATTTGCTGCGGTGATCAATATAAAATCACTTGCATCCAACATGAAGTGGTGATAGCTGCCACATGAGTCTTGTCAATGATGTTTACAAACACAAATGTCTGAACAAATGATTTTCTATGATTCATTCTTCTGTACTGAGACAAGACTTGTCAGCTTTGGCCTGCAATTAAGTTTTTGGGAATTGTTTCTGATCTCTTAATATTCTCTCCTCTTAGACGAAGGGAACATCATCTTTCGGTAAGCGCCGGAACAAGACGCACACCCTGTGCCGTCGTTGTGGGTCCAAGGCCTACCACCTGCAGAAGTCCTCTTGTGGCAAGTGTGGCTATCCCGAGAAGCGCAAGAGAAAGTGTAAGTTCCACAATGACACGTTTAATACCAAGACTGTCTTTTACTGAAAACATTGCGTGCAAGTGTGTTGTTAACTGAAAATGGCAGGCTTGTTGAATGTCAAAAATTAACGCTACCTGAAGACAGCGTGTAGTTTTTCTTTTTAGCATCTCACATCACTACGACCAGAACAGTCAAACATTTTACCAAAATATGAGCAATAACGTCAACGGGCTTATCTGCTAATGTTAGCTACCGACTGTTACCTTGAAACTTTCCAGCAAATAGACGGTACCATAGGGAGGTCACCTGAAACCGGTGATTTGATGTCACCGCTCATTTTACAGTTTAACAAAACGCTGAGTGAACATTACTAAGTTTTTCATGTTTTGAGCAGTATGCACTCCCACTATCTTGCCATGACTTTGACTAATAACGTTCTGTCACTGTTCCGGTTGCTTAGGGAGAGAGAGCGGATGAGATTGCGTGAGTTCAGTAGAGCAGACAGCTCTGCGGAGTCGTGCAATTACGACTGAATTTTCATAAAACTGCATAAGGAGCAGAAAACCTGTTGTGTCTACTCTAGAGGCCGACCGATAAACGATTTTAAAGACCGATACGAGTATTTGGTTATTTGAAAATTGATATAATGGCCAATGTATATATTTTTTTAAATCCATAAACGCATTACAAAACTGATTTCCCTAACATTATTTGTAGTTATGAGTTTTCACAAAAAAATGTTATTGTCAGAACAGAACATCAAAATGTATTAAAGTTCTGAATTATAAAATGTATAAAAATACAGACTTAAAATATGAAACTTAAAGTCCTTTTGAACAAAAACACAGTAACAAAATAAAGTGTTGCCAACAGGGATGTTGTACTCTCTGGACAAACTTTGCAACGCCAATGCTTATAACATGGTTGACAGTCCGTTTTATTTTTTAAATGTTCATTCATCAGAATCAATTATAATGACAAATGATTCTGATGAATGAATATTTAAATTAAAAAAAAATTGCATTATAAATGCAGATACCGATCGATTGGGACATGCCTAATTTTGGCCAATATCGGTCAGGCTCTAGTCTGGCCTGTTTCTGATACCATGACAACAGAAATTTTACTGTGGCTGGCCGCCATCAACGTAGAGTAAACACTGGAAAACCAGAAAAAACACCAGAAACTTTTAGTACATTATCCAGCTCTTCATTAATGTGACCAGCCAAGCTGCTGTAATGCATACTGATGTTTTGTTTTTGTAGACAATTGGAGCGCTAAGGCCAAGAGGAGGAACACCACTGGAACCGGCCGCCTGAGACACATGAAGGTTGTCTACCGCAGATTCAGGTAAGAAAATGTCATGAACGCAGAGCAAGTGGTTCTAGGTGTGTTGCTTATGATTCAGCTATGACCACTTGTTTGCTGTATGTGCTTCAGTTCAGTAATGATGGGTTTTTAGCCTTAACAACAGTAATAGAGGATGACATGTCATCTTGATGTTAAGACTTTAAAACAAATTAACCCAGAGACCACAAAATGAAACGGCTTCTAAAACTGTTTAAAATGATCTCTTTTTAAGATTACTACATTGATTAATCAACTTGAACTACAAACACTGGATCTTCTGAGGTTTTGTTGACATATTCCTATCAGGGGACATAAACAAGATTCTGGCATCTTACTTTCAACTGCGAAGGGAAAGCTGTTATCAGCATACCTTTCCATTCAGATGGTTTTGATTTCAGTTTGTGATATGAAACTGTTAAAAGAAACTTTGCATTTGACTTCAGTTGACTTTGCATCATGAAAATATGGTGTATCCAAAAACAAGGTTATAAACAATTTAAAACAGTTTACAAAAACACAAGACTAATACTATCACTGAGCTGCTGTTCACTTGGAGACTATAAACATAAGGCGGTAAACAAAATATCTGTGGTAGCACGGGCTTTCTAACATGCAGGCGAGCTTCAACTAGACATTTTCTTCCATTGCGTGCTCATGTTTGCGATGGGAACGGAACAGGGGGTTTTACCACCAGGTGAAGGAGAGTTTAGTCTCCCACAGGTCTTTTCCTTCCACCTAGACGGGGCTGTTTGTAACCATAATATGACTCCAGTGGCAGGGAATCTGGTGTACTTTATTGTGAACGGTGCAGTTTTTACAACATATTTGCTTGGTTTTTGTCACATTACATCAGTCATACGATACAATATAACCCGATTTGGCAGAGGAACTGTTTGTGCTTTGCCAAATGCAGTGAGATTCTGTTAGCAACCTGTCTATGATCGTGTTCTAAGCCTTGTCAATGCTGCTTGCCAATGATGGTGAAAAATAAATGTCTGAACAAATGAATTCAATATGATATCAGTATTTTCTCTGAGGTAAGCATCATTGGTAAAACGAGATTAGGGACAGACAAATACTGTGGAGTGCTGTGAGCCCAATGACGTCTCAAGTAAAACAAACCCGTTTTAATTGTAATTCATATTTCATTAGCATAATTAAGTTGTCTTTATGTTTTGCTTTAATCCTATCGTGCCACTTGTGGATCGTTTTTAACATTATTACTGCCTGCATTTGATTTAGCTGTGCCAGTTCAGGATACTGGTACTCAGTATGCCCGTTAATTGAGACACTTCGTTGGTTACACCTGTTCTTCCCCCGATATGACAAGTCAAAATGTCTGCTTTGAAAAAGGTCTATTCATTGAAATTGGATGCCAAGTCATAGTAAACCTGAATTTATCGGACTCCTAGGTCTTTTTGGTGACTGAAATGCCTTTTTGTGTTTGCTTTCCAAAAAGTACTAACATGCTTAAATCTGTCATTTGTGTCACAGACTTTCTGTTTATACTTTTGTTTTAAGCAAGTCGAGAATTAAACATTTATAATTAAGAATCAATCATCAGCTCTCAACAGCTGTGGCTATTTTAGCTGGTTACCTAGCTACCTCACCAGCCTGTAACCCACTGGCAGAAGACTGTGTGACATGAAAAGCTTTGTTTTTTTATATAGATAGATGGTGTGACTTTTTCACCAGGATTTAGCTCTTAAGTTTTATAACTCAAATGGCATTTTTCTGATTCACTTTTCTTTTTTTCCAGGAATGGTTTCAGGGAAGGCACCACCCCCAAACCCAGGCGTGCTGCAGTGGCTGCCTCCAGCTCATCCTAAAAGACACATTTTTTATTGAATAAATGTGATGTTAAACAGGAGTTTCAGTCTTGTCTCCATCTTTTAAGCATTGTTGTCGGGCCAGTGAAAGCAAAAGACGGGTGCCATAATTGATATTAGCAGATTAAATATACACAAGGTGTAATGAATTTATTTCCACTTGATTAATTTGTGCAAATCTCTCTAAAAAGTTTTCTGTGGGGAAAAAAAAACTAAACACAAACCTGAAATAAATGTTTTCAGAAACCTGACCTATTGTTTTAATGTTCCATCTACTGCACCTGCTACATTCGGAATAAATGTATGAACAGATCTATTTTATTAAAATGTGGAAACAATGCATTAAACTAGAAACATGACCCACCTTAGAGGTCCTTCTACTGTCTAAAACCATACTTCAGTTCACTTAATACTGAAACTAGGCTGGTAAAGAAAAAGATCCAACAAAATAACTTGTAGAGTTAGAGAGTAGATATCCATTCAATGTTCATTTCTCAAAAACTTGCCTTTTGATGCTAATGGTTGCAAACAGTCCAAACTGATGGACCATAGTTGTGTAAGAATGGCATGCAGGAAATGTCAGTTACATTTCATACTTAATTTGGCAAATCCTCCACTGAAATGGTTCCAGTAGCAAACTTATGCTAAATTAAAACTTCAAATGCTAAAGATTTAGACCAAGTCATGTATTGAGCACAATGCAATCTAAATACCAGTGTATCAACACAACTTCTCATTTAGACCCAATGGCTGCAGAATGGGTCTGTAGTTATCAAACTGCTCCGAACTTTTAGCAGCGCCCCGCCCCTTTACTTAGTGCAACTGGAAGATAAACTGAAATCTGCAGCTTAAATGTCAGCAGCAGTTTCCAAACTGCTTAAGCAACAAAACAAGTCTAAATATTTAGCGCGAGACAAACAATACTGATATTTATCATATGACGACTGGAAGCAGGTCTGTTTACAAATGAGTCAAAGGTTTGTGTTTTATGGTGGCAGCTGGAAAACTCCAGTGGAGGTTGCCACAGTGAAGAAACCCAGCAGCCAAATGTGCTGGGAGTGTTTAGGTGGGGAAATGTGACAAAAGAGAAATATCCTAAAGATTTATTTTGCAAAGGCCTGCCTCAAGATTCAAGCTAAAATTAGTGAGGCAGAATCACTTCCCAGCATGACATGTGGCCCTAACCATGCATCAAAGACAAGCAGAGACATTTCAATTTGGGAAATGTCCTGAGACTGTTCCGTGACGGCTACAATCTTTGTTCCAAGTAACAATAAAGCCTTTGTCACTACACTGACAGTATATTATTCCACCCAGGTTTTCATATTCCTGATGTCTGGTACCTACCTTCATCAACAAACATTTTTTCATCTGTTGGTGAGAATGTGGCTTCAATCACAGAGAAGCCTGCATGGATTTCACCACCGCAGTATTTTGCAACATACACCTGGGCTGCCAAAAAACTGTCCAGCTGTGAAATATATTATTGGAATTTTCTTTTTTTCAAAGTTGTACTTTTGCCAGATTCCTTACAGCTTATCTGTAACATATCTGTCACCATTTAAGTTCAGTGCATATTTGCCATTTTTTGATATAAGCACATTTGGAATTTATGTTAAAGGACAAAATAATGAAAAATGAACTAATTTTTCCTGTTGCATAAGAAACTAGTTACTAAGCTACTACAGAAATGAAAACTAAAATAGTACAAATATCTAAATAATGCCAAATTAAACTACTGTTTTTTTCCAAAGCAACTTGTATATCATAAATTATATGCGTTGCAATGATTTAAACAGTCAGTGTATTGTGTAAAATGTATTTTGGAAAAAAGAGATGTAATTTGATTCTGTATATAAATACTTCTTGCCCTGCATCCCAAGTCTTGTAGATTGCAACACCACCTCTTACAGGCTTCCTACACTCCAGGGTATAAGTGATATCATCCTTTACATTACAAGGGGTTGCTTCAATCTCGCTACACAGGTATTACACATGTGTATAATGACAATAAAGGCGTTCTATTCTATTCCACATCCACACAGTCCTGACAGACCTCCTCTACTTGCTGGTGCCGTTTCCCTACTTTGTAAAGTCTTTGTCTTAAGTGGGAGTGATACACCTCAAGTAAGCTTTAGAGCCATGATGTGCAGCTCAGTGACTGATCGGTGAAGAACCAATGAGCCAGAAACACCAACTGTGGTTCATCTTGTAAGGTAATATGAACTGTTGACATAAAACTTCACTGTACTTTGTTTTTAATGTTGCTACCTTCAGCATCTTACTTTTGAATATGTACAGTATTTAATGTATTGCGGCGCCTTCTTGTATTAAATGGGATATCTTATAGATGGAGGATATTGTTATGATCTTTGCAAATTAAGCCATATTAAAGCAGATCTAGACTACATAGCACTTTGTCTTGTCCTAATGTAATAGGAAAACCACAGGTGTAAAATGAATGAGGGCTTCCTTATATTAAAGTGTCCCAGTAATGATGACAGGGTAGCCTACCATGACCCAGAAACTGAAACACCTAAATGAAATTAAGCCATTTGTTATTTATATTATTTACACTTGTTCTTTTCCTACCATGGAATGTCAACATTTCTCTAAGGAAGCATGTAGACTTATTTTTATTTCCGGTGAACCAGAAGATAAAAGCATGCAGTTGCAGTGAGGCTTTGGCTACCAGCAGGGGGCGTTGAAGAAGTTTAAACCCGCTGAAGTCTCCGTCCCACTTCTTTTTTCCTTGTGACGGCAGGTAAAGGCGCAGTGCGGTGGGGCTGCAGCACTCTCAGACAGGAGTTAACCTGTTTGATTTTTGGTGTGCTGCCCTCTGATGCTCTCACTCTCCGTCTATCAACAACTGGCTCTCCTCCTCCTCACAACTCTCTGAAACCAGCCCCGGATCTCTTCTTTCGGACACTTTTCTTACAGTTTGATCAGTTGGAATAGAATCGTCCTGAACTGAGGCTGCTGGAATGAATGGTAAGTAGGCTATGTCTGGTTGATGCTTGTGTGGCTGCAGTATTTTTTTTTCTCTCTCTCTCTCTCTTTTTTTTTTTTTTTTTTAACTTTGTATTGCTAAACAAATTGATTCCCAACTGTTGTTGAAGCTTCTGCCTGTCTAGGATCAGTTTGTGCTCTGCTCCTGCTGTTGCGGGTGCCTGCATGCCGGGGTGATGAGGTAACTTCCAACACAGGTAGGTGGGAAGTCAGTGGGTTTGAACAGTGTTATGCCTGCAGTATGTGTTGATCATGTGTTGCTTTAATAGCTGCCACTAGTCAGACGCAGGGGACATATGTACATTAGCTATCAATGTGCGCGCCCGTTTTCCTTCCCCCTGTGGTTTTATCAGGTCTTCCTCTAGCACTGCGGGTTAAGCTGCCAATAGACATTCCGGTAGGCTAAGCCTGATAACAAAGACAGGCTCTGGCAAGCTTGCTCCTGGTAGAATTACAGGACAGCAAAAGAAGCACAGCAACCAAGGAAAATGTTTTTAGTGTCATGTTATTGACACCTTGTTTGTTGTAATGAGGAAAAGGTAGCATTGAGAGGCCTAAATATGGATTTTTCCAATGCATATTTCATTAATCTAATAAGAGGGATATTTAGTCCTCCCTAAAAGATACCATTTCAAGACTTAACACTGACATGGAATTGGATGCACATATTCCTACCAGTGAAACCCCCAGTCAGACTTTTCCTGCCTGACCTGTGGGTAAACATTAGCCTAACCTGTACTTCCACATCCCCCCAGACCCCCCTCCCTATACATAATACCCTACTTCCTCAGGCCAACGTTATCAGCCCTCACACATCTGAACAAGTTTCTCCACCTCTTCCTTTCATCCAGTTTCTGGATCTTTTATGCCAAGTCCCATTTCCCGAATGAGATGCTGTGTCATTGCTGCAGTAAAGGCTCACACAGGGATACTTGCACTTTTTTTTGAGACAAATTTAGTCATAGGAGAAAACAACTTTCTGCATAAACTGTTGACTCTGTGACAGTGATTGATTTAAATCTATACTACAAGTTGAATTTCCCCATTGCGTGTGAAATCTGATCTCCCTGTGAACTATGAAATCAGGTCGTGTCCATGTAGTTTACATAGCCGCAGATGAGGGCTGTTGGATGTGTTGCTAGGAGAAAGTGAACGACTGGGGGCTGCGTGGGCATGTTTTTGCACGTGCAGTGAAGTGTATACATTGCCAGAGGAGCTTGCCCTTTACCTGAATGTTTTCTAGTTTTTCACAGGGTTCACATTACATGCTTATCTGTTATGTGACACCCTGAACTACGTTTTAAGAATTTAGGAATTTGTTATACAGTCCTAATCTGCTATTATGCTTTAATACATATCTTGTCAATACATGTCTTAGTCAGCCCCTCCTCACTCTGTGAGTAAGAACAAAGGCCTTTTCATGTGTCTGACTTTATTGGCCAATAGCTTTTTTGCCAAACTTAATTGTTTGAATTGTAAATGACTGGATCATAAACTCAACCACATAGCACTGACAGAGCTAGTGATATACCTTTGTAACATCTGTGGGGTTGTACAATTTTGGTTTTAGATACAGAATCCATCTTGAATTGTCTTCAATTTGTATTTTTTTAAAGAACGAATTGTTTGACATTTCTAAAGTATTTGCTTTCTGTCTGAAAGTTACATGAGAAGATCGCTAAGCGTATTTGAAAAAGACAAATGTATAAGGTGTAACATTTTTACAGGCACATAAATTCCTAACAATTTCACTGGAAGGTGGAAAACTTTGAACTACTTAGAGGTAAAATGCTGGTAGTGTTACATTTGGTAAACTATAAAATAATCAGTTTAAGTTTAATGTAAGCCAGTGTGCACAGCAGGTCAGCCGAACATACAAACATATGCAATTCAACATGCTATGAGCATTGAATGATGAATAAACATTTTCCTGGGTTTAAATTGAGCTTCTTTTAAGGAAATTCTTCTCGATATCACACTAAACCGAAGTTGTTTAGGAACACTGTCTCTATTACCCCAAAAATGTGTCTCAAAGTTTATTCTCGAAAAGACATTAAGAGAAAAAAAGGAAATAACAGACCTGTAAAAATTAAATTACCAAGTGTGGCAATGGGGGATTATTTCATCTCTTTCCAGCCTAAAAAAAATGTCTCAAAAATCCGTTTTCATTTGTTCGTCATTTGTGTACAAAAATCCCCAATCTTTATTAAAGATACTAAAAGTATTCCTGAAAAAATAATCTGCACTGCGAAGAAATTAAATTGAATTACCTCACTTTAACTGTGAAAAAGGTTTGATTTTTCATAAAAGTGGGCCCTGGCGTCTCAATCAAATGCTTCCTGTTTGGCTAAAAGACAGATGTGTTTTTAAAAGTGAAGATCCAATCTTGTGGACAGATGTTTTTGTATAAAAACTAAATCACTTTGCAAGAAGTCAAGTCAATATTCCATCTCACTTATAAGTTTTATATAAGTATTTCTCACAGTCTTTGACAGGAGTTCTTCTTGTATTCCACAGTGAACCCATGCTGTTATTTCCCATGTCAGCACTGGGGTGTGTGTGTAAGGTATGGGGAGGACAAATACGAGTGTGATTGCACTCGAACCGGCTACAGCGGAGAAAACTGCACCGTCCGTAAGTCCAGTTACGATACAGTTCTCATATCCTCCCTAATAATTGCGGCTTTGAAGAATGTGAAATGTTATTCCTTTGTACACACAAGATGGAAAGGATCAAAAGTCAGGCCAAGTTCACAGTTTCATTTTGTTGTTATTAAATCAGGAAATGGTGCAGCTTGTCTCATGGCTCAAACAGTTAGGACTTCTTGTCTAGACCCAAATATTTGGAAAAATTGCAGTAACAGCAGCGACTGCCAGAACAAGACTAGCTGGATCAAAGTTGCTTCTGCAGATCCCTTTACTGAACCCTCTACTAACTCTGCCGCTCTGCTTCTCATTAACAAGGAACCCTTGCACACCATGTCCACACAGTCCCTAATTAGATGCGATGTAAATGGCTGACAGTTATGCAGTTACATCACACTCACTGGGCATAATGACATTTAACCACTGATTTGAGAGAAAAGAGAGTGGAAAAAAAGAAGGAAAATACATGCAAAGTCAAACAGGAAAAGGGGAAATGGGATTGAGTAATAACCTTTACTTAATATAATGGTTTCTTACATACGTTAGAATAGCCACATGTGTAGCTCATTTTAAAGAAACATAATCTACTTTAAAACATCTTTGTGAAGCTACAGGATTTTAGAAATACTGAGGTCATGAATCCCAACCGGCAGACAGACACTAGTAGCGACCAGCTGGTGAACATGGTGGAACATTTAGCAGCTAAGGAGCCAAATATCTCCCGCAGGAGTTGTTGGAGACCAAGAACAGAGCCAGGAGAGAATGAATATTGGACTTATATTTTTTCAGGTGCTCAGAAACACAACTCCAAATGAATGCTAATTTCATAAAACTAAAATAATGATGGTTTAAATACGATATTTTGACACAAGGCCCCAAGATTAAGTAATAAATCAAGACCTTTTGTGAGTCTTATCAGTTGATATTGCGCCTAAATGGAGCAATATTTCAAACAAATGTTCAGTTTTATTAACACAAACCAATTGACACAGAGTGAGCCAGGAGCTTTCATGGGCCCTGGGACAGTTGCCCCTTTGCCTGGTTGGTAATTCAGCCTAACTCCCAGGACTCCCATTTAGTCTTACCTCAGGCTTTAAATCCCTGAGCAGTCCAGAGATTTGTTTAGCTATTCAGAGGCCTGGAACCGGGCTATAACACCGAGGCCAAGCTGGCTACGTATCCTCTTGGACTGTGACATAAAGTTTTTGTTATCCTAAAGGAATTAGGAGCTGCCCTGACTTCCAGTAACAACAATCTTGTTTTTTCATGTCTCACTTTCCCACCACAGCGGAGTTTTGGACCAGAGTGCGTCAGCTTTTCAAGCCTAGCCCAGATGTGGTGCATTACACACTCACCCATTTCCACTGGCTCTGGGACATTGTCAACTACACCTTCCTACGGGACGTCCTAATGCGGCTCGTTCTAACAGGTCCAGAGTCAGCTGTTCCTTTGTTCAATGAAATTCAATCATGGCTGTCATATATTCTATCTAATCACTTTTTTTTATGAACAGTGAGGTCTACCTTAATACCGAACCCTCCGACCTTCAACTCAAAGTATGGCTACCTCAGCTGGGAATCTTACCATAATCTCAGCTACTACACTCGGCTTCTGCCCCCAGTGCCACAGGACTGCCCTACACCTGTGGGGGTCAAAGGTTTGCCACTCATTTATCTTTTATTTAGATAACAGATATTTTAATCTGTATTTTCTAAAATGGTTTAAAGTTTTGGATAAACATTCTTTTAAAAATAATAATATCTGGTAGCTATAAAACACATGTAGATAGTAAAGGAAAACTACTAAAGGACAGGAAATATGTGACAGCATCAATAATATCTAATGCAGAAGAATGTGTTGGTATTTTGCTCAATATTGTTTCGCTTGGTGAAGTTAGACAGTTCACCACAGCGACGTGCATGCAGATTACTGACCTTGGATGGTTTCAGAAGTGCAGTGTGATATGTTAACTGTATCAGGACTGTTTTCACCGATGCACTATTTCAGTGTTATGACTATTGAGGCGTGGCGTATCTGCATTTGACTGTGTCGTGGCGTTTCTGTTCAGGCAAGGCTGGGCTGCCTGACCCTGAGCTGCTGGTTGAGAGGCTGCTGAAGAGAAGGACGTTCAGACCCGACCCCCAGGGCTCCAACCTCATGTTTGCCTTCTTTGCACAGCACTTCACCCACCAGTTCTTTAAGACCTACAATCGCATGGGTCTGGGCTTCACGAAGGCTCTATCTCATGGGGTTAGTCCATTTACAGCTTTTGTCCATATAGTAATAATAAACCTTATTTGAATAGCACTCTCCTTGCTTGTGTTTTCCTTGAGTTTGAATTTTGAAGCATATATTCTTAAGTGAAAGCGTTGTTGACCCGAGTTGAAAAGGCCTCAATATCTGGCTCAATAAATCTTTGCATGCATGCTTGGAAAAAATAAATAAACATCTTCATTTATTCCCTCTCATTGTTTCACTTCCTTTTTTTTGTCTCTTCCCATGACACATACAGGTGGACGCAGGGCACGTTTATGGAGACAACCTGAAACGTCAGCTCCACCTCAGGCTCCACAAAGATGGAAAACTCAAGTATCAGGTGAAAGAATCAAAACTGTTAACAGAGAAAACATACGCACAACGACTTGGAAACACAATTGGAACAACTACTTTCTATTCAAAGGACAGAGTGAAACGCCATTGTGTAGTTGTCAGCCAAATCTGTTACTAACATTGCCTCAATATTAATCGTTTCACTTAATCTGCTGATGTTGCCTTTGTAATAACTCAGAGAATATAGATGTATGCTGTACATACTTTTGTACACGCTTTTTAAAATGAGAGGTTGCTGCATGAGTACAAAATGGATAACACTATACTGTTAGATAAAGTAGAGATGTTGGGAAAAACAGCCATTGGGTTGTAAAGTATAATCATTAATTATTGTTTTTCCCATCAGTTAGTTGACGGCCAGATGTTCCCTCCTTCTGTAGCTGATGCACCTGTTAGGATGAGCTACCCGGCTGGGATTCCTCTAAAGCGCCAGATGGCTATTGGTCAGGAAGTGTTTGGACTACTCCCCGGTTTGGGAATGTTTGCCACGCTGTGGCTGAGGGAGCATAACCGAGTATGTGACATCCTGAAAGCAGAGCATCCCACCTGGGATGATGAGCAGCTTTTTCAGACGACACGGCTCGTCATCATTGGTGAGCTGGAACCCAGTTGTGAAGGAATAGTTTTGTGTTGATGGGTGAGCTTTAGAGGTACTGGTTGGCAGAGTTTGTTACTTTTGGACAGAGCCAGGCTAGCTGCCGATTTCAATCATAATAAGCTATAGGCTGTAGCTTCAGTTTTAACTGGCAGATATGAGAGGGGCTATTTAATTTAGTTTTTCTAGTGCTGGTGTGCTTGATGTTTAATGATGATCTGTTTTAATTCAGCACACTCCCACATAAGATCAAGGATGATCATCTAATTGGAGTCAACTTGAACCTCTTCTGTTGTGACTCAGTGTCACGTAGGTGGTTCAATTATTACTATCACTACCACTTTGCATTTTTTGCTGTTAACATGTCTGCCCTTTTTGTGTCTCTGCATGTTTCCCCTTAGGTGAGACAATAAAAATAGTGATAGAGGAGTATGTGCAACACCTCAGTGGATACCTGCTGCAGTTGAAATTTGATCCTACCCTGCTGTTTAACTCCAACTTCCAGTATGGGAACCGTATTTCTCTGGAGTTCAGCCAGCTCTACCACTGGCACCCTTTAATGCCTGACAGCTTCTTTATTAACGGAGAGGAATTGGCATACTCGCAGTTCATCTTCAACACTTCTCTTCTCACAAACTACGGCATTGAGAAGCTGGTGGATGCCTTCTCTCGGCAAGTTGCTGGCCAGGTAACAAACTACAGACGATGTAACATTATAAATATGCAGTGAAAAATGTTTATTTTTGAGTGTCCTGTTGTTTGGAAAGTTCCTATAGTTACAACCAACTCTTAGTTATAACTAGGGGATAGAATCTGAAGTATACCGCGCTTCGAATATCCATGTAAAACGTTTTTTTGACATTCATACTTAACGTCTTCCTGTTTGCTGGATTTGTATACTGTTAGTGAAGTGTGAAGTGTTAGTGAAGGTAACTAAGGGTGACTGCCGTTTTGTTATAGTTGTGAGACTAACTGATGATGTTTGGGAATTCTATATCTCTACTTCTGCTTTATGTTGTGCTGAACCCAAAGTACACCATTTAATAAGAGTGGAAACAATGTGAACTTTTGTGGCATTGCCTGCCACAAAAGAGATGTAAATACTACCTGTAAACAACTCTGTTAATTACACAGATTATTATATAATTTGTACCCTACGTCAACATACATGCTACATTTAAAACTTAATCACAAGTAAACATACACAACCCAGCCGCCTCCAGACATATCGAAGCATATCAACATGGGCTGCTTAGTGCTCTATAACAACCCTGTCTATACTGATTTAATTTGTGTCTGAAAGGCAAGAATAATGCTGCATAAGATTAATATATGTACAGTATATATATATATATATATATATATATATATATATCTGAGAATGTTGCAATCTTGAGCGTGCTGTGAATGAATGAATGAATGAAAAATGTCCTTTTTACAGGATACCAATATTTAAAATTGCATACCAACGTGCAGAAAGACCTGACATTTTGATGTATTGTTTTTATTCATGTTTCAAATTGCACATTTAAATATTTCAATTATGTATTAATCTGGCATTTAGATCAGGCTAAGTTAACTCAAGATCTTCCAGATTTTTAAAATCACCATATTGTATTTTGAATAATGCCATGTTTTATATTTGATACCCAATTGTCAAACATTTGTCCTACTAGATAGGCGGTGGTCATAACATCAATGCTGCCGTGACCAACGTGGCTGTGAGGACCATAAAGGAGTCCCGCCAACTCCGCATGCAGCCCTTCAACCAGTACAGGAAGCGTTTTAACCTCAAGCCATACACATCGTTTAGACAATTCACTGGTAAGAAAAACATCCCTGTGTACAGACCACACAACACGAAGTGCAACAAAGCATATCATTTTTCACTTTTACAAGTCCCTGAGGAGAGCAGTTGAGCACACATTCTTGAGAATGAATGGCATCCACTCCCTTTAAAGGCATTTCCTTAAAGACTATCCCCCATTGCTATAATTTGCTTTAATAATATCTTCCATTGTGATCCTCTGAAGCATAGCAATGGATCCCTAGTGCCATGCCGCTTGCATGGATGAAAAGTAGTGCTTGGTGCATTCAATGTTTTTACTGTATTAACTGCAATACTCGTGATTACATTTGCAGATAACGAGGAGATAGCGCGCGAGCTTGAAGAATTCTACGGTGACATTGATGCTCTTGAATTTTATCCTGGTTTGCTATTGGAGAGAACACGACAGGGGGCCATATTTGGAGAGAGCATGGTCGAGATGGGTGCTCCCTTCTCCCTTAAAGGCCTCATGGGAAACCCCATATGTTCTCCGGACTACTGGAAGCCTAGCACCTTTGGAGGCAAAGTCGGCTTTGACATAGTAAACTCTGCCACACTGAAGAAGCTGGTCTGTCTGAACACCAGGACGTGTCCTTATGTGGCGTTTAAAGTTCCAACAAAGCAGCAATCACAAAGAGGGAATGGTGACAGTAAAGTAAGGACCGATGAGCTATGACATTTTGCAGACACCAGAAGGTTACCGTTTTGAGATCCATTTATTAAAAAGGTAAATGAGGCTGCTGCTAAAAAAATAAGTGTTTAAGATGTTTGTGTGGAGATTTGAGAAGATACAGTAATGGTTGTTTGAACAGCACTGGATAAACCATAAAGGACTCAGACAGATCTTAGTAGGAAAACTATTGCTCACTCTGTCTCACACGTGAACCAACACATCAGTGAAGGCATAAAGAGATCATTTTTGTTAAATACTTTGTGCCTGAAGTCTGAAATATCATCATGTTCAGTAATAAAAAGGTATGTCTGTAGATTTATTTTAAAATAAATGGTATGAAAATTCATTGAAATAAAACTATAGACCCAAAGTGGATTACTGTCCATTCATTTAAATTGGCAAGCATTAAAATCTTTGTTTTGACTATCCATTGTTCTGTATCGTTACATTCCCACTTTCAGCTCTCACCCGCTGTTTCTTGTGAATCATGTGTTTCTTTTGGCTTAAGGCTGAAAGTGTATGGTAAAACGAAAAAAGATGAGTAAAACAGGATGCACAGCATGTTTAAAACTCAAGGTTAGCGCTTGGCTTCAAACATTTAGGTAGATTTTGTTGTTTTCCCTTTTTCAAAAAGGGAGTAATAATAAAGTCAAAATGTTTCACTTTCCAATTTTGCAGCTGTGGTGCAAGCAGTAATAAAAAATAATAATAGTAGTAGTAGTAGTAGTGTGAAGTATGCTATTATCTATCATATTTCACAGTCATTTTGCCCTCTAGTTGTAAAGGTGGGAACTGCACTTCCAGCATCTTCCTGTATCTTCCTACATTTTCATACGGGATGAACGTGCTGTCGCGTTTACTTTATGTGCTCTCAGTAAAGTCCAACTTTACAGCACAGTCGCTTAAAAAGAATATTACCCTATTACTATCATACTTTGAAATACAACTTTCGATGGCGAGGACGCAATAATGACCTATCCAGCTCACTAATTTTGAGTGGCTGTTGTTTGGTTGAGTTATTTGATACTAACTAAAACATAAAGTATAAATGTGCGCACTTCGGGATATATTTGTGTTTCCAAAGATGTAACAAACATCCCAGATTTAGTGACCATACATATAATTAATCGCAACTCCTGAGCTAGCTTAATGTCAGTTCTCTATGTACTTGCACTTTATAATTACGACATTTACGTGAGCCTTAAAGGCATCATAATCCAGGAGATTGGTTTCGCTGTAGCTAAACCATCAGATAAACTAGAGTGAGAGCAGTTGGGAGTCGGTGTTATTTTTTTAACGGTAGCTGGTCAGAAAATCAAGGTAATATCAACTCTAATCTTTTATAAGTACTGGGCTCTTTGCTTTTGTAGTGCTATGTATATTTGGAGAGGTGAATTTAATGTACACTTGGTTAATGGTTAGCTAATGTTTACTGGTTGTCACAGAAAGTAAGTGTAAGAAAGGGTAGCTATTTTAGCTAGTTGGCTAACGCTAATCTAGCTCACGTTTACAAAAGCTAGCCGTGCCTACCGGTTAGGCCCGTGTCCTACTTAATAAATAATATAGTTGCATTGTTTCTGTTCGCTTTCAGTAGCGTTTAGACAATTGAGGAAATAGAAATAAGAGTTACGAGCTTGATAACGATATTACCCGATTTAGCTGTTGTAACGTTAGCTAGCTGTCATATCGCCGGGGATTCTCAGACTCTTTAGGTGTTGGCTGTAGGCCTTCGCTGCTGTTTACATGTGTTGAAGACATTTTATTCGAATGCAGTGGAGAAATAAGGTTTTGTATTGTCACCTAATGGCAACATTATTAAACATAAGAAATGAAGTTGGGCATAATATTGTCTATTATTTTGCTGCCTCACCACTGGTAAGTAAGTAAATAAGAGGGATTTATCAGGGGGGCCATTAATACCTCCATCTGTGCACATGAGTTTGCTTACAAACGACTCAATGCACCATTAAAGGCCTTTCAGCCAATATTTTGTTGACACTTATTATAAGCTATGTTTAGATGTCCTATATTTGAAATAAACCCTTTGTGTTCGACCTATGCCAGCTTGGATGGCTGTCAATCTGGATTATTGTGATCCAGTGAGTGATGTGCTCTGCCGTCCTAGTGTGTGATAAAACTGTTTATCTGAGTAGGTTGTATCTATGAGGCTTAAAAGATAAAACAAATGGCAGTATTATCTCACTGTCAACTGCAATGCTCATGCAAATTATTTGTTAAATTACCCAACAAAATAGGTCTATTAGATAAGTTCATATTGATATTACTTTGTACAGACCTTTCTTTGCATGTAGTACAAAGATAAAGAATGAGCTCTGTCATGTTAATACCAAGAATAAACAGAAACATAATGATACCATCTCATGTGAAAGCATTTATCTTAGCGTTGTGTCCTGTACCAAGTTGTATTAGTGAGTTGGATCTGTGCTCTAACACATTACTGCTGCTCTTAGGTGAGCCGTTGTCATGACGACTTTAGATGACAAGATTCTCGGAGAGAAGCTGCAGTACTACTATAGCAGCAGTGAGGATGAAGGCAGTGACAACGACGATGAGGATGGGGAGAACAAGACCATCAGGGACGCTAGCGTCACTGAGCCTGAGATAGACTACAGTGCCGATGGAAGTGCTGTCAACACGGGTACTAATACAAGCACAAGCACACACACACACACACACACACACACACACACACACACACACAGAAAAATACTGTCCTAATAAGACCACTGTGCATAACTTTGTATCAGAATTACAGTAACTCTGACACTGGCTTCTCTCGTATAGGACCAAAGGGTGTCATCAATGACTGGAGGAAGTACAAGCAGCTGGAGGTGGAGCAGAAACAAGAGCAGAAAAGAGAGATGGAAAGACTGATCAAGAAGCTGTCGATGACCTGCCGCTCAGACCTCGACTTGGAAAAAGACAAAGAGAAACAGAAAGATATGCAGGACAAAATCAAAGGAAAAGTAAGTAGGATGAGGACAAAATATATAAACATGGGAAAGAAAGGCTTGTGAAAAGCTCCCTTAGCTTAAACATCTTGCTCCTCAGATTCCCTCTGGAAATTTTGCCACACTTGCTGTGGGAAAAGGCTAAATAAAGGCAAGATACTAATTAAAGACGACCTGATTAACGTCCTAATTTCTGACTATTATTGTTATTATTATAGATTAGTGACACACTTCGTTTCACTATGCATTAATGCAGCTGCCAACTATTTGACTTATGTCCTAAGAAAGAAGTTTCCTATAAAAGTTATAATAACCCAATTTAGAACAAAAGCTAACCTTCTGCTGGTTGTAGTCATTTACTGCACAGACAAAGTGGTTTAAATCTTCTAATCTAATTTTTGGTAAGAATGCATATTTCCCAAAACCTCAAACTGTTCCTTTTACTAACTGCGTGTTTTTTCCTCTCTGTGTACCACACAGATGACCATGCAAGAGTACAACATGCTCCAGGAAGAGGAGGATGACGAAGACTTCCTCCAGCATTACCGTCTGCAGCGCATTGAAGAGATGCGGCGTCAGCTCTGTCATGGCAAACGCTTTGCGCAGGTCTATGAGCTTAACAGCGGAGAGGACTTCCTGGAGGCTTTGGACAGGGAGGACCAAAGCATACTGGTCATGATCCACATCTACGAGCCGGATGTCCCAGGCTGTGAGGCCATGAGAGGCAGTCTGATGTGTCTGGCTCAGGAATACCCGCTGGTCAAGTTCTGCAGCGTACGCAGCTCGGCCATCAGCACCAGCGCACTATTCAAGGAAAGTGCTCTGCCTGCTCTCCTTGTTTACAAAGGAGGGGACCTGATCGGCAACTTTGTGCGGGTCACAGACCAGCTCGGGGAAGACTTCTTTGCTGTAGACCTGGAGGCCCTTCTGCAGGAGTACGGCCTGTTGCCTGACAAGGCCCGCATCGTCCCGAAGACGGTTCGCAATGGAGCTATCGTACAGAACAATGTGAGCGATGAAGACTCTGACCTTGATATAGACTAGAGCCATAATATCTAATATGCATTATGCTTGGGAAACATGCGTACACAGTCTGCATGGACTATAGATCATTTTTGTGTGTGGATTCAGTAGCAATGAGGGACTAAGCCAGGATTGCATTGAAGCAGAAGCAAAAGTTAAGGCATACAAAACATCATGGCCCTGTGAGTTTTATCATGACATCAATCTATAGTAAACATAAGTTATTATCAATAAAAGTAAATTTTTGCCATTAGTAATATCGAGGACCTGTTATACACCGTGAGAATGATGTAGATGTTAGGTGTTTTCTTTGAGCTGTGACTGTAAACTATTTATTCATTGTGTAAAAACACATTCCCTGTTTAGTTTCTCGTGCATCTTTGTTGTAATTAATGTGTTTCACTCTGTAGAAAACAAATCCTGCAACCCAAACTGACTTGTAGTTAGTTTTATAACTTTTATATGTGCTGTACCATTTCAAACAGTGGGAAAAAATAAACAAACAAACACTTAACTCACTGCCTGTTGTATTTTTCATTTATCAGTTGTCCAAGGTAGGTATGATGGACACTAAAATAAACAGGAGAATCTCAGGAATGTTAAAGCTGCACTAAACATTTTTATACTAACAGTGGATTGATTGATTAAGAGTTATGTGAAAGGGTTGTAACAAACCCACAGATAATTGTGAAGTAGTTCTCCATTTCCATTGATCCACTGAGCATTTTACATTTGTGTGGGTTTATCAACCCACAAACTGCTCTCATCAACCTTGTTTCGAACTGAGTTTTCAACAACAAAAGCTCTTATAAACCCACTGTATGCTACCTGCTCCGCACCAGACCAACTTAGAAACTAGCTGGTGAACACAGTGGAGCATTTAGCAGCTAAAGAGCCAGCTATTTCCCTGAGGAGTTGGTGGAGTACACAACAAAGCAAGAAAGAGTTGATTATTGGTATTTGTAGGGTGGCCTGAATCCCAACTCCAAATTAAAGATGCAGTAGGTCAGACTTATAAAACTAACTTTTTGTCATATTTGCTGAAACTGACCCTATTTTCAAGTATAAATTAAAAAAAAAAAAAAAAAAAAATCTGCCTCCTCCCTACAGCCTGTAGTGCAATTTGCAAAAATCCACCACTCCCTGTTCAGATCCTCCAATCAGGGCCGGGGGGGTCTAACTGTGTCAACAGCATAGACAGTTAAAGAAGTGGGCCAACAGATCCCGTTGTTCTGGACGGAGACCAGTGAAGGAAAATAGAAGCACTTTTCCGGTGATGGCTAGGCGTTACTGCGCAGCCTCCAACTGGGCTTGACGACGTAATTGTGACGTGGGTAACGTGTCTGAAAGTTGTAAGTCTTCTGGTAGCTGTGCCAAGAGAACTCTCAATCATTCCCAATCAGCAGAGACGGAGAGCGTAGGTATATGTTAGGAGATAACATAGGCAAAGGTTAATTATTGCTAACTAACATGCTAATTAACATTAAACCTAAACAGCTTATGGAAGTCCAAGCTGTCTGAGTGCTTCTCCTGACAAAACAGTAATTTGTCGACTATGCGACGGTAAGTCGCGTGGTTATGACGCAATAGTTAGCCTATTTTTACAAAAACGTCTGCTATGGAGCCATAACGTGATATATAAGGTAATGGAGCACTTTTATACATTGTCGTGTTTCTTTTGAAATAAACAACGGACAAATAGTCTTGAAACGCTTCAGATGTAAAGTTATTTACTGTCAAAGTTGCGCCAAAATGAATGGCAGTCAATGGGATGCTAATGGCGGGTGATGGCTTGGTAGCATTAAAATGGCGCCATGGGAGCTACGCTTGGAGAGGAGAGGCTTATCCCTTTGGTCAATAGAGAGACAAAGTCACGCCCCTTCTGGTGGACCTCATGGGACCTCAATTTGGAAAAAAATAGGAATGGGAGTGAACGGGGAGAGGCTTATTTTTTTTTATGATCTTTAATTCAAAAGATTTTTTCAACAGAAGAAAGTCTAGCCGTAGGTTTGTCATAGTACCAATTAGTTTTGTGTGAAACCGCTCAGTGAACTACATCTCTCGTCCACACAATTTACGTCACCTAGCTGATGCCGCCGCGTGCTAGCTAGCTAGCAAGCAAAAAAAAAAAAAAAAAAAAAAAAAAAAAAAAAAATAGCTAGCTAGCAAGCTAGTTTAGCTCTGTTCCACAACACATAATGTACCGTTATCTTACCAGATGTGTTTTATCTAGTGAAGGGTTGTCAGCAGATAAGCAAAAGAACAAGCAAGATCCGCTGATTATTTTAGTGATGTTACATACCCGGTACGAAACACGCAGACTTCGCAGCTTCAGTGTGTAATCTTTCTAATTAAGTATTTTCGCAGTCTTATACTTTAACAGTTTAACAATAAACTGAGACTTTTTTTGGTTGAAAAAGTATCTGTCCCTTGGACCGGAAGTAGAAGGGCGTGACTTCAGCTCTCTATAGACCTTTTTCACAGCAGACGGTTTGACCTGTCATAGTAGGAAAAGCACAGCTGAAATTGACAACCTTAACGATGGCTGAATTCCATCAAGTGTCCCAGTAAAAGCTAATGCAGTGAGTCAGCATGCACAATACCAGGGTCTCTCCTAAGAGGAATGCAACCATCATTAATGGTTTTGAATACACCTGTGCTTTTCCTACTATGACATGTCAACTTTGTCTGCTGTGAAAAAGGTCCATCACTGCTCAGGCACACACATTCATTCTC
>NC_045748.1:14823477-14823741 GCF_008692095.1 Etheostoma spectabile | reverse complement strand
GGAGGGGCTTAGGAGACCGTTTGGGCTTTAGTAGAAAGGGGGGGAGGGACTGAGATGTTGTCAATGTTCAAATTCTTTGGTTAAATCCTGGATCTTTACAATCCTACTTATAGCACCTTTAATGCTAATCCTCCGTATATGTCAGGGTTAGTTTAAATACAACTTTTTGCTTAGATATTTGGCGGCTGTGGGTCAGTGGTAGAGTGGTTGCCTGCCAATCGGAAAGTTGGTGGTTCAATCCCTGGCCCTACAGTCCCATGTCAA
>NC_045748.1:14823335-14823467 GCF_008692095.1 Etheostoma spectabile | reverse complement strand
GGCAAGACACTGAACCCTGAGTTGCCCCCAATGCTGTGCATTGGAGTGTGAATGTGTGTGAGTGTTTATCTGATGAGCAGGTGGCACGTGTGTGAATGGTGAATGTTTCCTGTATGATGTAAAAGTGCTTTG
>NC_045748.1:14802842-14823325 GCF_008692095.1 Etheostoma spectabile | reverse complement strand
AAGACTAGAAAAGCGCTATATAAATACAGCACATTTACATTTTAGATGTTCCCCATAACTTTTATAAGATGGTAATTGTCAGTGTTCGTCTGCATTTTTCATTAAACACACTGGGCTGCTGAGTTCATCCCATTAGTAACTATTAATTGTATTCACAGATCAGCTCAGATGAACCCTGGTGTTTACAGACGTTGTGGACCTTTTTCACAGCAGACATTTTGACTTGTCAAACACAGGTGTAATTAATGTTGTTAATTGCTGGAACAAAGCCATCGTTAATGTTATTAGTTCTACCTGTGCATTTGACAAAATGTCTGCTGTGAAAAAAGGCCTATAACCATGATTATTTCTCAAGAATGCCAATCTACTTGATGTTTCTGAATGTTTATAGCTGAACAGTTCAAATAGTCTTAATTCCGTGAAAAATAAAGGTAAAAGTCACGCTTGTACTTGTTAACATCTTGAAATTTGGACTGAATTACATGTTGGGGTACATTGAGTAGCCAAAAATGTAATATCTTATGTATTTATTCTGTTATCATCACTATCTTAAAAACAAAAATGTGGTTCCTGAAACAACTAACAACAGAATTAACTGATAAATGTCCACAATGGAAGTAATTAGACGAGTCGCCAGGTTTATCCTGCTATAATTCAGCTTTCTCCGTGATGATACACCAGCATCAACATGCTCCATTCCAGTTCAGTAAATTCCCGAGAGGTGATTGGTCTAACAAAGATTGATCTCATGCAATTCTTTCCACTCAATAATCACTCTGAAGAGAAAAAGCCGGGGCTTGAGCTAAACTCTGCAACTAATGTCACAACTCACTATTCTATCATTATTACGGCATAGTTTGCACTTATCCCCAACGTCCACAAGATAATAACTTCACTTTGTATGACAATTAAGCGACAGAGGTAACAGTTAAAGTTCTGTGTAGCTCCTCAGTGGGCGCCAGGCTAACGTAGCCTAGAAATCTGTAGTAAGCAGCAGCAGGGTGAGGCAAGGTAACGTCAGCAGCAGGACGGTTGTTTCTTCAGTGAGGGGAGCAGCTGAGCCATGCAGGTCAGGTCCACAAAATGCATGCTCCAACAGGAGATGGCTTTGTGCACTAATGCCTGCCAGGAAGGAAAACATACTGTTACATCATCTCATGCAGGAATTATTTAGTCCCTTTAATTTATCATATTGTGCTGCTAAAAAGGCTCACTTGTGACAGAGTTGATTAACATTTCATTATTCCCTCTGGTGCTTAGGTACATGACCCGTAGGCCTCCCTGCAGCCTTTACGCGGCCATGCAATCAATAATCCGATATGGCTCTGCCACAACTTTGCCGTAGGCCATAATCTGATGGAATTTTTTAAATGTTTAAATTAGATGAAGAGATGTCGTGTTACACACCGTGTTCTGACAATTCATCCCACAGATGCTGGGCATCCTCATTGTGATGTTCATGGTGATCTGGGTCTGCATTAATCACAAAACACAAAAAAATCATGACTAAATAAATGTATTATTCCTCAGAGGGAGGTCAGACAACTAAAAATAAGCAACATAAGAAATGGAGTGAATGAAGACAGCATGGAAAGGATTAAGATTAAAAGGACAGGACACAGACAGGAAATGAGAGTTGGGGGGGGGCAGGCAGCTGTTTTGACCTTGGGGACCAAAATTAAAAACACTACATTTCTAAAAAATAATATGCATTTCAGTAGTGGTCCCACAATGCAGTAGTGGACCTATAGATTACATCCTGTGTCTTGAGATTACGATTCAATTCAGAGGTTTTATTTGCATATACACAAGCAATGTATGTGCTAGTGTGCAATGCTTAATAATAATCACAATATGAGTAAGACTAAGAGTTAGAAAAAAATAAAGATTTAATATAAAATAAAAATATATTTGTATTAGTTTAAGAGTGTTTTCTATTTCGTAAATATGGTGAAAACTTACTTTGAATACTGTTGAACATCAGTTTCTAACTGGGCTTTATGTTGCACCCCTACATAACTTTACACTAGAATTATGTGTCTATTAAATAACTAAGCAATTACTTTATACTGTATACAGAAGGTAAATTACTTTGTACCATTTGAGTGATGCCAGAGCATTCGTTTGAATTCCCTGAGGGCTTGGGTGAGGTTTTCCAGCTGGTCATGAAGGTGGATATTCTCCTCTATCAGTGAATGAATTGTATCCTGTAGTTCAAAGCTCCGACTTTGCAGGACCAGTAGAGCCAAGCGCATGAAGAAAAGCCCTCGCCTTAGTCCCCTCATAGCGACCAGAGCCTCTATCACATCTTCACAGATGCCAAGCAGTCCCTGTCATAGGTAAGTCCCGATCCTGTGTGAAAGAGATGCCCTTCACTCCAGAATATGTGATCTGCTTAAACTCAAGGGGAGGTGACAACAGTTTTCTTTCCAAAGCCATGGGTGGAAAGCTGCCAGTGGGCTGCTTTAAAATCTATCCAATGTTTCCACATCACTAGTCGTTGTGACCAAAGCAACAGAGGCCCTGTTTGCTTTAGAATGATCTACTTCTGATGAACATGAAGTTTCAAACATACATGTATGATTTGTAAACAAAACGAGTCTTCAGTTCTTCAGGAATGTAGGTCAAAACAGTTCAACTATACGGGTAAAGTAAACTGTGTCAGCTGGGTGCACACATTATTGATGCAGACAGACACCTTCCTGGCATTTGATTAGTTGCAGCTCATTTGTCACGTGGAGAACAGCATGCACATCATCACAGGGAAATCAGATCAGTGAGGTCAATATGTTGCAGTTATATTACCTGAATAATTCTGTAGATTTCAAATTAACTTTGAACCTAACAGGTTGCTCTGGTGCTGCGGAGATCATTGAGCAGATGGGCCAACAAAAGCTCAGTAAAATGTGTTGTAAAGTGTTACCAAACTAACTCACTGACCATTTTCTAGCCATAGTAACTACAGTGCTAAGGAAATAGCACACGCCTCAAAAGCAAGTCCAAAAAAATATTAGTAACATAACATACTGCAGACACGTTCACTGCTTATAGGCATTTACTGTCCGTTAATATGCATCTTTCCCCCAACATTCTACGGAGGTAGGTTCACAAGGTTAGTGGTTCAATCCCAGGTTCCTTCAGCCACAATGGAGTGTTGCAGTAGCTCGGTCTGTAGGGAGTTGGGTTGGGAACTGGAGGGTTGCTGGTTCAAGCCAAATAATACGGCTCTCGACATACACAATCATTCATAATGACTTTTCTCGACATGTTGTACGACTACTTTTGTCAAGGGTTTGTCATTACTACTTTTTTAACCCCAACTTAATCCTTCAATCAGATGGGGGCTTGCCAAGATTTACACTACCAAAAGTTTTAACTATATGACAATTATAGAATAATAATTCTGGAATAACTTAATTTCCATACCAAATGACTTTAGATACCTGCAAAATCCTGCACATTAGAAACCAAGGATGTAATCAAGATTCATTTTTTTTCCCCAAACAAGAAGCTTTTATTTATTTATCAAGTGTATCAGTTTATGCTGTCTTGGCAGCCCTGGCGCGCTTCTTCTTGACCACAACAGGCTTCTGGCTCTTCAGAATGGCACTGGCACGACGCAGGGCAGCCTGTTAAAACAAATTGTTTGTAAAATCTGTGAAATACAAACTACAAATAAAAAAGGACACCTATGCAAACCAATGTGGTAATACATTTGGGATTTTGCGGTCTAAAATCACAAATGTAGCTCACCATGCGCAGGTCCTTCCTGTACTTGTTCTTGCTGATGATGTGCCTCAGGCTGTTGAGGGTGGCGCGAGAGTTCTTGTTGATGGTAATCTTCTCGTAAGAGCTGGAAGGTTTGTGCTGGCCTGTGGAACAAGAAAAAATAATTAACGTTTCTTTGTTACATTAGCTGTAATGCCACAACAAACAAAATAACCTAAGACCGCAAAAGGTCTAAGGTCATGTAAACCCTCTACATTTTTCTCAAAGTGTAGCGCTCAGTTGCTTGTCCTTACAGTTCAGTGCATGTTAGCTGGCTCCAGGAAGAGCATGAGCAACTCTATTTGAATTACTTGGAAGACAGCACACTTGATTCAAGCAAGCATCAGTAAGTCAAAACAAAAGTAGCTGATGTCCCTTAAAAATGCCACCGATGTTTGATTATAGGTCAATTAAATAAATCACTTGTTTTACAGACATAGGAAGTGTCCAAAAAGGAAAACCACTTCAAAATGTTTACCTGCACGCTTCTTCAGCACGACGACGACTCCCTTGCCATCGGCAGCTGGCTGCACACCTACAGTCTTCTTGTGCACCAAACCATTGAAGCGGAAAGAGTTCCTGGACTTCAGGTTGTTGGGCTCCTGTCACGTAAAAATTATTTAATTCAGATAACCCTGCTAGGCTTGTGAAAGTAACGTCAACGACTGATTACTGATTAGGTATTTACTTCAACGTCAAGACCAACCCAATCATATTAAGTATAAGGTCTATACTGAGAACATACAGTTAGGGCCGGGTGATATGGAGAAAATCAAATACCACAATATTTTTGACTAAAAACCTTTATCGATACAGCAAAGATATTGTAGTGTTTACTATTGGTGCTTTCACAAATTAACACAATGAGATTTTTGATAAATAATCATCAGTAATGTGGATATAATGACTAAGTGGGTAAAAGCAAATAATGGAGCCGTTACAACAGTCTGGTACTTCACTGTAATTCAGCCTTTAAAACTAGGACAAGACATTACTTATGCCATATTACAATGTCCAAAATCTAAGACGATCTAGTCTCATATCTTGATACAATGATATATTGCCCCGCTTTACACAGTGTACTGGCAGATTTACAGCAGTAAATAAGCATTGCATATGTATGTGGGATGCTTGTTAGTATGCAAGAAGTAAAAGTAGGATATTATGAAATGAGTGCCAACATTTATCAATTAAATGGTGACTGCCAATTAAAGCTCAAGAAGAAAAACTTTACCCACATTTTTAATATTTAATGTTTTACAAGACCTCCAGCAGTTCTTTCACTTTGTGTATTGCACTATTGGGCCATACTATACATCAATAGCACACTCAAAAATGTCTTAGTATTCACTTTTAACTACACTTTCTGACGTTGTGTCATTTCACCTGCATGGTCACACCATACTCAAACCCTAAGTTGGGACACAGGTCTTTCAGTCAGAGTAACGTTACTCACAGTGCTGTAGGTCTGTCCGTTCCTCTTGATGAGGAAGCTGGAGCAGTTCCTGATGACCATCCACTGCAAATGGGACGACATGATGAACCTGCACCAAACGGGACACATGGGAGGGTTACCGAAATAACGTGGCCAGCAGAAGACACCTTCAATCAGCGGTTAGACGTACGGCCACTACCTGCAACTAACACGGCTCATTCAAGTTTCCTACCATTTTCTCAGCACCTAGTTAACTTCAGTTAAATGCGTTCACGTCTTCGTTTCACGGTTACGTGATAAAATAATCAGCTAGTGTTCAAGAATTATTATACAAACTACAGAGTGCACTTTACGTTTGTAATCATATCATGTTATACTGAAACACAGTTAGCTAACGTTAGCTCCTCAGCCCAGCGCAGGGAACTGATGGAGCCCGACGAGGCCTAGCTACCATGAGCGACGTGTTCACAAATGTATCTCTCCATTCCTACACTATACAGGGGCATTTCCTACCACAAATGGTGTATAACAATCACCATACAGAAAATATCTTACTTTCTATTACTGAATGCAAGTAAGGAGACACAATAAACACATTTTAGTTAGCGGCTATTAGCTGCCGAGATGACCACGTTACCTTCTAGCGGAGGAAGAGGACCTGAGAGACCGGAAACCGCTTTACGGAGCCTCTGTCACAGATCATTGCGCACCTACAGATTTTGTAATTTTTTCTTTTAAAACAAAACATGTACAATCGAGCCAACATTTTTTAACACAATTTGAACATACAATTAACTGTAATTATCATTACAGCAGTGTATGTATTTGTATAATGATTATATGCCATATTTTTAAAGTCATTTTATTGAGTACTAGTTATCCACAAGCCCAGCGGAGGAACACGTCCTCGCCTCTCTCTGTGAAAGCCTAACGTCATTAATACGCGACTCGTGTTTACAGACAGCCGTCAAAAATTGAATTTCCAAATCTCAGCTACTTTAAGCCTAAAAACGGGAGTCATCATTAATCTTATAACATGTGTGCGCAAATAAGACAAATCTTTTAGCAAAAATCTGCAATTTTTCACGCAGGATTTTTCAAAGTATTGCGTCGATGTTGTCTTCATGTTGATGTGATTGTTGAACCAAGAAGTTGTCAGAGGCAAAAGTCTTCTGTAAATCTTCTCAGTGTGGTGTAACATGGCACCTGCAAGCAGTGTCTTATTGTGAGAACTCAAACATGGATCAAGCAGAAGACCTGGAGACACTTGGTGAGAAACTGTACACTCTGATTTACCCCAAACACGCAGAGAAGGCTGGAAAACTCACAGGTGAGGTCACCTGCATGGCACGTTATTTGTTTTTGTGACATTATTAAACTCTGTGTATGATAGTAACTTTGAAAGTACGACAAAAGGCCACATTTCCCAAGCCTACCTGTGTGTTCCAGGGATGCTTCTGGAGCTGCCAGGTCATGTTCTGAGTCAGATGCTACAGGACAAGTCCATGCTGAACGCAGCCGTGGAGAAAGCCCTCCGAGCCCTGCAGCTGACGCAGGAGCCCAGGTACAGCAATGGCCAGGGGGTTGCCAGACCTGATCTCCTACTACCTCCATCATCATGAACAGTCTGGTCTTAGACGAGTACGTTGGCTCTCATAAGTCATCAGCAGAGGAGTGAGGTAGTATTTACATGGCAAGGGCACATTTAATGCAATAGAGACAGAGGAAACAGAGGAAATGTCTTTATGTGGGTAGTCTTGTCCACAAAGGTAACAACACCTATTGACCACCAAGTTTAGGTCGGTGGAAAAGTTAATACATGTTTGCTTGCTGTATGTGTATGTTAGATTGTTATGTGTATGTCAAAAAAACTTTCAAAGTGTGCATTGTCATGTCCCTGCACCTCTTTGCAGCAAGGTAACGTGTAAGGACGAGGATGATGTGTCTGTGTCCTCTGACTCTCTGGGGGAGCAGCTGTTTGAGCTGGTGAATGTTTACAACACCGGCCACTCACAGAAAATTACAGGTAAACAACCAGTCCTGTGACTCAACAAACACCTAAAATACCACTTGGATGTGAAGCAACATCAGCATGTCAGCATTGTCATTGGGAGTTTGTTGCCAATGCTGCTCAAACCATTGCCTGAGTACAGTCCCATAGAGCTCCTAAGCATGGCTGTTGACTCAAGTCTTATTATCATTTATATGTAAATACATGTATGAGCTAATAGTCTGTAAAATATAATTTGCTGTTTTTTTTTAAACAGGAATGCTTTTGGAGCAGCACAAAGAGGCAGTTTTAAACCTTCTTTCAAATCCAACTCTGCTGGAAGAGCAGGTGAACTTCGCCCTAAAGACACTTAAGGAGTATGTGACTTAGTACTGTTAACTTGCAATTTAAATCAACATAATAAAAGATTAAAACAGAACCAACGTTCATTGATAATTGACAGTTAAACCCCTTGTTTGAAATAATGTCCCTGCTGCCTCTCTTCAGACAGAACATGGAGGCGATGGACATTAGTGACTTGTCGGACGCCGATGACACAGAGGGGCTGGGAGAGAAGATCTTCTCACTGGTGGAAGAGCTGGATCCACTTCATGCAAATGATATTACAGGTAACCTGATACTCGGTCTGTGGTAGCATTCCCTGTAAATATCATCAGCCTTTCTAGATGTAATATCTTTAGACGTTTATAATTGTTCTTATTGTATAGACATGCTATTTTTAACATTAGTGATATTTGGGTTCTGCTCTTCTGCATCTGTTTGTCCAGGTATGCTACTGGAGATGGACCCAGCTGCTCTCCAACAGCTGCTCAGTGACCACACGGTGCTGGAGGTTGCGGTTCAGAAAGCGCAAGCAACACTGCACACACAGAATCAAAGTCTCTCTACTTAAACAGAAGAGGACAACCCCATTTTACACACAGAATAAGACATCAATATATGACAACTTGGATGAACTCTGATAATATAATTCTGGGAAGAGCTGGCACATCGTACAAGTTACCTATATAAGCACCTATCTTTGTTTTATACTGATTGAGTGGATTGTGGAGAGTCTGGGTTGACTGGACTCACTGTAAATAATTAAAGTAAACCCAAATGTCTTATTATATTATTAATATATTACCACTTTCTAATACAGGGGCTCACTTTGCTTGCAGGTGATTGTCTTTCTTAGATAAGTGGACTGAACATAAGTGCCAGTGTCTAATGAAAAACATTGATCAATCAATATTGCTCCATCTGGGAGTCAGACTCACACAATCAAACATCGGAATCATTGTCACTGCTTGATGAGTATGTTTACAGTAGGAGATGATTTACTTATAAGGCTGTTAAAGTGTTTCCAATAGTCATGCTATGACAATGTAATGTATTACATTTTGTATGTGTACTGTACATAATGTAAGTAACTTGGTGAAATGTCTTTGCTAACAGAAAATAGAGCAGGTTATATACAAATGAAGGACTAACTTTATTCTGTATTAACTCATTTCACAACATTGTTACATCAGTGGCAGAAATGAAATGCTAACCTGTAAATCAAACCTGTAATTCCCCTCCATCACTATCCAAATGCTCCTGGCTACCTGGCCACAAAATCTTTGACATTTATTATTAATCACTTTTTAGCTATTTTCCATCGTATCTGCATTATTAGTTATGTGTAGAAAAAGGTAGTAGCTCCAGAGTTTACTCCCAACTGATAGGTTGGTTTAATGATTTTAAAACATTATGTAATGAAAAAAAAACAATAGACATCTTTCAAAGTGCTACAGAGCGCAAAAAATAACTTTATTACCATTTTGTTTTCATATCTTGTGTTCACCGTTTTGTCAAGAATTTTAGAAGAATTCTAAAACATTGGGGAAAACAATTCCTTCTCTGAAACAAAAGGGGACATTTTTATAATCATAACCGGATGCCTACAAAGTCATTTAATCAGAAACAGTTTAGCGACAAATGATTGGATTAAAATCACATCAGTGTATTAAAATGACAACGAAGTATTTGGAGTAAAATGAGCTCTCATTTCACAATTTAGATAAAGATTTATTTGTCTGCAGAAGCGGCCAATACAAACGATCAGAATATGAATCCACATAATCTCTAGTGAATCATAAATGCATTTATTCATAGCTAATCAGAAAAAATTACTTTGCTCTTCACACACAAACACACGTGTATGCCTATGCCTCATAAATACAATCAATCTGATATACAAATATTTGGATAGATTTATTTTTAGGGACATTTAACATTTTAATCCCAATTCCTGTTTTTCTGAAGACCACCCCTCGTTTCAGTGATATTGTCAAATTTCTCAGAAGAGAAACTGAAACCTAACTTGGACAAAAGACCCTGACACATCTTTTAAAGTCAAGAGTTGTTGATGGACAGGAGGACATTTAAATAAATATCTGAAACGAGCAACATCCTAGCACTGCAGACTTGCTCCCAACTCTCAGGTTGTGAAGCCAGTACGAGTCTCTTTTCTGTGTTATCCAACATCTTTCGTTAACTGGAGGGCGACTGAGAAAAAGCAAACAGCTGATGGTGCACTATTGACATGTTTCATTCCCACACAACATGCTAGCTCCAGTTGACAGAGGAACACGAAGAGCTGAAATGCAAAGTCCACAATATAAAATTAAAAAGGTGCCGCTTTCTTCCTATCCATCACACATACAATCAATCACTCACTCACTCAAAGAAACAAATGGATATTTGGACGTTAGACACCAAGGGAAACCTAAGACAGGATCTGGGATGATCATTCTGTTAACAGTGTTAGATTTGAGGGGAAGCTGGACAGCTTAGACGAGCAACACATTTATTGTACATGAACATACAGTTTTGTCTATGAATGCATCCATGGATAAACCTTTTAAGTGTGTTTTAAAACACATTACACAACTGTCCGTTTTCTGTTTAGATGCAGGAAAAAAATCCTTCAAGAAAACACTGTGCCTGTTAAAAAAACAAAAATACACCAGTGACAATTGCTAAACCGAAGAAAAAGATGAAAGAGTGGTTAAGCAAGATCGACATGATGGAGCCTAATTATGCCCTTCTTAGTTGTGGGCAAAAAGAAGGGTCCTTTAAGCATAGAGCAGTATGTCCATGTCCAGGTAGGATGTCACTCTGTCCAACAAGTCTGTTTACAATCTCCCTGCAAAATGATGTTTATTTCAACACTGGGTACTGGCGCTGACCGCCCAAACGTCCAGAGCGGTGTCCACCTCCCGATGGTGCACTCGTCTGAGAAAAGGAGTAAAAACAACAGCAAGGGAAGAGGGTTATTAAGGTAAAAGGAATGTAAATGAGAGCAACCCATTTACAACTGTAAAACTATCAAAACTATTTTTTTGTTAAATCCTCACCTGTGCAAACTGTGCAGGGTTATAAAAGGTGACGCCTCCAGCGGGTGCAGTTGCCTGGGCGGGTAGACTCTGCAAAGAACCAATAGAGTGTTACTACAGTTTGTGCACTGTTCCTATTCCATCACTTCTATGGGCAGAGGTGGAGAGGAAGAAGCCCTTTCATTGTCACACAATGGTTGGCAACATTAAAAAACAGAAGCCAAGGAAAAGTGGGATAGTAATGGCAAAGAGGACTGGGATCCACAGGGAGGCAGCATTACGAACCACTTTTTTTACTTGATTTATTAACCGTGCAAGCTTTATGACGAGGTTATTGAAGCTTTGTGTTCTCATGACAACAGTCTCCAGCATACTTCAGCCTGATCTAGGGCTCAAGGTTACAAAATATTCAAATTTAAAATATTTAATTAAAAACCAAAAAAGGCAATAAATCGTGGCCCTTCAGAAAAGGTCATTAGGATCAATCTTTTGATGACCATGAATGTTTGTACATAATTTCAAGGTAATTCTTCCAATAGTTGTGGAGATACTTCAGTCTGGAGCAAGGTTCTGGAGCGTCAAGCTGACATTACCCTCCACTACGTGGCTAAAAATAAGAAACTTCCTTATAGTCACTGCAACTCTGATTAATTTTAATTTGTTGATCATTTGCTGGGTTTGGTTGTTCATCACCAATACAGAGTAGAGTTAGAAGTGCTGGAGACAGCGGGCAGGTGAGCAGGCAGGTGTCTGGGTTAGATGGGCGGCGAAGCTTTAGGTGCAAATGGTGAAGCATGCTACTAGTAATGTGCTGAGCGCGGGCGGTGGGTGGCAGGCAGGGGTGAGAGTGGACCATGTGAGGCCCAGCAAGAGGTACCTGGTTTAAATGCTGACTCACTTCGCGTGATAAAGAACTCATTGAGCTAGAACGCGAGAGCTAAAGACAGCAGAAGGGAAATAAACAGTAGACAACAAAACACAAACCCAATTATTTATCTCCCATGCATTGCTTTGTTTCAACTAACCACCAGGTCAGAATAAAATTTAATAAAATTATCCTTATAAAATTATGATTGTTGAAAAAAAACAAAAAAAACAGACATGAAGAGAATTAGATTAATACAGCAAATGGAACACAGACTTTACATTTCACCAAGGCTGTGCATTTAGCATGATTATGGAGAAAGATTTTAAGTTAGCATGCTTGCATTCCCATTCCTCCTCTTACATTCATTTAGATTTATACAAATAAGCACACTTAACGCACTGGCTGTTAGGGTGTTGAGCATCATGATTCAGTGGTGGCATTGTGATACTATGGTAGCTAGGCAGTAGCGGTTGACAGAAGAAATTTGTCTTACCTCCCCGGAGTGTGAGCCATCGGCCACGGGAGCACCTTCTGGGGCAGGTGGTAACGTTGGGTTGAACATCTAAACAGATAAATTCAAGTGCAACAGGAGGAGTGTAGATGAGTAAAGCTTCAGCTTTGTATTTCATTTATATTTATATTTTGTGCTTTGTGACTGTTTTTGCTGCTGTAACACAGGAATTTCCCATTTTTCTTGGGATCAATAAACATCTATCTATCTATCTATCTATCTATCTATCTATCTATTCATGTTGACTGGCTAAATGAACTCCAATCTGCCATCTTTACATGTTTTTAAGGCTCTCTCTTGCTTTATTTAAAAAAGAAAGTTATTTATAGAAATATGCCTAACAGCATCTCTAAAACTCTCTAATTCATTCTACAGCATACATGATATGTAGTGTTGAACTTAATCTGAGATTTCACATTACAATTATTAGGTGATACAATTACAAAAGTAATTACTATTTAAGAGGTATGTTAACAATAAGGTAAAAATGCTAATACAGATTTAAATCTACAATGTATTTTCAGCATTAGAAAACATTTTTTTAAACATAAACTCAAATGGTTCACTAGTAAAGAGAAATACATGCCTGTGGAGCAGCGCTGGTATTTGGTGAATTCTGCTTCTGATCTCCTCCTTCGCTGGCCTCTAAAGGTTGTTGATCAGCAGGAGCTAAACCAGGGACACAGAAAATATTTAATTACTTTAATCCTTAACTGTACAGTGGCTTCTTCCAAAATCAAACAAAAACCATCTGCAACCATCAGTGGTACCTTGCTTGTGAATGTACCGTTATAAATGTAGACTAAGACTAAGTTCTTTTACAAACATAATTTAAATTGAATTCATTTTGACACATGACACGTACCTGAACTAGGCACAAATAGGTTACCAGTCATGGGCATTGGTGCCAAAGGAGCGAAGATGTCTGCGGGAGCAGGGGCTGACCCGCTCGGTTTAGCAATTCTACTGGGGTTCAGAACATCCACATATCTGCCCTTTGTGCCTGAGAAGAAAGGAACACATCTGAGTGGCAAGAAACAGACCAAACAGGTGTGAAAGCTGACTGACGTATTTGTTTAGACAATTATAAAATATGGTATCTCCTTGATGGATTTCTCAACAAGTAATAATTCAACTGTCAGAAGTATTACGCAAGGTCATGGGGTCAGGGCATGGTGTTTGTGAAGCCAAAAAGCCACAGTGAATAACCCTGATCTCACCTGCCCTCCTGGAGAACATGTTGACAGGAGGACCACTACCCGGGGGTGCAGCAGGCCCTCCGGGGCCAGGCATCTGGGGCATCTTGGGGAAGCCAGGAGGAGGTGGTGGAACGGGCTTACTCTGAAAACAAAACCATAAAATCAGAACTGATTGATCTATAAAGCTTTTAACAAAGCCAGTCTGCCTTAAAAATATGAATCAAGTTTTTTTTTACAACATTACAGACCTCCTCTTCAGGCTCGTTCAAGTCAACCCATCTCTGCTTCTTTTCATCCCACACAATCTGAAAATAAACAACATAGCATAACTTATTACTACTGGTCATATGTACAAGTACATAAACAAAACCTGTTCAACAATGTGAAACTGAATACAGAGGAATGCTAAAATAAGACCCGTGCATATAACAGCTACAACTTACAGATTTGTTTTTGTCATCTGGCAAGTGAGCCTCATTCTTCCCCTTCCAGATCCGCGTTATCCAGCCACCAACTCCCCCACCACCACCACCACCCTGTGTGAAAGAAAGGAAATAGCACTGATCACCGATGAATGCTGTAGGAGCACTAACTGAAGATCTGAGGGGTTGTGTGAATACTAACCTTTTTCGGGGAGTCTTTCTTGACTTTCTTGGTCTCTTCTATGCAGGGCTGTTCAGGAATTGAAGGTGGAGGTGGAGAGGCCTGCTTGACAGCCGAATTGCTCCTCTCTCTTCCGCCAGAGTGAGTGGAGGATTCAGAGGTGGTGCGAGAGCGACGTCCTGAAGCCTGAAGACGAGAAATTAAAAGGTCAAAATAATATATATATATATATATCTTTCTTTTGAGTCTCATGTAGAAAGAGCTTGTTTTTGGGGTGCTTTTCATTTGAACTGTCCATTCTGAGTCTAACAATGTTAAAATAGTGCAATGATAAATCAATAGACTTTGTCTTTCAAAAATCACATTGTCTAGATTCAATTAATTTTCTGGAAACTAAATCCAAGTTAAAGTATATGTACGATAAGCTACTTTTTTCTAAGCAAAAACAACCTGCCCCATATCAGTTCAGAGAAAAAGAGCCAATACGAACAAGCCATGGACAGATTAAACAGAAGAACCTTCTGGCACAGAGTATCTTAGTAGTTTAGACATGACACACAAACACACCATATTCATTGAAGATTGCGAAGCAGTCCTTGTTCTCCTCCCAGGACCCTGCAGTGCCAGAAAAGACAAAGCAGTTACTATTTGTTTTCCTAATTTACACAACACTTCTATGGACAGAGAATTAAGAGGCATGAGATGTGTTGCTGAAAAAAAGATTGCTTAAATAAGGATTGATTTTTTTTGTTGATATTCAGACACTTTTTTCAGATACTGACCATAATAGCCATTTGGTCATACAAGTCCATCTGTGGTGTGAAGGAGTTCCTGGGTGGGGAGGATGATATTGGTTGACCAGGGTGCATCTCTGGTGGAGCGTGGGAAATGGACTCTCCAAATGGCATGTGCCCGGGAGAAGGGGGCATGTGCTGGGGCATCTGGGGTGGTGGGTAGTTCAACTTTACAGGTGAATGTGGCCCCTGAGGGGAGGGCATTTGTGGTGACATTTGACCCACTTGCGAAGGTGGGGGACATGGCTGATGATGGGCTCCTGGGTACATCTCTGTCTGCTCAAGTTGATGTTGGAAGGGAGGAGGGGCAAAGCCAGGATCCTGAGGAGGGTAGATGGGCATCTGGCCTGGTGGTCCACTGGGGGGTACTGGGTAGAACTGGGGCACATCATTGGAGCTTAAAGGCTGAGAAGGGGCCATCCCATCTTGGAGGATAGAGGTGGGAGCTAAGGGACAGATTAAGAGATCTGATCAATTTTGTATCTGGCTCCTAGTATATATATATATATATATATATATATATATATAAGTTAAAAAGGAGACAACAACAAAAACAACACAAATACATTTACACACACCTGGAGGCATCAGCTGTACTCCCTGCGGCGGAGGCCCGGGCAGTAATGAGCTCATTAGTGGGTTGTCAGGGGTGGGACCATCCAACTCCACAGGCATGTTGTAAGGTTCAGGTGATCTGGGCTGGTCCAAGTCAGAGCTGGGGCTGCTGCAGTCAAACTGTGAAGGAGTTGCTCTGCCTTCATTGTATGTAATCACCCCCGTCTAAAAAAAGAAAAAAAAGAAAAGACAACAATCAAACATGTGTCACATGGGAACAAATCACAGATAATAATTCAAAGACCATAAATGTAAGCAACAATTCCAAAACCTCTGCATCAATAAAATGTCTGAATGTTTCAAATACAATCAACTACAATCAAGTAGAACATTAAAAATGCTACAATTGTATAATGCTATAACTGTATAATGCTAAAACAAAATGTTTTATTTTGTAAAACCCTGGTGTAAATAAAAAAATAGCACAAGTTAACAACAAACGCGTTTCCACACCCTTATCTGTCCATCCAGCTGTCTGAGGTGGGTCAGCCATTCAGGCTCATTAAACAACTCCTGCTCTGGTTTCTCCTTCAGTTGTGGATCAAAGAATTTCAGCTTTTCCGACATCTGTCAACAAACAGAACACAATTACATTTGTTTATCATGCTAAAACCTGTACGTATATATATAGAGGAAGCCCAGAGGGAACGACAAGTAGGAGAGTAGGTGCATACCTGTATAATTTGGCTTATGAAAATAGGAGAGTAATAGGATGGCTGCATGAGGACATTCTTAGAAATAACTTCACAGTAGTGGAAGGCCTGAGCACTGAGGCCTACTTCAGCCAAACGGCATGCATAGATCAACTTGAACACCTAATAAGAGACAATAAAGAGCAGAGAACAGTGTTATTCCTCAGTGTTAAAATCTCAAAATCTCTCTATGCCATACAGTTAGAGGAAATACAAACACTTAAACTAATTTACACGGACCTATTTAATAGAGTATAATCAATTATTATGTTTTTAAGACACCTATATAAAACCTATAAACACCTATAAAAGAAACAAACTGAGTTTATTGGTTTATTCATTTATCTGTAAATACTAAAAATTCTACCTGGAAATTGGGTAGTGAGCATGGGTGGGAGCCGAGAGATTGAGCATATTCATAGGCCTCAGTCCTCTGGATAGCTTCATTTGTCGCACATTGGTAAAATGGCAAACTGAAGTGAAGAGACAAAGATAAGGTTATGGAATATAACCGAATTGTGCTCTTAAAAGGTCTCTTACAACGCTGTGCCTGCCTCTGTCTCTAACCTATGGTTGGAGCCAATCAGAACCATCTTGGTACTCTTCTTTGTGTACACTCCCAGACCAACTTGGGCCATCAGGTAGCAGAAATGTGCAGCATCAATCAGCCCCTTGGAAGCTGCCACAACACAAAATGAGGTCAGACAGAATGTGAGGCAATGTGTTTTTTGTGAAGATAGTTGATTAGTAGATTAGTTCAGTGCAGTAAGAGACTGCGTTTTTTGATGCAATCCTACCGAGAGTGTCACCCATGGTGGTGATTGTGCGAGTATCCAGGTCCAGAGTGTGTGTGAGGTTAGACAGCACCATGGCCAGGTGAGGACGCCAGTCACCCCACTTCTCCTCGCCGCAGCACTGTATGAATATAAAAAATACTCAACTGAAGTGGCAATAAAGACACACATGATTGCACACCTAAAAACAGAGCCTATGTGATTGAGAATCATTTTGAAAAATACTGAGGGGTTAAAGAGAGGGCCAAAGAAATACTTACAGTGGCTGATGCAGGCATCCTCCCTGACATCAGCTGGTACACTGTCTGGAGAGGGTCATTGATAGGCAAACTGTTGGCAAACCTAAACAACGGAGACAGACAATTTTTTTTTTAACCTTTTAAACAATCAAAGAATATAGGTACAGCCATTTTTAGGAAACACCATTTCTTGTCACTGGTGCTTTACCTTGTCATGACACGTGCATGTGTCCTGTTGTCCATCTTACTGGCCAACAGCAGGGCGTGGCCCCAGAGACCTCCCTTCATAGCTGCTTCTAGCGCATCCTATTTCACAGAAAGGAGGAACTCATTTCAGATTTAACAAGATACGAGTTAAATGACAACAATGCAGTTAAATATGGTATTTCTTTACCTTCTTGCGGCCAAACAGTAGCAGCTCCCTAAAGCGTTCTGTTTCCTTGCCAAGGTTCTCTGGGACAGTCATGAAAGTGTCAGATAGGAGGGACAGTGGTCCAGCTCCTGGCTCTTCTTCAGCTCGTGCCAGCGGTTCATTGTTAAAATCAATTAAGTTGGCTTCATTAGGACTTTTGCCCGGTAGCCAGACAGAGCGATGCTCCTTCAGCAAGAGGTCAGCGATGTCCGTGCCAACCACAGTCTTAAAAAACAAGAGCATCACAGTGAAAAAGTTGCATGAGGAATATATACACAAAGTCACATGTAGGGTCCTATTTGGACGATCTAAGCGCATGGCGTGAGGTGCCTGGCGCAGGTGCGTTTAGGGCTTATCCAAATCCACTTTTGCTAGTTTGATGGCGGGAAAAAGGGTCCGTGTGCCCACCGCATGGTTCAAAAGGGTTGTACTTAGTGTCTTCATTAATGCATAGGTGTGTTTTGGGGGCACCATGCAATAAACCAATCAGTGTCATCTCCCATTCCCTTTAAAAGCCAGGTGCGTTTGTACCTTGGCACATCATATTGGGATGGTGGATTTGCACCGTAATATTTTTATTTGTAATCTTTTGCATGTGTGTGCGCTGCTGCGCATCCCAGTGTGTGTGTGTAGCAAGCATAGTGTGCGCGCTGCGCACAAGCCTAGGCACATTTCACTAATGCCCTGTTAAAATAACAATGAAATTCTGCTTTATTGACTTTAGACCAGGTTATTGTTGGTCAATGGCGCAATCACTTTCTGCTGCTGCAAGATAGCAATACGCCAAGAATTCACTTGAACCCA
Source organism: Etheostoma spectabile (assembly GCF_008692095.1). Classification (NCBI taxonomy): domain Eukaryota; kingdom Metazoa; phylum Chordata; class Actinopteri; order Perciformes; family Percidae; genus Etheostoma; species Etheostoma spectabile. The sequence continues at coordinate 14,805,218 of NC_045748.1, read as the reverse complement.
CCTCCCTGTAAGACCAGCGTGCCCATGGGTGAAAATGGGCGCAGGTGCATTTGCTATTTAAACGACATGGGCGCAAGATGGGAAATTAACAACTTAGACTTGGACAGATTCAGTTATGTTCACACACTCTTACCCCATTCTGTCTACAGAGCAGCATAATGAATTCCCAGAGCAGACGGGTAGAGTCCTTGTCCAAAAGGTTGCTGTCACGAGAACACTCAAGCGCTTTGTTCTGGGAGAACTTTATCACGTCCACCTTATGGGTCTCCTCTCTGATGGACAGGACGCAAGATGTGAGACAGATTAGCAGTAGCTAGTAAAACCAGTGCTACCTTTTATACATACATATCAAGACACAAAATAACAGTTTTGGTTTTGTAAGCATTGATGCACGACACGGACAACAAAAGGTAGGTGTAAATAGGTAGTTTGGAGCAAATTTTGCTGAGTGCTGGGAAAGTCTTAAGGATACATGTGGTGATTTTTTTTTCTTTATGGAAAGAACTCCATTTAAAGACCAAAACCAACAAGCTTTTCAAGTGTCTGTGTACCTAAAGCCCCAACAAATACACTATCTACTCCACTTTTGCTAATACTTAAAATAAAAAAGCTAAACTCTTGATCTGATTTTTAAAATTTACACTTTCACTAGGAATCAATGGGCTTTATGCGGAAAGGCGCAGGAAGTCAGAAAGTATTGAAAGGCAGACTGATGCATGGTGGTTGGTTTTGGTCTTTTCATGGGATATGTTCACAATAATAAAAATAGAACTTTGCCAGCCCTGGCTATTAAGGTCACGTGCACTTACTTAACAAGAGGTCCAGGGAAAGCTCGTAGTTCTGCCTGTTCTGGGGTATCTTGCAGCATGGTCTGCAAATATGGATATGGTTCAAAATATTCCTTTATAAAGCCTTAACATTGTGTGACTGTCATAAGCATGTTCTCTAACACAAAAAGAACAAAGTGCACAAGGAAAGCTACCACTTTTTCCTGTAAGGCTAAGCAACATACCTACATAGCTGAAAAATGAAAAAGTTGGGATGCTATATTTGATTTATTTATAAGTTTTGGGTTACAGGGCTTTTAGTAACTTGCTCCCTTTAAAAAAAACATCAGTGTTTATGTGAGAGGGTCTCTCCCGTGCTTCTTCAGTGGGACGAACTAAGATGCGAGGAAGGGAAGCAAGCGAAGGAATCATAGATGCAATTTAAGAGAACTGATATTAAGCCCAAAACCTTTCACAATAAAGTGCTGTAATAATTTATGTTAAAAATGTACCTCCATGTTGTGGATATCAACAAGAGCAGGCTGTCCAGCTGAGGGGAGATTGGGAAGAACTTGAATCAGATGACCACAAGGTCCAAAGCGTGCACAACGGTGGGGTATGGTGAACTTCTCTGGTGTTGCAGGACGAGGAGGCGCTAGAGGGAAACCATCAGTCAGAAGAAAAGGTGGACAAAAGAGTAAACCAGTATATTGTTGCAAATCTAGTGGTTTAATTAGTATTTGACTGACGGGGTCAATTCTGTTGTTGTTTTTAAAGTATGACCATTCACTAAATGCCAACTTTTTGAGAATAAGGATTGTGTACTTACGTTGATCAGGAGTGATCCAGGTGCTGTCTGCGTTGTACTCAGAGGGATAGAGGTACTGGCTGTAGTTCTGGGTGGCATCAGTCTGGTTTGGGTACTGTCCATAGGAGTAGTCCACAGCCAAAGTGGATGATGTGGTGTCATAGACTGCTGAAACTAAGTCAGGCTGGCTTCTGTATACCTGGCTCTGTAGGTTGTAAAGACAAACAGAGGTAATTAATCAAATAGAAAGACAACCTTAACATAAAAGCACCCACATGCTGTAAGTTGGACACATTTTCAAGACCAACAACAAATAAGCTTAAAAACTAAATTCAAGAGATTGGAACATTTGGTAAGTATGATACTTGATTTCAGAAGGAGCTGCTGGAACAGTATCTGTCTCTTAAGTATATGCTACTAATATTGTGATGATGCTGAGATTGAGCTCCACCAGTAAGAGACGTCCATGTTATGTTTATGATTGTGAAAAGTGTAGGGCTGCTCGATTATGGAAAAAAATCATAAATCACAATAATTTTTGGTATATATTAAAATCCCAAAGATGAATGGGATTTTCATTTCTTGAACCTCACTGTAGTGTTGAGCTCTATTATAACCATGCCAAAATTGTCAAGGAGACGTTAAAGGAAGCAGCTGAGAAGCAGGAATGGTCATGAGACTGCTTAAAGCATGCCAATAGTAAAGAGGAGATGCTACAGAGGATGTCATGGAAAAGCAGCCACTAGCTACATGTTGGCTGCACCCTTTAATAGTAATGGTAAAAACTAGGGGTGGAAGAAT
>NC_045748.1:14781422-14802832 GCF_008692095.1 Etheostoma spectabile | reverse complement strand
AAAAAAAAAAAAAAAAAAAAAAAAAAAAAAAAAAAAAATCGAAATACTTCTAGAACCGCAATATAAAATGAGTTGGCACCCAAATCTTCATATTTACCTGTTGTGACCGTGAGCTGAAGCTGCTTCGCCTGCTGTTGTGGCTTTGAGAGCTGTGCACACTGTTTGCTGACTGCTCACTGTGGACACTGCGTCGGTCAAACTCATCAGCGTACGTCTCTCCACGTCGACGGAAATCATCATCAAAACTGGCATCATAACCAGGATAGTACCGCCACTGATCATCATAGCCCTCTTTCCTGTGTATAGAGTGTAAGGCAAGGCAAGGCAAGGCAGCTTTATTTGTATAGCACATTTCAGGAAAAAAAAAAAGAGACAACAAGGCAATTCAAAGTGCTTACACAAAACAGTTGACAGATAAACACAAGTAAAAACAGTTAAAAATCACAAGCATTAAAAACCGTTAAACACATGAATAGACGTAAAAACAAAGAGAAACATAAAACACAAGAATAAAATTTACAGTGGCAGCATAAAATTTAAAGAAATGATTAGTCTTTAAAGAAAGCAGCATCAAATAAAAGGTCTTCAGCCTTGATTAAAAGAACTGAGAGTAGCAGCGGATCTACAGGTTTCTGGGAGTTTATTCCAGATATGAGGAGCACAGAAACTGAAAGCACAGTGTACAGTATTTTGTTTATCTATCATCTGACAGATTTTACTTAGATAACCTTAAACTTCTGTTTTAAATCCCTTTCTCATCAGACACTATACAGCATAACAGCAAAGATAAAACAGCTACAACACTTTTATACGGTTCCATCTTTTACCAAACATGCATTTATGCAATTTTGATGTATTCACATGTACACAAATGTTTTTTCTGCATACCTGGCAGGATACGCCTGTTGATTATAGTAGTCATAATTAGCCCAGTAGGATTGATCAAAGTATCCTCTGTACCGCGGGTCATACTGTCCATAGTTATATCCTTCCGAGAGAAAATATGGAGAGGAGGGTGAGATTGATTCAAAAAGAAAACATTTATATACAGAGAAGGAATACTGTGTTTCGTGAACTAATTATTTCCAACAAATTCAGTAAACAAGAAGGGGGAAAATAATTCATATTCATACTAGTTAAGTAATCACAGCTTTTAACTCTGTAGCACATACCTGGATAATCATAGTGCTTGGCGTAATCTGCATAATATTCATTATAGGCACTTTGGTTTGCTCTGTGGTAATCATCAGGATAGCCTTGCCTATGGGAGAAAGCAAGAACAAGGTGAGATTCACAGGTCAAGTGTAAGAACCATTCAAAACAAACTTAAGTTTATTTTACACCAAACAAAACCAAACTCACCATGAGGGACTTATTAATTAGTTCTCAATATTCTCTTAACTAAGTGGTACACTTAACCCTTGTGTTGTCTTCCCATTAACCATGAAGTTGTCCTTCCAGGTGAAAATTTAAAATGAACATTTTTTTTTGTGCTTTTCCGATGTTTTTGTTGCTTTTTCTGATTTATTTGTCACTTTTTCCAGCTTTTGGTGCTTGTTTTAAAAACCTGAGCTGGTTTAAAAATAGGTCATGGTCAACAAACCTCATTTATATCAAATTATACATAAGTTAGTTTAGTTAAAGCGCGGAAATTACTAATTATTTTGACTAATAGTAAAGATCAAAGGATGTTGAGTGGATCACAGATGGGTAGATGTCAAAGTTTAGTCCGGATACTGTTTTGAAACCATTAAAAAAAGAATTCAAAAACACACAAAAAATTCACTGAAAGTAATCATTCATTTTGCCTGAAGAATGTATGTAATCATGCATGTTTTTTGTGGGCAATTTGGTTGAAAGAAATCCATATTTCTGATATAAAACACTTTGAAACGGGTCAATTTGACCCGAGGACAACACAAGGGTTAACCAGATTTACAAATTAACAACTAAATAAAAAAGTCTGACTGGACATAAAGTACATGCCATTTAAATGATAGTGTATGATTGAGTAATAGTTTCAGAGACCTGGATGAGGGCCTGTCAGAGTACTGACTAGCCCTGGAGCTGGGTCGTTCTGGCTGAGGCTCTCTGTACTGGTAGTTTGGATCACGATACGCTGGGGTCTGTCCCTCATATCTGCCATACCAAGGATCTGCTCTGCCCCTGTATGGACCATCCTAAAAGATAAAGGCAATAGAGAATTTTCCGTTAACATTTTTACATTTCTTTGCAGCTGTTGCTCATGCTTGATCTTGTGCATTTTGCAATGCGCATATTTACAAAAGAAAAGTAGATAAATACATCTAATAAGTTAACATATAAAAAAGGATATCTAACATACTTGATAATATTGCTGTGATCTAGGATCCCCAGGTGGAGGTTGGTACTGGCCAGGAGGATAAGGCGCTCTGCCATCCGGGTATTCTCCATAATTACCATAATAGCCACCATACATCTGCCCTGGCACCGGAGCAGGGGGCCCATATCCTTGCTGGCTGCCTGCAGAAGAGGGTGGTCGAGGTGGCTCTGCAGGAGCTGGCTGGGAAGATCCTGGAGGAACTGCTCCTTGAGGCCCTGGAGGGTATGCAGCAGCAGGAGGAGCACTCCCTGCAGCAGGCATCTGTGCTGGAGGTGGATACTGGTCACGGGAAGGTTGTGTTCCACTCACAGGAACAGGAGAAGCATAATTTTGTCCCGGCAATGCATTCTGAGAATCTGATGTCTTGGGAGGTTCAGCTTGTGGCGGTTGAATGTTTGCAGCTGCTTGGGAAGGTGCTGGTGGTACCTGTGGGGTAGATGAAGAGACCAGGGTCTGGACTGGGACATTCCCTCTCGCTCTTACCCCCTGCTGAGCATCTTTGGTGACCTGTAGGTAAAATCCATTACTAGACTGTGAAGACTCATGTAGAGAGGAAGGATGGCCAGGTGCATGGATTTGAGCCTGTGATTGGTGCATAGAAAAATCAAGCAGTTCATAATTTGATGGTTGATTATGATTAGAGAGAGGAGCAGTCACGAGAGAAGCTTGTGAATTAACTTGGAGAGCAGAGTGGCTGTCTCCACCCAGTGATTGGCCCCTTGAAAGAGGAGGGCGGACTGTCTGAGACTGTGGCGGAGCTGTGATGGCGGATGTTGCCGCTTCTGTGTTGTCTCGGGTCAGATTGAGCGGGCCCTGGTTAGAGGCTGAAGGATTGAAGCTTATGGGTCCAGGAGCAAACACTGGATTCTGATTAGAGGTTACTGAAGGTGGTTGGGACGTACTGGCACCATGTCCTTGTGCAAGTAGTCTTACAGGGGGGGTAGTTTCCCTAAGATTACTTTGACTGGGTGGTTGAGCAGGGGCACTGTGGGGAATCACACTGTAATTGGATACTGGAGGGGCAATTAAAACAGGCTGGTGGAGCGAGTCGGACACAAGGAGAGATGCATAGCCCAGGTTGCCTTGAGGGTCAATTGGCTCTGCCTCACTCACCTTTGGTGGGTTCTCTAGGTTCTCTGAGTGTTGCTGTGAAATTGGCTGGATTCTCTGGGAGGGCTGCAGGTCCAGTGGGCCATCCTCTGGAGGTTGGATGACATCAGCACTGGGCTCTCGCAAAGGAGCAAGAACTGTCGGGGCAGCAGGGGCTAGGAGGATGTTAGCGCCCAAGCTCGTAGGATCATGCTGAGCCCACAGAGTAGTGGCAGGGCTCTCACAGGGCCGACTGGCCCCAAAAGCACGGGATGAAGGTCGAGAGTGAGTATGAACCACTGGGTGTGGCAGATGAGGAACACCACCTCCAGCCTCGGTAGGTAGGGGGTGTCCTGAGGCAAAAATATTTTCCATGTTATCTGGTGGCTGCTCCAGGTTGCCAGGTGTAGAATCTGCACCCCCTTCTGCTACCACTTTAGCCCTATCAACTTCAGCAGGACGCACCCCAACCCCATGTGAGCGCACAGGCTCAAAAGAGCTGTTAGCACTGGCCTGAAAGATACCAGTTGGCTTAGGAGGGCTAGGTGTGGGAGGCCACATTTGCTCCAGGGAGCTCTTCTGAGCACCCATATCTCCAGCTGGAGAAGTGTCAATCTGCTCAAAGTAGCCTCCAGCGGCAGCAGACAGGTTAGCATCATCAGTGAGACGTGGACTTTCCTGCTGAATAAAAGTACCTACTACTCCCTGATGCCGACGAGGGCCACTTCCACTTCCATGGCTCATATTACTATAGTTGGAGGACACACTGGCCGATCTAATTGGTCTTGGAATAGAATCTGGAGTCTCCAGGTTAGGCCCTGTTTCAAACTGGTCTACTCCATGGGCTGCAGTAGCAGCAGGGCTGCCATGGATTTCACTGGGTAATACTTCCTGGTTTGGGACACACTCCAAATTCTCTACATGGTCATACTGGGAATCAGGGGGTTTCTGGATACTTTCCTGTGGTGCATGGTTGCTATCATTCATGTATGGTAGGTGTGAATGATCTTGCAGAGAAGGTCCTTGGTAATCCAAAGGAACATCTGCATTGCCACTGTGGGCTTGCGGGTTGCTGTGATGCTGCAAAGATCCAGGAATACCATTCACTGCTTTATTTCTCTCTCCAGCCAGTGTTTCTTCATTTTCCACATCATTGTCTTTGAAGAACATTGAGAGTGTACCAGACTCCTGAGAGTATGGTACCGAGACTGGGGCAGCGGCAGAATTAGGCCCAGGCCCTGTGTTGGACACGTGGTGAGATCCAGCAGAGTCAGCCCGGGGCTGAGGATGGGCCAGGCCAGCCCCCATTTGGTGGTAGCCTGAGTCTTGTGGAGTTATGTTGAACCATGCGTCCTGGGGGGCAGAGCTCTGACTGAAGTAGCTCTGAGTTTGGAAGTGGGAATTATGCTGCTGGGGTGCGTTTGGGTCAGGCCATTGAGACCTCGGGGCATTTCCAGGGTTCTGGGGAGGAATAGGAGCTTGAATCTGGGGATGTCCAGGTTGTGTTGGAGGGGTGGGGGTGTTGTGATGGGGTGATGGGGTATGGGAGGGGTACATCTGGGTCTGCGGAGGTAAATTAAAAGGCTGTGGCAGAGGGTCACTAGTAGGCTGGAAATAGTTCTGAACTGATGGAGGGCGACTTCCGCTATCAGGGGCCCACTGAGAATAGGAGGTGGTGGGAGGCACAGGCTGAAAGGGCACAGGCTGAGGAGGAGGCTGTCCTTGAAATTCCTGGTTAAACAATGCCTGACCCGGTGCTGGGGCTGAGGCCACGGGTGGTGATTCTGTGGCCACGGATGGGGTCGGTTCTGTGGAATTAAAATAGCCCTGTTCACTATGTGAGGATGCATATCCTGCCAGACCAGGTACTGGGTAAACACCAGGGGATGCTGTACTGTGAGGGTTGAACAATGTCACCCCTGGTAGAGAGGATGGTGGGAGACCAGGGGGAGCAGCTGGGACATCTTCCATTGTCTGTGGTTGTGGAGGCAGCCCTGAGCCAGCTTGAGAGTACACAGTGTTAGGTGGGGCTTGCATTGGTGGTGGGTTAATGTTTGGTATTGTTGGGAGACCACTTGCAGCCATAGGGGGAGGAGCTCTAACAAAAGAAAAAGGGTCCATCATAGGTTGAGTAGCAGGTGGCATTGTGGCAGTAGCTGCTGCTGCATGCTTGTGAGGCCTGGTCCTACGGAACATATTGGGCCCAGAAGGAGGTGGGCAAGAGGCACCTGGAGGTCCAGTCCGAGGAGGGGGCTGCATGGCTGCAGAGCTAACAGGTCTGAAGACCAGGTCACTCTAGTAGATGTCACTGAAGAGACTGAAGTCAGGCAAAGCTGGGGAAAGAAATGGAAAGGAGTGGTTAACAAAAAATTACACCTGCTTCTCTGATGGTGATACCACACCTTTATTTGCGTAATGGTCTATGATCTTATTTAAGCGAAGGGTACTACGTGGCAATTGGTACATCAGAGCTAGTACTTTATTAAGTGCATGGAATGCCAACTTCAAGTCACACAATCTAAATATAATGGTTTTACTTTTAGAGCTTGGTGCTTATCTTACTCAAACAATTACAAGAAACAGGATCATATAAACAGATGCAAACATTTATTTTATTCTGTAGGGGAAAATGTATGAAACCCATCACCTAAGAGAGAAAAAATCTGAATTGTTTTAGGGGAAAAATACAAAGCCACGTTCTTAAGGTAATATCACTAAAACAGGTCTAGCTACAAAAAGGTCGTTTTTCCTTGGCAGAGGAAAATCCAAAATTCTTGATTTAAAAAGCACCTGCTTTTGGAACACAGACAGCTTTTACCAAAGCTTTTAGATACCACAGACAAATAACATAGTGCCATTGCAATAATGGTTATTTAATGAGGTTTGGAAAGGATGGGCTCCCTAATCTGTGAAAAGTAAGCTTTCTCAACAGGAACTCGAACAAAACAAGTGTCAAATAAGCCCTGCTACTGACATGTGCAGTCGTATTGCTTTTGTTGGCGATACATTTTAATAAAGATGCCACAAATGGTTCCAAAAGGTGACCGTACCTTTAAAGTGCTTTAAAGTTTGCTTGTATCTTTTAGGGTTTTTGGTCCTATTTATAACAATTGTATTCGCGTGAAGCACTTTGTGACTTTGATCTTTTAAAGGTGCTATATGAAATACACTTATTATATAGAAATACGATCGTAAACCCGCTGACTTTGCCTTGATGAGATTATTAACGTTAAATCTACCAGATAGCCTACATACCGAACTCTGTTCATCTGTCAGTGGGAGGTTCAGGGGAGCCAGCACGCCCTGACATTGAGCAGTAGGAAGATCAATAACAGAAAGAGTTAGTAGGAAAGTGTTCTTGGTCAGTTGGGCTCTACAAACGTGAACCCGGAATCCGGATCTATCAAGCGCCCCGGGTAATAAATTCGTTCAGTTAGCGCCGCCGACGAGCCAACTCACCGAAAGCCAACAAGAAACAAAACAAAGTTAGCCTTTGAGATACACACTATCGATTTCTGATCATAATCAACACTTGTTGATCTTTAACTGGTAGTTAGCTAACACTATTTGTTCGGACACGAGATTAAATTAACGTTACACACTAAGCTTCAAGAGGAAAGGTCCAGAGTGCTTGGCTCAACAGCTAACGGTAACGTTACATTGCTCTACATGTCCTAAACGCCATGCCCAGCAAAACACTGACACCTAAAGTCGCCTGTCGTCTAAAGACTGTCCGTAAACAAATGACCTAGTATTTTATACATATTTAACACTGACAGGGGACACGCCGAGCATTTAAAGGTCGCTGGCCACTCGTCGAGCATAATTTAACAGGTTCACTGCCTGGTCAGCTAGCATTAGCATCGGTGCTTAGTTAGCATTGCTTGCTAACTAGCCTATGCTAACTACAGGGCTAACAGTCTTATGCCTGTTATATACACCCTATTAAAACGTTCTGTGTAAAGCATCGCTAATGATCGTATATATTTACTCTTACCCGATGTCGGAAATGTGTACACAAATAAATAAATTCTTACAAATGTGCAGGACAGTGAGTCTGACACACCGCCACCATCTTCAATGAACACATCCTACTAGGCTACGTGTACAAGCAGCGTCACGGGCCAAACAACGATTGCGTCACCGCGGGGCTTATTAAAGGTAAATTATGTGTGTTAATCCGAATCAGTTTATGTCTATCCAAAACGTGATTGGCGTTTTATATTATTGTCATTCCACTACATTTGTTAATCTGTTAGCATTCTACCAAAATCAAGTGGATGTGTCCCAGGTAGTCTGGAAAACTGGAATAATAAAAAAAACCTTGAGTAAAGGTGGATTACTAATTATATTTATAGCAGGTGTTTACAGTCAGGCGTGGCCTTCATTATACATGGGCAGCATAAATAATCTTTTATAAGGGGTGTATAGGGTACTGAGGGCTAACAGAGCAGTAAAGGGAAATGTTAAAATGTCAAGCTATATCTATGTGTGGTGCATGCCAGAGGATGTTTACACCTGAAGGGTTGTCCACAGTGAAATGATAAGGCAGCTTTAATATCATTATAATACTTTGCTGATCGAAATGACGCTAATGGGGCCTACATTTAAGTGTTGCTCAAAACACCGGTATTTAACAAATAAATCAAGTTAAAAATTCTTGAAATATATATATATATATATATATATATATATATATATATATATATATATATATATATATATAATATAATATGTATTAACTGTATATGTGTACTAATATATTGAAGAGGAATGTGTAAAAACATAAACTAATATGACTACAATAATAACAAATAATGACAAAATGTATTAAATTAACTTATATGTGATATATTTAATATGAGATTACAGAATACAACAGAACAACATTCAGAATTATATATGAGAACAGTATGCCAATCACATCATTGAACATTAAAAAGTGAAGATGTATGTGTATGTGCAACCACCACCAAAGATAAGAGACATTTAAAGAGTGCAGGCAATGTGGATATGGCATTCGTCCACAAAGGGGCGCTCTGGTGCTTTGTAGGCCGGGCTACACTATCTTACTAAGCAGTGAATACTACCTGGCCCCTTTCCAACAAGAAATGTCATGATTTGGCTGATTTAAAGAACACATTTCTATGGCTTAGATTAACTGATAAAGATTAAAGCAATATATCAGCAAGACATGTTTTTTTACTTGACTTTTTCTTTCTTGAATGTACTATATATAGATACACTATATATATAAACACATAGTTACAAATAATTGACACTGTTTATTGATCCCCAGTGGGTGGATTACAATTTCCACTTGGTTTTGTCAGAAACCACTACAAATAGGCTTGAAATACACACCTATTTCAAGCCAACCTATCAGGACCTATTCATGCACAAATAAAGAGATATGTCAGCGGGCTGCCAGCTGGACCAGCACCCTGAGCGGTTGGGGGTTCAGTGCCTTGCTCAAGAGCACCTGGCTGTACTTTGATCCATACGGGGACTTGAATAAGCTACCTTCCGGTTCCCACCCCAACTTCCTATGGACTGAGCTACTGCCACCCCAAAAATGCAAATACAGGTATGTCATTATATGTATATTGATGTAAAGATGAATCATTCTTGATGTGTCCAACAACTATACTCAAAGACCATTTGAATTATTCAGTGATAATAAATATATTCTACGTTCCACCTTAGTACCAGGTAAACATGATCTAAATTTACATGCAACCACCAGTCCCATAAACAATCTACATGAGACATACAGTAGTCTAAGTTAGAAAATGTATACAAGGTACCTCCTGTTTTAAAGGAAATAGAAAAGTTCACCTGGAAAAGTTCTGGTCAAAAAGCACAAATGAGAGAAACCACACCCTCGTAGTGCAGAGTTTAAACAAACACAATACACGCAGATTTTTTGTTTTGTTCACACACCTAATTTTCTTCTACTTTCGCTCAGACTTGTCAACCGAAACCTACCCTCCCACTAAACTGTGTCTGGAGACTACAGGCAAAGGGGCAGGTTGGAACAGACCCTCACGTTAACACCTAAAAACCACTGGCTGGTCCTCTCGTGAGGGTGAGTAATCTTAAACTCTGTTGGTCTGAAGTCTTGTAGCTGCTGACTATGTAACAACTTGTCAGAATGTAGTATACTTTCTCATGATAGGATAAACATATAATGAGTCCTGTTATGGTAATGCATTATTAAATTGATTGTTTCACATTATTTCTGTTAAGTTAATGTAACACAGATAAAGTCAGAGTAATTACATTATGCAGTTCTAAGCTGATTTAAGGTCTAATAATGTATTTGTCTACAATTATAAGTCTTTGTGTGGGCACCCATCCAAGTGGAGAAAGGTGTATAAACAAAGACAATACCATAATGTTGTAATATTCCAGTACATGATTATTGTCTTCATAGGAAAAGTTTTAATAGTAGTTTTAATAGTACTGCAAATTAACAAACCCTTAAAATGTTCATATATCTGCTTACAGGTATTTTAGTGTGCTAAACGTTTATTAAATGTTTACATAGTTCTTATACAATGCCAAATGCCATGTAGTGCTCTAACTGAAGTTGCCTTTTAGGTTTTACATGCAGGTATGCACACTCTGTTTCTCACACCCACCCAGCCGCCCACCACAGTATACAACATCTGCACCCCCACTTTATAGATGCACACCACAACCACACACTTCACTGTTCACATTTCATGTTTCATTTCCCCCCCGACTCAATTTGCAACAGGTACTTCTCTCCGTCACTTCTATACAGTCAAGCCACGGCCAGTCAGCAATATCTGTGGCCTACATAACTTCCTGTGGGTAAACAGTGTATGTGACACTGATAGTGTCTGTCCTTAGAGACTCAGTCTACACTAAGGTCATTAAGGTTGTGTTTATAGGAAAGCCAGGAGAGCGGTTAATGTTTGGTTAACCACTGTCTAAACTCCTGATAAGCCCCTGAATATCAACCTGAGCCCTGCAGTTTGTCAATGGCCCAGGGTCTCTGAATAATATTCCAGGAGTGAAGTCATCCTTGCTGAGGCACGTATGCTTGTAATCAGCTGTCACGTTTGGCAGGTGTGTGATGTCTGAGATAGGAGGTCAGCAGAGAGATTATGTTTTTGAATAGTCAGAAGGGAATAACAAATACTGAGGTTTGGAGTTGCATTGTTTTTTTTTGTCTTTCTCAAACACAGTTGTGGTTAATAGAGTGATAGAAAAGATTGTTTGGGCAGGTCTGGGCCTGGTTTTACACTACAGGATGCAAAGATTAGGATGATGGTATTAGAACATCTCCTATCAGAGAATCTCTCACATCCCTTCAAAATAAAGGTGCTGCAATCCTCTGTCATGTTGCTGCATTTCTGTTTGCAGTTTGCACAGATGCAGTCCTTTAGTATCACAGTTACTGGCCTAAAATCTTGCATGATACTTAACACATTTTGCATATTCACTTTGAGTGTGGCTATTTTATACTTACCCCTTGAAAAGCAGTGGTGGAAGAAGAATTCAGAAGCTTTACTTTAGCAATAAATCACTACAAACATACTGCAGCATACATTAGAGAAGTATTTGTCACAAAATATACTTAACATACTTTGTAGTATAAAGTAAAACTACTCCATGTATGAATTGTCCCTGTCAGTATATTATTGAATTATTATCATGCTGCATTAACATGTAAGCAGTAGCTGTAGCTGGTCAAGGGGAAGCTAATTGTAACTGCTTTAAATGATGTTGGGTATAAATAGATAACAGTGCATCATATTTCATAAACATTTCAGCCTGCAGTGAACAGCCTTTGCAGCCTTCAGGTTCTGGAAAACACAACCAGACGGGGGCGTCGTTGCTCAGGTGATTTATCATAAGACAACAATGAATTTAGCTAGCTTGTCCATAGACACAGATGGAAAGTAGTGGAGAAAATGCCACACATTAAAAGTGCTGGTTTAGAATTAGTTTAGCCTTTCATGATGAGCTATTTAGTTTTAGATATTTGAGAGAAAGAAGTATATTTATTGTAAAGCGTTGTTCCAGCAAGTTTCTGTTTTGTGTTTTTGTGTGTGCATTATTGAGTGTGTATTATAGGACATAGAAGTAGTGAGAGCAAAATGAAATGACAGATTGAAGGACACTTATTAGATTACTCTAACGGTTCTGTATCACATTTAACCATCAATTAGGACTGGATGCAGTTATTGCATTACAAAATTAAGGGTAATTTTGTTTTCACGTTGATTAAAGCAAAGGTTGTGGTAGGTGGAAAGTAATGTTTTTACAAGTGGAAGATGGATTGTTTTACAAGCAAGGCAGCATGGACATCACATCTGTTCACGCCACTCCCTAGCGGGCCTGAGAGCATGGGAACCTTCAGTAGCTCCAATGGCTGCAACAGGCTTCACAGAGTGCACTTCATTTATCAATTTAAATGGTAAAATTAGCCATACATGGATCTGAATGCACTGTATTTGGGTGATGAAGGATGGATACTTAGCAGAGTTCCACCTATCATCCAGCTTTGAGATAAAATTATCTGCATGAGTAGTCTCTGGGTACGGCAATGAAATTAAAAGCATCTGTCATCAGTATTTTATACATGTGGTGGGTTCTGTCTATGTAAATACATCCAATAAAAGTATCTCCTGAATCTGCGGCTTGTGGCGTGCATAGTGCATAGTCTGTCAAAGAGGGTTTTGAGTTTCCCTCACTGTCCTGCGTTGGCCCCCCAGAATGGCGACCACCACACTTTAATAAGCCATTTCACAGGGGTCAATTCTCCTTTCTCCACGGCGTCAGCTGGGTCGCTACATTCACCTTTCCTCACCCAGGCTCCCCCATTGGCATGGGTTCAGCCCAGCGCTGTTTACTGGACGGAGCATTTAGAGGGGTTTGCGTTTCACTGTGGCAGCTGTTGGCACCATGTGCCTCCCTCTTGGGCGGCTGGTCGACGGCACGCAGGCCACTGCTTCACACACCCTCCGGTATCCCCCTGAGGACTCTCCCCTCCCTCCTCTCGCCCCTCACTTGGCCTTGGTTGAAACCAGTAGCCTCGATCGGATATCATATACCAGTTTAATGTGAAGACACAGTTCTGGCTTTAATTGATGGCTCCCGGTTGGTTGTCAAAGTCTGCAGCCAATGAAGCTTGAGCTTGAAGAAGTAAATTCAGTGTCAACAAGGATCATCCCAATTCTATATATACAGTATACAGTACATGTGACATGTAGGCCTACTTACTTTATTCATTCTAGCACAACAGCTAATATCATGTCTGTCATTAGCAGGATTAACGGCTCCTGTCACTGCATTTTCCGTGTCACCTCTCTCATTGATTGGCCTGACAACTGTAACGACCACCAGGGCTTATGGAAAAACCCAACGTGAAGGTTTCAGCTCAAAATTGCGTATGACTACCTCTGTTTTAGATTTACATTTATATCTCCCAGACGTTCTGTCAATCAGATGGAAGTAATGTGAAGTGTTGGTTTAGGGGATGATCCATGTCATTTGATATTGTGAGTGCTAGGTGTGCTCTGAGGTTTATATGTGATAGACTGGGGTGTGGGACTGTCTCTTTTTTTAGCTATGATAGCAGGCAGCATGGCTCTATGGATGGTAATGTCCGTCTGTCAATTGTTCCATCACTTTGGTCCAAATGAAAATAGTAAAATTTTTTATAAACATTTATGGTCCAAAGGATGAATCCTAAGAACTTTGGTGATCCCTTGACATTTTTGTTTTAAGTGACATGCCTCTACAGCTATTTGATGGATTACAATTTGAAATTTGGCACAGATGCCATGGTGCTCAGCCAAAGTGTCCTAATGTCATTGGTGACCCCCTAACTTTTTCTGCAGTGCTGTGCAACTTAGCAAATGTTAGCTTTCTAACATGCTAAACTAAGATTTGTTACTATTTAGCTCCTAACATAACTGTAGAACAGCAAAAAAGAGCCGCTAACATGGCTTTAGACTTGTTTAGGAACAAGAAAGAGATTGGAACGATCCAGAAAATGACCAAGGTGGAATACAAGAACTGTGAAGATTTCAGCTTTAAATGTGGACCAATGATAAGATAAGATTGAAGGTACAAAGAGGATAAGGTAAGAGAGTGAAGTAATATGCTACTTAAAGGTTCCATGACATGAAAATGTCACATTATGAGATTTTTTAACATTAATGTGAGGTCCTCTAGCCTGCCTATGGCCCTCCAGTGTAATTCTGCACCAAGGCTAAATTTCAGGAAAGAGACTTCAGATACAGTATTAGGGGACCACTAAGGCCTATATAAAAGCATCCAAAAAAGCAGCATGTCATAGGACATTTAATGAAGATGGAAAGTGGAAAGAGAAAAGAATGTGACTTATCTCTGTGACATTTAGTTATGCAAATCAGAAATGGCTTGCCAATTTAGCCAATAAACCAAGTCAGCAATTTCTGGCAGACTAGTTTAGTTGCCTTCTGTTGGGATTTAAGGTGACATGCAAGGAAGATAAACAAACAATTTTATTAAATAGAAACCTATTTGATGGCATACTCTGAGGTCCTAAAATGTTAGCAAGGCAAGGCAAGGCAAGGCAGCTTTATTTGTATAGCACATTTCAGCAACAAGGCAATTCAAAGTGCTTTACACAAAATCAGTTGAACAGATAAAACACAAGTAAAAACAGTTAAAAATCACAAGCATTAAAAACCGGTAAAACACATGAATAGACAGTTAAAAACAAAGAGAAACATAAAACACAAGAATAAAATTTACAGTGCAGCATAAGAAATTTAAAGAAAAGATTAGTCATTTAAAGAAAGGCAGCATCAAATAGAAAGGTCTTCAGCTTGATTTAAAAGAACTGAGAGTAGAGCGGATCTACAGGTTTCTGGGAGTTATTCCAGATATGAGGAGCATAGAAACTGAAAGCTGCTTCACCCTGTTTAGTTCTGACTCTGGGGACAGAAAGCAGACCTGTCCCAGATGACCTGAGAGGTCTGGGTGGTTCATAGTGTAGTAGCAGACAGCAATATATTTTGGACCTAAACCGTTAAGTGATTTATAAACTAGAAGAGTACTTGAAATCAATTCTTTGAGACACAGGAAGCCAGTGTAAAGATAGAACTGGAGTGATGTGATCCAGTCTCTTGGTCTTAGTGAGGACTCGAGCGCAGCGTTCTGAATCAGCTGCAGCTGTCTGATTGATTTTTAGGGAGACTGTAAAGACCCGTTACAGTAGTCAAGTCTACGAAGATAAAGGCATGGACAAGTTTTTCCAAATCCTGTTGACACATAAGTCCTTTACCCTTGATATATTCTTAAGGTGATAGTAGGCTGACTTTGTAATTGTCTAATGTGGCTGTTAAAGTTCAGTCTGAGTCCATGACTACACCAAGATTTCTGGCTTTGTCTGTTGTTTTTAACATTGTGTTTGAAGCTGAGCGCAGACTTTTAATCGTTCCTCTCTTGCTCCAAAAACAACCACCTCAGTTTTTCCTTCATTTAATTTCAGAAAGTTCTGGCACATCCAGCCGTTAATTTGTTCGATGCATTAGTCAGTTTTTGTATTGGATATAGTCCCCTGGCGATAAGGGTATGTAAATTTGTGTGTCGTCGCATAACTATGGTAACTTATTTTGTTTTTCTCCATAATCTGAGCCAGTGGAAGCATGTAGATGTTAAACAGAAGAGGCCCCAGAATGGAGCCTTGCGGAACTCGCCAGTCATATTTGTACGCTCAGATGCATAATTACCTATAGACACAAAGTAATCCCTATCTTTGGTAGGATTCAAACAGTTAGTACTGAGCCAGAAAGGCCAACGCAGTTTTCCAATCGGTCTAGTAGTATATCGTGGTCGACCGTGTCAAATGCAGCACTGAGATCAAGTAATACTAAGATTGAAATTTTGCCATTATCTGTGTTAAGTGGTGGATGTCATAAAGACTTTGACAAGAGCGTTTCAGTGCTGTGGTGTGGTCGGAAACCCGACTGAAAGGATCAAAACTGTTGTTAGTGACAAGAAATGGTTGAGTTGTTGAAAGACTACTTTTTCAATGATTTTACTTAAAACGGAAGGTTTGATATTGGCCTATAGTTGCATTAGTGACTTGTCTAGGTTGTTCTTTTTTAGAGTGGCTGATACTGCAGTTTTCAGGGCCTGTGGAGAAGATACCTGAAAGAAGAGATGTGTTCACAATCTGTAGAAGATCAGAAGTCAAACAATTGGAAACATTTTGAAAAGTCCCGTGGTAGAAACATCAAGGCAACAGGTCGAGGTTTCAGGTGTTGAATAATGTCCTCCAGGTTGTTATGGTTGATCGTGTGAAATTCTGTCATATTGGAACTATTTTTGTTGAACACTGTGACAACACATATCCTGGACTTGATATGGAGGCACTGACTGTTTGTCTAATCTTTTGAATTTTGTCTTTGAAGAAGGAGGCAAAGTCATTGCAGGCCTTGGTAGATAAAAGTTCAGATGCTACTGGTACTGGAGGGTTTGTTAACCTATCAACAGTAGCAAACAAAGCACGGAATTTTATTGTTTCTAGAGATAATATCAGAGAAAAAGGACCTCTTGCATTCCTCAGTTCCAAATTATAAATGCGAAGTCTCTTTTATAGGAGTTATAATGGACGAGATTTGTTTTTCCCACCTCGTTCAGCTTCTACACTCTCTTTTTTCTGTCTCACCAGTAGGACATTTCCCATGGAGATCTTTCTTACCAGATAAACTTGACCTTAGTGGGAGCAATGGCATCAATAACATTTGTGATTTACAGGGAAATTATCTACAAGCTCACTGACTGATAGCCCAGAGGGCTGGTGTGGAGGAGAAAAGCTGAAAAATGTGTCACTGGTGTTTCTCGTGATATACCGTTTTCTGATTATCTTTGTTTGGACATTTTGGGCCAAGATAGTGCCGTTAAGAAAAAACAGGAATGATCTGAGAGAGCAACGTCAGTCACCACAACCTTGGAAATGTTCAGACCTTTGGAGAAATCAAGTCCGAGTGTGCCTTATTGTGGGGGGCCCGTCACATGCTGAGTCAGTCCATAGTTCTCAAAAACACAACACAGCTCTTTTGTCCCCCTGTCCTGGGGGCTGTCAACATGAATGTTAAAATCACCCGCAATGATTACACAATCAAAGTTAATGCAGATAATAGACAGCAGTTCAGTGAAGTCACATGAAGGTTGCACAATATTTAGGTGGCCTGTAGATATTTAGAAACATCGCTTGAGGGGAAGACTTAATTGAAGAGCAACATATTCAAAAGAAACAAAATTTCCATAACATATTTGCGTACAGTGGAATGAGTCATTAAACAAAATGGCGACTCCACCTCCTTTCTTATCACTCTATTCCACTCATAAACTGAGTTAGGGGAGCTGACTCGATGAGAACAGCAGCGCTGTTATTATGGTCTAACCAGGTTTCAGTTAAAAACTAAAAATCTAGATTGTGCTTAGTAAAAAATCTGATTTAAAATGATTTTCCTGCCAAAGACCTGACGTTTAGTAAGGCTAGTGTTAGTGTGTTTTCATTTTTGGGAAAGGCTGTAGCTGACGGGAATGGATGCTAAATTTGCTAAGTTTGCAGTTAAGTGCTTATTCACCATTCTTTCCTATTACCTATCACAACAGAAATTGAGGAAGAATTGAATCCACAGGGCCCGGCGTGTCTTGAAAAGAGTCATTAGTATCACTAGTCTGCAGCCAAGGCCCGGCACATATCGATAGTGCTTGCCAGATTTTGCACACAAGCGTCCTTATCAGTCTTGGGGGAAGGAGTTTTCTGAATCCTGGTAGTGGTGCTTGGCGTTTTACTTTTGCCCGGGGTTGAGCCATGGGGGTAGGAGGGGTGCATAATTGATGGGGGAAATAAGGGAAAGGGTGTGTGGAGACATCAGTAGAGACAGCGATGAATCCTAGAAGTTCGGGGTTGGGAAGGTTTGAGGGGTGCTGGACGGGTGAAGAGGGGAGTGGAGGTTTCGTGTCTCTGCTCTCTGGTTCCCATGGTCAAATCTTTGCACAGGCGGGGGCTGTGCTGGATCACTGCCGCACTTGTGTGTGTCTCCTTTTGTTTTGTGACCTTGGCAGAGGGAGCAGATGTGTAGCGCAGAAAGTAAAGCAGATTAGAGGTGAACAGCTTTACTCCTGGTTGTTAAGGGAAAGTTATCTGCTTTAAAAAGATGTCTGCGCTCCCAGAAAATGTTTAAATTGTCAATGAACTTCAGAGAGTGGACGGTACATTCAGTTGAAAGCCATTTGTTAGTCCCACAGTCGGCGAACTCTCTCTCCCCTCTTCTGACTGACGGTATAGGCCACTGATAAACACATTTGCGCTTGGGGGGTGACTGTGTCAAGCAGTTCCCTAAAGTCCAGTTTCAGCAATTCAGACTGTTGCTTTACAATCATTTGACCTATATGCAGAAAAATGTTCTTCACAGTTGGGTGTGCTGCCACGATATCTGGGATTTTTTGGGTCAAGTCAGACACCATGTCTTTGGGAAAACATAGTATTTTGGTGTTTTTACTGTTTTTTAAATCTTTTACAGCAGAGTCACCCACAATCAGGGTTTGAGGCCCAGTTGTTAGCTTTTTACTTTTTGAATTGCTCTCAGTCCTTACCCTGCTGTGTGGTGATGAGACGCAGTCCCGGTCATCAGATGACTGTCCAGCGTCTTGCAGCAGAGGAGCAAATCTGTTATCCAGTTGCACACCAGGTTGTTGGGGGGGCATTTTGTTGCTTATTTTCCCTTTTGCAGCTGTCCACGGCTGTGTCCTACTAGGTACAGGGGTTGAAGAGGCGCTCTGCCCAGATGATAATGCAGGCCAGCCGGTCATATCACAAATGTCAGGGCGCTGTGCCCGGCCCGTTAGTCGTCCTCCCATTCCAGGAAAAGATTACTTTAGGCTTCGCACCAGACAAGTTCCAGGGAGGACCGCACTGTTGATATTACCAGTTCCACCCTCTGTTCTTTGTAGTCTTGTTGGTGTAATAGCCGGTGTTAGCATATGCCATTGTTATGGTCCATGGTAAGTGGTGTCTTCCACAAGATCCGTTAACTTCCACGTTCACTCTAGAAGGTGAACCTGGTTTCCAGAAGTGCAATCTTCTGAAGGAGTTTGTAGTAGTCTTTACGGAGAAAGGAGGCATCTTGCTGCTAATTAGCTTTAGCTACAATCACTGTAGGACAGGCTTGAGCTATTGGTAGGCCACGCTCACGCAGAAAAATTTTAAAATATGGCAATAGCCTACTATGTCTACAAAAATGATATCCGAGTTTTTGAAGTGTCCAAGAGCCGCTGCTCATAGTTTCTCAGAGGAAAAGCACCGATTATCAGCAAAAAGATGCAGCAGAAGCAGGAGCAAGCAGCAAAGCGTCTGCACTGTAAGAAGCAGGAAGCAACAGGAAGCGTCTTCTTCTTACGCTTGAAACTACCCCATCATAAGTTTATCTCTGTGATTGGCAGATGGCTGTGTTTTTTGGAGAGACAGTGGAGATTGTGAATGTTGGTAATCTCATCCTGCCCCGCCCCAGAGAGTCTAGTGAGTCTTGGGAGAGTGGTGTAGAGAAGCAAGGTCAGGGTAACAGTTGTCAGACCCCCATCCATACCATTTGGATGGAAAGTGATACCACAGACAGCTGAGGCAGCTTCTGTCACTCTCAGGGTTAATTTGGAGTGTCTTAACATTCACTTTGCTCTGGACAGATTTGTAATGAACGTGGAACTGAGGGGTAAGTAGAAATCTCAGCATCTGTGTCTCCTTACCTCTCCCCCCCTGCTCTCTCTCTCTCTCTCACACACACACACTCACATACACCGAATTACAGTGAACATCTCGAGCCAACAGAGTAGATTCTTGCGGTTGTTTTGTAACCACAGAGTCATGCGGTGTCCATAACTCTTTCAATCACATTCACTGTGTAAAAGCCTGTCACCCTCCTGCTTACATCCAGCCCCACCCACCCACTCCTAGGGCCTAGATCATAAGGCCTTTGGTGAATGTTTCCTTCTTTTGCCACAGTCAGGCTGCATATCTGTAGGTCCCTAAAATAAACAGCAGGGAAATGCGATGAGGCTCTCAAGTCTGGATGATGGATTGAGCAGCATGAGTTTGATAATGGGTGTAACTTTAATATGTAGTGTAGAGTACATTTACTCGTTTCCTATATATTATGTTATTTTTGTTCTATACAAGAGATGTAAATGTTGGTCTGTTGGTTATCCCTTTACTTTTATTCTAGCAACACCGTGAGGTTGACCTTTTTGGTTAAAGTGGAACTCCACCAATGTAATAGGCTACAACAAAGTCTGTTTGCAGGCCTTGGGGAATACTACCGCTTATGTGAAAAAGTTGTGTTGAGCCTTTAATGGCTGCAGAAGGAGCTGCAGGGAGTGGTGTCACTTGATGTCAGCCTGTGTTGGGTCTGAAGGCTAGAAGTTTGAAAATTAAAGAGTCTGTGGGTGTGGAGTTAGAAAGAAGTTAGTGTATTAAACTTCTGTAGCCCATTCTTCATTACTGCTTGAGGCTTGAGGCTACATTAGCTGCTATTCACACACCCGAATCCCTTATTGAGGGCAATGTATACGCCAGGTTTTGACAAAGAAGAAGAATGCGTGGAATATAAAAGACAACATCTCTAGTTCTGCTACGTCGATTTTGCATCATTTTATTCAAGAATAAAATGTCTTGTCTTGACAATTATTGGATGAATTTCTATGGCATTTGGTACAAGTATTCATGGTGCCCAGAGGATGAGTCTTTGAATATCTCCAACTCTACTAGATGGATTGGCACAATTGTTTTCAACAGGCGTTTGGTGAATGGGTGATTACCCTGTACTCACCAAGTTAAGTGCTGGGATTAGGCAGCGACAATAAAAAGAAGTCAGAGTTGGCAAGAAATATGAGCAATCAGACAATTATACAGGTTTCAAAAATATTATCAGTTAGTCAAACTGGGCTTTGGGGAAGAGAAAACAATGGGTGAACTGTAAAATGGTCACCCAGGACATTCTGGTTCAAGTTTGACCTATACTATACATGTCAGAGGTGTACGCACACACATCCTTCCTACTGACATATTGTGGTGCATTCACTTTCAGATCCACAAATACGGCTAAACTGTTTTCTTGTTTACAACAAATTTCTTTTGCTCTCAAACCTCGTTGTTGCTATGTCAACTTGTTACCAATCTCAGCCTTTACTCTAGTGAGTACAATGACATCTTAACTGAGAGAAACAATTGCTAAAATGCAAACTCAAGTTTAATAAACCAGAATTATCCTTTAATTATGGAATTTGGCTGATAGCACATGAACCCTCTCTTTGAACCCCCAAAACTTGGTTGGCTGTCAGAGAGAGAGGAAGAAAGCATACCGGCATTCATTAGTGTCCATTAGCACCAACATTAGTGATGTGCACGAAAGAGAAAGATCATTATTCCCTGTCACTGTTCACAGTCAGTCATGACAGAAAAGAAACTCTTTCAAGGCTTATACACAGTCCAGCTGTGTGGTTATCAAACCGTCATTACTGTGCACAACCATTGCAGGCAGTAGTGTTTAATGCTCCCTTGTCTCACTCATGCATATCTTATTCATAAATTCACATGCAAAGGTTTGCAGAAAACACACCTAATCATGTCAACACAATCTGCAGGGGCCAGTTCCTGAACCCCACTTGTCTTTGCAGCCACAGAGGGAGGAAGAATAATTGTGGTAACGGAGAGGGAGCGGGGAAGTTGGATCTAAAGTATTTTTTTCTCTCTGCTTGCCTCCTGTTTACATTCCACCCCCCCCTCCAAAAAAAACCTTAACCAGAGCTCCAGTGCCTAATCTCATCAGTGAATTCCCCGGCTGAACAAATATCTCCTCTCATAGAGAATATTCGCACTACTCTCTCACTCACACACACACACACACACACACACACACACACA